>NC_028351.1:24605387-24623409 GCF_000741045.1 Vigna radiata var. radiata | reverse complement strand
ATTGGTTACTAGGGGAGGCTAGGGATAGCAAGCCGGTAATTAATAATAGGCTCTTTTCACCAAGGGATTGGGTTAAGGGTAATTAAGAAAGTATGCATGGCAATTAGATAAACAAGTGAATTAAATAAGAAGAGTAGATATATGAGAGTGGATAAGATGAAATTGTAAACCCCAACAATACCATTCATCCATAGTTTCTCGAAACCAATTGAATCAATTGCATTGCATGTTTATTTTTGTTCTTTGCATACAACCACTAAATATATTCTTTTCTTAAGTTTTACGCGATTAGGTTACATGAAAGTTAAGGCCTAAGAGTCATTTGGGAAAACAATACTCGGACTTACCCGTTTATATTACTTGATAACGATCTGGTACACTTGCCAAGGACTTAACAAGCTTTCATTCACTTTATTGTTATTTTTCTGCTCATCAAGCCTTCTTTCAATTTCAGATAATTTGTACAGGATAATCCTTTCAAATTCATTTCTTGCTCTGTACTGATTCATTTGAGAAGAGGATGGAGTGTTGTTGTCCCTAGCAAGTTCATCTTTGTATTTCCTAGGGGTGGGCAAATAGAACTGAACTGTATTGTACTGCTAAAATCTGTATTGAGCTAAAAACTAATTTGTCTAAACTGAATTGAACTCTAAAACAGTTCAGACAAATTGAACTGAACTGTTTTATGTTTTATCAAACTAGACTGAACTGAACTATACTAAATTATACTAAACTACAATATAAACTTAACTGAACTACTAACTATACTAATTTTAAACTGAATTGTACTAATTCTAAACTGAACTACTAACTATAGTAACAATACAGTGAATTTGATTATCTTTATCTTTTAATAAATTATCTTGTACGCAATCCATAAGCTTTTAATTTATGACAATATGCTGAATCAAGATCGTTATTGTAGAAATTCTAATTTAGACATAAGATTTTTCATCAACAATATAAAAATAACAAGGTTTAAACTAGGGATGGCAACGGGTCGGGTCGGGCACGGATAGTGCCTACCCGCAACCCGACCCGCCGGATAAAAACGTACCCGCCACCCGACCCGCTACCCGCCGGGTACCCGTTTAAAAAATACCCGCGGGTATTTTAAAATCCACGGGTACCCGTTGGATACCCGTTTTCAACCCGCGAATATTTAAAAAAAATATTTTATAAGTTTTTAAATGAAATAATCCAAATTAAATTGAAAAAAAAAATTGAAATGTTTTAGATTTAAAGTTAAAGATACTTATGCAAAGGAAACTAAGGACAGAGATGTAATTTTAACTTCTAAGCGAGTAACGGGTATCCGCGGGTACGGATAATGCAAAATCCGTACCCGACCCGATAAGAAGCGGGTATTAAAAAACTCGCTACCCGTGGGTACCTATTACCCGCGAGTACCAACTATCCACAACAGGTTTAATCCGCGGGTACCCGCGGGCACGGTTTTTTTTGCCATCCCTAGTTTAAACCCTTTTTTGGTTCCTAAGTTATGTTCTGATGTTCAGTTTAGTCCCCGCTTTTAAAAATGTCAACCTTTAGTCCCTATGATATGAAAAATGTATCAAATCAGTCCTCATGATGGCACTTAATGAACAATAAATCACAAGTTTTCATACCTAGGTATCCAATATTTTGTGATTTGTTAACGGAAGGTGTTATGAACAACAAATCACTTAATGAAAAACTTGTGATTTGTTAACGGATAGGACTACTTTGATACATTTTTCATATCATAGGGACTAAAGGTTGACATTTTTAAAAACGAGGACTAAACTAAACATGAGAACTTAACTTAGGAACCAAAAAATGGTTTAAACCAAATAACAAATATTCCTTTTGCTCCAACAATAATAATTCTATTTTATATAAAAATGGATCCACTTAATTGTACTATATTTAAAAACTGATCCACTTATTTATATACTCTTTTTTCATTTATGATTTCTATTATTTAATCATTTAATAAAATTAAATTTTAAAAAAAAATATTTTACTTTTATTACTTAAAATAATATTATTTAAAAAATAATATATGTTTATTGATAAAAAAAAAATATAAAAATTTGTGATAAAAAAATTGTCTTAAAAAATTAATTAATAATTTTTTATGTGAACCGTTTCTTTTATTAATATTTTATTATTAAATACTCTTTTTAAAAACTGAACCATAAAATAGTATATTGAACTTTTAGTAAAAGTGGATCAGTTTTTTTTAGTATAATATGGTACAGTTAACTATAGTACAGTACAAATCAGTTATTTTTTCCCAGCCGTAGTATTTCCATTCATCTGATGTTTTAACCATATGCATTAGGTGAAGAATAGTTTCGTCAATGCGACATGTACGTTGATATTGTTCACTTGATTCACCAATGCATTCCACACCGCAGTAAATCAATACTTTTGAAATAAAAACACAATTAGGTAATTTTCCAGACTCAGACTTGGTCACTTTAAACATGTTGTCAGAGATGGCCAGTGGCCAATTTACTTGAATATTCTCTTTCAGAGATTTTAGCAGCATTAAGTCTTCAGTGGTGGCTTGTGCATAGTTTCCTACTCTAACCATAAGTATATAGGCAATGGCATAGATAGCCATTCTTTCATCTTTCTTCATTCCACTAGTTTTGTAGTTTGAATAATCCCTACGGTCATTTGCATTTCTCAGACAGTTCTGGTATTCAGTAAACTTGTTGAACCCTTATATTCCTAGATGACTCTTTTCACCACCAATTTTTAATCCTCCAACAGTGCTCCAGACATCATTGGTCAATTTGATGTTAACCCCCTTTACACGAGAACAGAGGACGTCATCTTCTATTTTCATGTTGCAGTAGAAAACCTTTACTAAATCCGAATACCAGGGACTCACCATTTGGACAAATTGTTTTAAGCCTTGACGCTTAATCCATCTCTGAAATAGAAATCCTTCGTTTCTGAAAAACTTCAACTTTAGGAATTTATGCGTGACCAAAGTTCTTCTTTTCCAGCAATCTAGATATTTGGACTGTGCATCGTCATCGCTTATCCAGCCGTTTAAATCAGATACTCTTCTAGCATTCCTTGAAGCGATAGTTTTAATCCTCCTTCTTGGCGTGGAGCTTGAGGCAATTGAAATTGAAGATGAGTGAAGATTCTCTTAGAAGGAATGAGGATAGTGGAGTATCAGATCAATGAGAATGAATGTAGTGACCCATGATTATCAAGGTTTCAATATATTTAGCGCGGATGAACAATTTGGAGGGAAAACATTTTGTTTGATTTTCGCACCAAAATGAAATTTTAAATTTCAGACACAGTCAGCAAACTTACAGTCAGTCGAATACCTAATGATTTTAGTTGACAGGGTGTACAACTACTAGTCGATTGAATTATTAAAGTAGTCGACTAAGACACACAGAAAAACAGAGTTTCATAATCAAAACAATTGATCAATTTAGACAATCAATTCAGCCATGATGTTCAATCAATCACATAAACACAACCAATCAAATCAGGCATAATGCAGTAGATTAATACAGTGTTACCAGTTGTAGATACTCAAGATTTTTGATGTATTCCATAATTGATTCATCCTTGAGATTGACTGCATCTGCAATATAACCTGCAAAACAATTTAAGTTTTTGTTGTCGGTACCCATTTAACTTTGGGTCCATGAATGTCAATCCTTGTTACTTGTTCCTTTGGTATCCAAACATATAATCCTTTAGGAACAACAACATTTCTATAATAACAATTTCTAACAGTATGACCAACACAATTACAATAGAAACATGCATTTCTAGCAGGGTTACTTAAATCAGTAAATTTCTTAGCATTGGATCTGTTAGATTGAGCTTTGTAACCAATCCCTTGTCTATAAATTGCTTTGCCAGATGATTTTAAAACAACATTTAAATTTTCTCTTCCTTGAGTAAACTTAGCTAGTGTGCTAGTCAAGTAACTTATCTTTTCAATATGAACAAGACAATTTTCACAAGCTTTTTCTACTATAACAGTTTTAATTTCAACTTTCTTAACAGATAACAAAGCTTCTTTTAATTCTTTTTCTAATTTCTCATTATCAGCAACAAGGTTATTAATTTTATACTCATAATCTCTTCTTTTAGAGTTTAGTCGATTAACCTTATGTTTCAGTCACATTGCTTCAGCATGCAGTTCCCTAATGTTTCAATTAGTTGCTGATACTTCTCTTCTATTGGCAGCTTCTCAAATTCTTCATCGCTGTCACTATCATCACTTAGTGTTTCAGCCATGTTGCAGATGTTGGACTCCTATTCTTGATCAGCATCTTCATGACTTGAGCATTCAGAATCTGAGTTCTCCCAAGCAATGTATGCTCCTCTTCTTTGCATGTTTCTGCCTTGAGGAAATCTCTTCTTTCCTTTCTACTTCGGCTTTAGATTAGGACAATTAAGCTAGATGTGACCTTCTTTTCCACATTCATAGAACTGGACAACATTTGTACTGAAGCTTTTCCTTTTTCCTTGACCTGCAAGGTTAGTTAGTCAATTATCATTATTTATCAGTCGACTAAATTTCCTTACCATCAAGGTCATCAATTCTTTCTCGTCCATGTCTATTTCTAAGTTGTTCTTGCTTGTATCCTTCAGAGCAATGGACTTCTTTTCTTCAATCTCCTCTTCATCCTTTAGTCTACCAAGTTCAAATTCATGTTCACGTAACTTGCCAAACAAGGTAGCCATGTTCATCGTTGTGAGATCTTTGGATTCAAAGATTGATGTGACTTTTGGTTGCCAATTTCTGTTCAGACTTTTCAATATCTTGATATTGATCTCTTCTTTGTCAAATATCTTCCCGAGAGCCATGAGATGATTTACTATGTGAGTGAATCGTTTCTGCACATCATAGATGTTTTCACCAGTTTTCATTCTGAACAATTCATACTCTTGTATCAAATAATTCTTTCTTGCTTTCTTTACTTCATTTGTGCCTTCATGAGTTACCTCTAAGACATCCCACATTTCCTTTGCAGTTTTGCATTGAGATATCCTGAAACATTCATCAATAGTTAGTGCAGAGGCAATAATATTTCCAGCTTCAACGTCATATTGAGCCTTTCTATTTTCATCAGCAGTCCACTCAATAAAAGGTTTCAAAACAATTTTATCATCAACACTTTTTGTAGGCACAAAAGGTCCATTTAATGTGGCATCCAAAATTCCTTTATCTTGCGTTTCAAGAAAGATTTGCATTATAATTTTCCAAAATGGATAATTTTCACCAGCAAACAGAGTTCACATACAATATATCAAAGTCACATATACAAACTTGTTGGATACAAACAAAGTCTCACATCGAATAAAATAGAAGATGGACATGAGTTTATATACACATAAGATACCTCCATTAGTAAGAGGCTTTTTAGAGTGGTACCAAAAACAAATCCGTGAAGAATTGACCCCATCTCCATCAATAAAGGTCTGCATATCACTAAAGGCCTCTCAATGTACACATACCATTTGAAAGGTGTATCTCCAATCCTCTCAATGTACACTTATATTAAAACTACCCAACACTTCATCCTGTTTGAAACTTTGTTCACATACAATATATCAAAGTCACATATACAAACTTGTTGGGTACAAACAAAGTCTCACATCGAATAAAATAGGAGATGACATGAGTTTATATACAAATAAGATACCTCCATTAGTAAGAGGTTTTTTAGAGTGGCACCAAAAACAAATCCGTAAAGAATTGACCTAAAGCGAACAATATCTTACCAATGTGGAGATCTATGTGTGTTAAACCTCTCTACAAAACCAACAACACTCAAATCACCAAATATATTCCAATCTCAATCCCAAACCACTCCCAAAACAAAAATCGAACTTCTTTAATTTAACCTAACCATAACAAAAATTAAAACTATTTATCACTAATGAAGGGAGTTTAGTTATGTTACTTGCAATAGCTTATATGAACTTCATTGATAAAGAAAACAAATTTGAACTCCAAAACAATGGAAGAAATAAAACAAAAGCACACAAGATACAAATAGCAAATTTTAGATTCCAGTGTGGACAAAACAACACTTCGTCACCACCTAATAAAAATAGAAAATTGATTTTAAAAATGTCACATGCTTAAAAATTGCGTCAAAAAAGTTTGTCAAAATATAGTTTATAGGTTAAAGTTTTGAATAGAGTTTGGTGTAGACCAAGTTTTTTCTTCTGAAAATTTAAAAGTTTGGTTCCCCACTAACTCGCTTTCGCTGTTTCACCACCCAAACAATTTTCATATATCATTTCTTTTCTTCTTCCTTTATTTTCAAACAGGCCATGAGAGAGAGATATAACATAAAAGCAAGAAAGTTTCTATAACCTCTCCGAAATTTTCCTTCAAAAGCAAAGCAAATTACTGAAAATGTCTGTTTCCATTTTCTTCTTCACACTCCTACCTTTACTATTCCCCTCTTCTCATTGCACCACCATCATAGTTGATGGATCTTCAGAGTGGAAGAACCCCACTGTTCACGTTGGAGATTCCATCAGTGAGTACTACCACTAATTGAATACCCCAGAAAACAATGGAATCTTTGTTATAAGCACTTTTTAATACTAGCAGCTAACATTGCTCTATGTCTCAGTTTTCAATCACAAGCAACACTACAACATCTACATTTTCAAGAACCGCAATGCCTTTGATCTCTGCAATTTCGCACAAGCTACTCTTCTCACCAATCCCAACACTGCCTCCTACACAGTAAGACCCTCCCTTCAAAACTTTTCATCTGGGTGCTTTGTAAATCTTTCCAAAACCATTGATTTTGCAGAAATATAAAGGTTAAAAACTATGAATAATATCATATCTACACCATATTTTTGTTAACTAAACTCAAATGTATCTAGTTACCTAAATATCTTTTATACTATTCTCTAATCAAAATTGAAGTTTTCATTTTAACAGCATACCTTAATCTCTCAACATACAAAATTAGAGACTTCCATAAAAAAAGCTAAGAAATTACATGCAAGTTGACCTGTTATATGTTATAATATGCTTTATAAAGAAATCAGAATCTTAAAAGTACAAAATGCTTAATATGTTTTTTTTCACTCAACTGCGAGCAAGAGAAATAAGAAAATACTCAAAGAGGATTTAAACTTATTCATGGAAAACTGAACATTTTTGTGTTGGTTGTTATTATTTTTACCATTATATATGTTAATGTTGTCAGTGGCATCCATCACGACCTGGTTTCTTCTACTTTAGCTTCAATGGTGGGTCTCTCATAGCATGCCAAGCTTCTCAGAAGCTAGCCATTGAGGTGACCTCAGCAGTAGTAGCAGCCACACCTCCATTTTCTGGTGAAGTGTCACCATCTCCTTTCTTTCCATGGCATTTTAATACTCTACAAGAGGGTTCACCTGGTCCTTCACCTTCATCAAGTGTGGCAACAGCTCCATTGGAACCGTATAAAAGTGGCAGCGTGCCCTTCATCAGCAGTAACCCTGCAGTGCCTCTTCCCACTGATGAAGTTGACTCTGCTACTTTACACCCTCTTCCCACCTCTAGTAGCCATCAACAACAGGTGCTTCTCTTTCACATTTTCTAGCACATTTTTTATCACGTTCCTCATATAGAATTATGTTTGTTTGTAGAAGTTACATAGATTCTATCAAACTAGGTTCATAAATGATAATCTGCAACTATATTATGGCCACAATTAAGAAGAACAACAACAGATTGTTACTTTTAGAGTAAACAGATTTTTCGAGTATTTAAGGTCTCCCTTGCAGCTCTCCCACTAAGATTTGTTCTTAAATTTGTCAGACATTGAAAATCATGATAAAACAGCAACTACTATATGTTACAACTTGAAATTTCGTTTTCAAATAAGAACAAAATAGTCTTGTGGGCTTCCGAAACGACCAGGAAAAAGTCCTTTTAACAACTTTTAACAACGTATACGTGACAATTTGTGATAGGTCTGTTTTAAATATTTTTCTAAAGATAAATTCAAATAGACCAATAAAATTATGACACATGTCCCATTGTCAAAAAAGTTATCAAAAAGTATTGTCAAAATATCTCATCCCTTAAAAAAATATGTGGCAAGACAAAAAGCAAAAATGAAACTGTAATAAATAAATATATATATATATATATATATATATATATATATATATATATATATATATATAGACACACATATATAAAAGCACTTATTTTCTCACTCTATTTGTAATAGATTGATTATCTGATAATTCTTCTGCATTTGTCAATGTACAGATATCTAACATGAGAATAGAAGCTGGGCTATATTATAGAATTCAAATGTTGCTTTTCCTTTTATGTTAGTGTACTTTCTTGCTACTTTATGATCAAGGAAACACAGGATGATGTGTTAATTATATTACTATCAGAGTCATAAAGTATTATAGCGGTGGCATTCACTTATTCATCATATTTGGTAGGTTACACTGATTTGGGTCTGTTCTATTATTGGTGGTTGCAGGTGATGATTGGATCATTTGGATTTGTAGTAGCTGTGCACACAATTACTTCACTAGTGCTATAAAATGAGTGAGATAGAGAGTGTGAATAGGGTTTCACAAGGGACTCTGATTGAGTCTAAAGTAGCTCTAAGAAATTATTATACCATGTATTAAGATGCTCTTACATTATCTTTCAATTGGTTTTTGCCAATTTTCTTGTTCTTGGATTCTGGAGCAGAATTGATTACCATATTTGCTTTGACATATATGCCTCAAATAAATCCCTTCACATTTCAGTGTGTCACTTTCTGTGTTCATAGTACATTTGGGTCCCCAACAACACCTATTAATTCATAGTGTGTCCATCCAGCTTAGCCTAGTTGACCAATGTATATGGTTCAATAAAGCCACATGCTGGTGGGGAGCTATGAAGTGTGCTGTGTTTCTTTTTCACCACTTGATCACTGACAGAAATAAATTGCTGGTCCAATGAAGCCATCATTCCCAAGTTATCCTCAAAACTAGTCTTGTTGAAGTTTTCTTCTTGGTTCAATTTCAAAATAGATTCTTACGATCTATTACAAAGTAAAAGTTTCTTCTTTTCTCATGATTGAATACAAAATGAAACAAAACTGAAGTATATCAGTATTATATGTCTTTTACAGAAATAATTAATGTTTGAAATGTTTGCATGTTTGGGAGGTAGATAGAGAAAAATAAGATAGCATCTCAAACATGGCAGGTTGCTTGTTCAATACTTATATATTCGTTTTAAGATGAGGTTTTTTTACAGTCTTGAGATATTATTTCATAATTTTTAAAAAACTTTGAAATAAAAGGATTATTTCATTTAAATTATTATTACATCATGCATATTCAACGTAAGTATAATAAAAAAAGTTATCTAGAATGAAAAAAATATATATCAAATTCTTAGTAAAATCACATGTGTGTGATTGTATTATGAAATTTGGTGTAGACGAGAAGAGTTGGTAAAGGTATTAAATGGCCTTGGTCCATGCGTGAGATCAAAACAAACTCGTTTCTTTCATATGGACATACATGTAAAATGAGTTTGTATTACAAAGTCGGTGTTCACTTTGTGGCCACGAGGAATAGATTAGAAAAGCTGTACGTTTTTCTTTTCTTTATGAACCTGAAAATGACCATCAAGAGAAAATAAATATTCAGAAGAAAAATATATAGTAACAGAAGGTGGATCTCTCACTCGGACTTTCTAATCATATTATTTCTTAAATTTATATTTAGTTTGTAAAATACGATCACTGGGAAATGTGTATAATTTTATGAAATCACGACTTTTCATCCCTAAAGTCTTAAAGTTTTTTTTTTTTGTTGTCTATTAAATATAAGTGTATTATATCATAATTTAGGATAACTAAATGAAGTATGTTATTACAGTTCTATTGGATGAGTTAAACACAAACACCGTCATTTGACCCATTCGTCACATGAACTTTTATTTAGACAATAAGTAAATTTTGTTTGTTAAGCAATTGAAGCTAATCTCGCATAATTTTTTATCAGATGTATGTCTTGAGACATTTATATCAATGCTATGTATGTCTCAATTATACCTACAATCATCAGATATGATTATTGAAAATCCATATAAATTTTACATCTTTACACCTCATTAAAAAAACTTTGTTCAGAAATATTCATATTTACATATGTTTATACCTTCATATGCATATAGGTATATTTACACAATTTTGCAGAAAAAAACATCTACTTATACAGTGTACAATGGATTAAGATGAGTGGTGGTCCCTAGGATAGAAAAGTAATGGTAATTGATCCTATCATAGTGGTTTTATTCCGTAGAGTTATATTTTGGCTTAACATCATTTTTTATTCCTATATTCGTTGACTTTGTTAAATGTAAGATTATTTTTTTCGAATCTTCAAATGGTTTTTTTTTTTTTAAATGTGTTCGATTTACTCCTTTTTGCTTACGACGTTTAAATTGTTAACTGTCTATATGTAAAAAAAATGGAATGAGTTGTCACGCATCTCGTAATATCATCACCATCTTCCCTAAGACAGAACCCTAATTTTCTTTCCACCAACGCGCTGTCGTGCACCACACTCATGACATCGTCTTCTTCACGTCACTGGACCACCAAGAGCTTTGTCGTTAGCAACTGCACAAGCTACCACGAATCAATCAAAAAACCAAATATGCAGAAGAAATCTTCCACTGCGACCAATCAAACCCAAATTGTGAGCCCAAATCGCTATGCAACACGAGAACCACCATCAACATCTCACCATCTTGATCTTCTCCATCGCAAACTAGAGAACTTCAATTTCGCGAGAACCTGCAAAGTGAAACTCCGAAAACCACAAAACTAATGAACCTGCAGAAAACCCATAATTCTCAAATCAACCATCAACCCTAATTTGCGAAATCGTGTCTCTTTTGTAAAAACCTGCAAAAGTCCAAATTACACCACCATTGAACTCATTCAACCTCCATTGATGACACAAAACCATCTGCAAGGAGCGAAACCCTCAAATCACTTTCCACTAAATCACAAAAACCTACAAAAATCAAAATCAACCACAACCTAAAAAAATTAGGATTTTTTATTTAGGGAATATGGTGATGACATGGCAAGATGATGATGTGAGTTAGCCACTATGAACACTACCGTGTGACAACTTATTCTGTTTTTCTTACGTGGATTCTACATCATTAACGATTTAGACATTGTCACCAAAAAGGACCAAATTGAACATAAATTAGGAAATTATGGACTATATTGAACATTCGAAAAAATGAGTCCCACATTGAACAAAGTTGATGAATATAAGGACAAAAAATGATATTAAGCCTTATATTTTATACCGGTTATAAATCATTACGTATAAACAGTAGCACGATAACATAATTATAAATAAAATAACACTTTTTATATCAATTGTAGTTATAATATTTATAGAAAGTGGACAAAATGAAAATTTTGTAATAAAGAAAAAAATATATATATTGGTTCTAATTATAACTAGTATAGAAAGTGGATGCAATGGTATTTTTGTAATAAATAAAAAAAAATTATATCGATGTTAATTATAATTGATATAGAAAGTGGACGCAGTAGCATTTTTGTAATAAATAAAACAACTTTTTGTATTGATTTTAATTATAATAGGTATAGAAAATAATTTCTTTTCTTTTTATTTTCTCAAGAAAATAAAATATTCATTCTCCACTTCCTCCTAGAATCCTAGCAAACCCAAACTACCTTCTTCACCTATAGCCTTATGCTTGTGTTCTTTCTTTTTCTCACATTGGTATTGGATAATACATCATTCATCCACCATCATCACTTAGCATCACAACCCTGGCCTTTGTTCTTTATCTCTACACTAGTCACTGCATCCTCCAGCATCCATCGCCATCCCTTACCGAAATAGGATGATTTCATCGGTCACCTGTGTGACATCCCAAATATATAATAAACGCATATATAATGTGGTAGTTCACATTTTAATAAAAGAGAACAGTTGGAAGTAAGATGACAGATAAGTTAAATGATTACAGTCATCCAAACTGGAATTAAAACTTAAGCATAAGGAATAGAGTATTTCAAAATGGTCTAAGAAGTGCCTCGAAATAACATGAAATAACTAAAAGAATCCTAAAGAGTATAAGCTGAAGCATCATCTCCCTCTAGGACTTGTTCCAAAGGCAGCTCTTCAACATCTGCTCTCATCCAAGTGGATGATCATCGCAAAGGAAATCATACACAAGCAACACACAAACACAGAAGCAAGGGTGAGCTAGACAAACAAGTAACATACATATAGCATAATCAGTCAATATCATCATGTTTAATCATATATAAAGTAAAAACATAAAGACGTACAATTCAAATAATGCATTAATTACTTAACATGACTCGTCCAAATTTGTATAACTGTCGAACTATTGGTCGTCTGTGCACTTGCATGTTTAGCTGGCTCATCCCCAACATTATGCAAGGTAAATCCTCACATCAGTCTATGTTTAAACTCTAAAACTATAGACGAGGACCTCCCCCTCTACTCTCACCACTCACATTGTTCTTCTCTATTTGAGCATGAACAGTGCTTTGAGTGTAGGGATAGACACACCATTTCAAAGCTCCATACAGTTATACAGAACAACAACAACAATCTCTATAACCACCTTCAATCATTTCACCCTGAGATGTCCAATTCATACTCAATAACTATCATCTTGATTCACAATTATATTCTTACAAACCACACAAGTCTAATATGTAAACATATATGACACTCTGTCAAGCAAACAACATTAATCAATCCAAATCGCATGAAATCATTCCATATACATTACCAGGCAATAACAGTCCCAGAAGAACCACTAAACAACACAAAACCCCGTAACTCATACATAGACAAAGAAAATGGCTTTGAAACCATCACCAACAGATTCAGAAAGGTCCAAAACCCCCAAAACAACCTAAAGAACGTCCAAAAATGATACCCAAAACCCCGAAAATCACCCAAAACTGTCTTGGATGATTTCTCGACGACAATAATTGATTATCATACGTAATATTCGATTATTTACAAGAGCTTTGAAAAAAATACAACTTTCTGACTAGAATAATCGATTGTCAAGTGAGATAATCGATTATTCTTATCAGTTTTTGACAACAACCTGATTTTTCTGGTTTTGGTGCATCTTAGACATATTCAATTGATCAATTTAAATTTTGTAATGCTAATATTGATATGAAACATGCTTATAGATGAGAGTAAAGTATTGCATTGGTCATTTGGATAGGAATTAGATGTATTGAACTAACTCAAATTCTACTCCAAAACATCAAACTCAATAACTAGAGGACCCCAAACTCAATTCTAACACTTTGCCCCTATTTTGACCAACTTGGTGACTTAAACAACTCACAATTCACTTGCTAAGACTGCCCCCAACAGCCCAAGTGCATTCAAAACCCCAAATGCTCAAAATCACCCTCTCACTTCCCCTCAAACAACCCAAGATGTTTCCTCTTTTATAAACTGCCTATCTAATTACTATCACAACAGAATTCTTACCTCAGCGCTTCTTACTAACACAATTGGTCATCGGAGAAGAATCAAATGTTTGTCGAATCAAACTCACCATAAACGCCAATACATATGACTAGTCACAACTTACTGGATCAGACCAGGGCTGCTCGATGATCAGGGATGTACCAACTCCGGTTTTTAAGACTCCTCTATCCTACCAACAAAGTGCTCTCAACCAGTCACAATTATCCTGCCTAGACTACCCTAACATAATGCAAGAGCCCTAAACCCAATTTCTCTAATTTAATAGTTCACTCCCCTTAACACAACCTGAACAGTACCTATCCACATACTTTCTACCCATATCAATGCTATAAAAAAAAATCCTTACCCAAGACCTTCCCCACATGATCAATCCCAGCCAACACACTCATCCAACTTAATTCATAATCAGTACATCAAAATTTCACAATTTCACAATTCCAGTTAAAGTCACTGAACATGCTCAAAACATAAAATGGAATATAACAGTTCAACTAATTTAAATATATCAAACAGACACATAATACAGCTAAAAAAGAAGACATAACTAGCTCCTCTTACCTCAAAGACAAATTGTCTAGCTTATGGGAACCCTCTCACAACAACTTTATATAGCACAGAACTTGACAGTACCTATATATCACTGAAATAGTGAAGGAATCAACTCTTAGAGTTAAGCCTTAAACAAAATAAGAAAAAGAACGCTCATATTTGTTTGCAGCACGTAAAATAGCATGCCCTAAGTTTCAAAAACTGCGAAGAAGAGGGGAAAACTACTTACCGGTGAAGAACAAAAATCTAATCGGATCAAAAGGAAGCCCTCGACGTTGTGGACGCTTGGGAACTTCCTAAAAGAGCGTGCAATGAGTTAGTTGATGAAGGTTGAAAAACAGTGATTTTCATATATCAATTGGGACCAAATTACACCCTTTACTACTCGGAATGAGCTTAGAATCAAGCTAAACTCAATAAACGAGTCTGGAGAGAGTCAAAAGTTGTTTTTAGCGATTTTATGCTTATTTTGCATTTTTTTGTAGCTAATTTGAGAAAAGTAAGAATGGAGTTGAAGATACAGGTCGTTGACTCAAGAAAAGAGCAGAAAAATGAAGTTTTGAAGAGTCGACGTACCGCCCAGCGGCACACTTAAACCGCCGGGCGGTCCAGGACGAGGAGTAGACAGGGCTTTTGACACTGAGGGAAACTGTCAGGCGGTGGCGATTGCCGCCGGGCGGTGGCGGCAGGTTGTGGCAAACTGTCGGGCGGCACACTTAAACCGCCCGACGGTGGCTCGCTGGACTTGGGCCTAATTCTAACGCGCTCCTCACCTATATATACCCCTACTACGAATTCAGAGTCATTCTTTTGACATGGGAGAACGGCCAGACCTAATTTTGCTCTCTAGAGAGGATCTCTTGGATGCTTAGGCTCCTTTTCATCTTTTCTAGGGTTTGCTCTTCCATTCTTCTTCCATTTTTCATCTAGTTTCACCATGTCTATGGTGAACTAAACCCTATTGTTGTTGGGGAAAACAATGTAATCTTTTGATACTCTCTCTTATTGAAACTATTGATTATTTATATGTCTCCATATGTTTCGATTGATTATTGTTGGGTTATCATCTGTGCTTAAGGCCTTTATCGTTTAACTCATTCAGTATATTGATGTTTGTCTTTATTGATATGGGGACGTACAGTAATGACATGAACTGGTGAGTAATCTCTTGATTTTGCAATACCACCTAGGGATAGGGGTAGGACGACCAATTGCGCTAACTTCTGTTTATAATGCGGTATTAATTACTAGGGAAGGCTAGGGATAGTAAGCTGGTAGTTAATATTAGGCCCTTTTCGCCGAGGGATCAGGTTAAGGGGAGGCTAAGAAAGTCGCATAACAATTGAATCAATCAACTAATAGTCAACGGTAGTATGTAAGAGAGAGTGGAATAGATGAAATTGTTACTACCCAACAACATCCATCCATCCATTGTTTTCGTTTGTCAATTGAATCAACTTTANTTTTGCATGTTAATATTTTTATCCTCAAATCCAATTTATTAAATTTTATNTTTCAAGTCTTATTATTTTAATTCACGCGAACGAGAAAGTCATACGAGTCTCTTGGGAAAAACGATACTTGGTCTTACCATTTATATTACTTGTATGATTTGGTACACTTGCCAATTTATCAACATTAGTGCATAGCAATGGAAGAGAGAAGGCAGAGAAAAAGGTGAGGGAGCTTTCTAGATAGAAAAGCTTTCTCAAAAAAATGACTCTATTGTTTAGAAAGTTCAGCAAAAACTAAAGAAAACCGATTTTCCTTTTATTAATAACCCCTTCCCTTTATTCTTAATTCAACTTTCACCCATATATATATATATATATATATATATATATATATATATATATATATATATATATATATATATATATATATATATATATATTAAATAAAAACTATCATTAAAATATTTCTGAACTATTTTTTCTTTCTAAATTCCCATGACTCATTTTTCACAATTTTCAAAATAATCATCTTTAGTCTTTGTAAGAAAATATTTTTAAAAAATTTGGAAGCTTTTGAAATTTTTAGAACACCATTTCCAAAACATGACTTTTAGAATGGAATTTTGATAGTAGGACTTTCGAACACATCAAATGCATTCCGCAATAAACATTTTGAAATATCATTTCTTGAACAAACTTTTTAGAATGTCTACAGTACCTTCCCAAACAAGTTTCTACAATAAGCTTTGGTACAAACTTTCCAAATGAGTTCCAAAAAGGAGCCTTTTTTTCACAACGCATTTTCTCTATTCTTATTCTACATCATCTTTCCTCCTTTTCTTCTTCTCTACAGCTTCGATGGTGCAAGGGAGGATATTTTACTCTTTTTATGCCAGTGTGGATGAGTTATTAATAATAGAGGTGCAGGAAACAAAAGCCTTTACACAAACTCCAAAATAACATACGTGTCACTACCGAATACTATTGGACCCAAAGTTGTTCTCCTAAATGATATCCTCAATCTTTAGGCCATTTCTTCTTACACTCCATAGTTTCTTCCTCCATCCCCTTACCATATTAAAATCACCAAATTACCCATAATTGAAAAAATAATAAAATCCCTGATCTAAATCCTAAAATAATAAAAACCCCCTCTCTCTCTCTCTCTCTCTCTCTCTCATGAAAGCAGTCCTGCTTCACCTCCATACATCAGCACCTTCATACATGTCACCTTTATTGTTGACCTCCATTGTTGCTGGAAGGTTTATCTCCGAACATGAAAGAATTGGAATTCTATATATTAATTGAAATAAGTAAGCATCAAATGATTATCATTCAAGTGGCTGTAGTTTAGTGGTAAGAATTCCACGTTGTGGCCGTGGAGACCTGGGCTCGAATCCCAGCAGCCACATTTTTTTTAATTAATTTTTAAATTTGATCTTAATAAATCAGTTTCTTTAATAATTCATAGTTTTAAATATTTTATTATTTTTAATTTAATATTTTAAGTTGTGCAAAAGAGATTTTAAAAGGGTCTGGACAATCTTTTCAAAGCATTCACGAGCCACTCAAGTATATATGAATATTTAAAGTTGAAAAATAATTTTAGAAATATCGTATCAAAAAGCTGATAATATAAAAAAAATAAATGATGTGGGATGTCATCTATTAAGTCCATTAAATTAATGATTATTTCACTTTTGTGGCCTAAAATATTCTCTCACTTTCATGTTTGTTTAATCATTTAGGATGCTAATAGTTAAGTTAAAGCACATGCGTTCAAGAAAGACTAAATCTGAAATGTCACTAATTTTATTTTATAATCTGAAATAATAACTGTATTGTCATTTAAAGTATTACTTTTTTTTCTTTAATTACATAATTTGTTAATGACCTTTTTAAATAATTAACAAAAGGTTAGTCCTGGTTAGAGCTGTCAAAGAGGCCCTATTATAGGCCCTGGCCCTAGCCCACGTGGGTTGGGGCCAAAAAAGCCCACAGGACCAAAAATGCTCCTTATTGAAAAAGTCCCCAGGACTAAAAAGTCCCAAAGCCCTGTGGGTCAGGGTCAGCCTATGGGCTTTCTGTTTTACAAAAAAAAAAAAAATATCCAACAATAAATTGCATTTTTGCAGAGAAAAGGAACATTTACGTTAAGTGTTATAACTTGGAAAATACATATAAGCATACATGTAAGCATCTTTCTTTTACTTTAATAAATATTTTTACATAATTATTAATTAGAAAATAATAAATAGGATTTCATATTTTTCATCCCTAAAGTTAACGTTGAATTGAAATTAGTGTATATTATAACCTTTCACAAATTTTAATCTTCAAACTTATTTTACTTCTTCTTACATACATAATAAACTAATTTATATATAAAAACTTTAGCGTTAGAAAAATTATATTTATTTATTTTAAAAAATAGAGATAACTAA
>NC_028351.1:24576136-24603969 GCF_000741045.1 Vigna radiata var. radiata | reverse complement strand
GCGAATATTGCGGAAGGAGTTAAGTGGAAGTTGACCTTATTCTTACGTGGCTCCTATTTTGGTGGAATCATTTTTCTATAAATAGGGAGAGCACAACTCAGGTAAGGTAATGGCAATTTGATTCACGGTTATTTTGTGAGATCTTGTTGACTTGAGCGTTGGAGTGCTAACTTGCAGGTCACCCTTGTTCGGTTTCAAGGTCATTAGCAGACAAGCTGTGAAGTGGATCGTAGACCCGAGGTCAGCGGTTACCGTCTCGTCCCCAACCGAAACATTTTGGCGCCCACCGTGGGGCAAGATTATTGCAAAAGCCTTCATACGATCACAATGACAAGAGAGCTTTCGCTGCAACTAATTCAAGAAATGCAACGAGAAATGCAAGAGATGAGGGCTGAGATAGCTGCGATGCGGGCTGAACGAGAGAATGTTCAGAACAGACCAATCACTCATTCCGTGCATGTGGAGACAATTAATATTGATAGCGAGGAGAGTGGCCACCAGGCCACTGTAGGAGAGGGAGTAAGGAGAAATAATTACATTCAAATCGATGTTCATGGAGGAAGAGCGAACAGACAAGGTGAGTATGGGAGAGGACGTGGTAGAGGTGCAAATATGCGAGGCAGAGGAGAACAAGATGGAAACGACAACGGACAAGGTAGAAATGGGGGTAGAGAGAACAGTCCGAACGGAGGCCAGAGGAATGGTCTTGGCGCAGGAGAAGATGAAAATAGTGGAGTTAATTTTGACAATCGCAACGATGGTTATCGAAATGGATCTGAAGGACGGAACCCGACAGTGGCCGATCGGGATCTAGAAAGGCCCGACCAGGCAGAAGGGCTTCATCCTTTCACTGCACGTGTAATGCGAGCAACTATGCCAGAAAATAAAGTATTACCTGGAATGGAAAGATATGGAGGCTCAATGGACCCCGTTAAACACCTTCGATCTTTCATCGACGCAATGGCAGTCTATTCTTCAGATGAAATGGTGTGGTGTAGAGTCTTCTCTTTGTCATTAAAAGGAGAAGCTCTGGATTGGTTTCATTCACTCTTACCCTGAACGATAGATAGCTTTGCCACCCTCAGACGGTTATTCAGTCAACAATATATTTCAAGTAAGACACCAGGGATGACTTACACGGCCTTGATGAGAATGAGGCAAGGGAGAGAGGAGTCGCTCAAAGGATTCATGGAAAGGTTTAATCGAACGGCTCGACAAGTGCGAAACGTTGATCAGAGGTTGATAGTCAGTGCCTTAACTTCTGCTTTAAGGCCCGGACCATTTGTGGATTACCTATACACTGAAGAGCTACAAACTATGGCTGAATTACAACATAAGCTGACAAGTTTTATTCGAATAGAAGAAGGAAGAGCTTATCACAAAGCGCAAGAAAGTGAACCGAGAGGTCAGGTACAGAGGGAGAACATAAATCGGAGGGTGCATAGAATGGAAGAGGGACCGAATGGGCAGAGAAGAATGGACCAATCCCGGATCCTGCAGCATACTCACCACACACCACTTAACGCTCCCCGAGTTAGAGTGATGGAAGAAGCATTGAGACTTGATTTGTTAAAGGTGGTTCGGGCTCCTACACCTTTGGGAGCTGATGAGAATAAATATTGTAGATACCATCAAAATAGAGGACATACCACTGAAGATTGCAACACTTTGAAAGATAAATTGGAAAGTCTGGTTCAAGCTGGACATTTGCAGAAATTTGTACGGCGACATCAAACGCGAGCGCCGAACGTGAACACCAACAAAAAAGATAGAAGAAGTAGACATGATCGGAGTAGAAGTAGGAGTCGAAGCAGAGAAAGAGTGGTCAGGGGGGTTATAAATACCATTTCTGGTGGATTCGCAGGAGGAGGTCCATCGGTATCTGCTCGTAAAAGACATTTAAGAAGTTTGCATCATGTGAATCAAGTAGGGGTAGACCGGAAATCAATGCATGTGATTTCCTTCTCAGATGAAGATTTTCATGCTCCAGATCCTGATCAAGATGATCCAATGGTGATAGTAGCTATGATTGCCCGATATCAGGTGGGAAAGGTCTTAATTGACCAAGGAAGCTCGGCCAACATTTTATATTGGAAGACCTTCCAACAGATGGATATACCGGAGGGAGCTATTCGACCCTTTCATGAACAGATTGTAGGCTTCGTGGGAGAGCGGGTAGATACCAGAGGTTACGTTGAACTCAAAGTAAGCTTGGGACTAGAGAAAGATGCTAAAGAACTTCAAGTTCGTTTTCTATTGGTGGAGGCAGACACCTCATATAATGCGCTTTTGGGTCGACCTTGTTTGAACGCCTTTGGAGCAATTATCTCAACTCCACATTTAGTCTTGAAATACCCTGCCGATAGGGGAAGGGTATGCACTGTTCGCGCTAATTAGAAAATGGCGAGAGAATGTTATGCAGCTGGACTAAGAGTAAAGCAACGGTCGCACGCAAAACTGGATGATCGATCGGTAGTAGCGGCAGCTGATCTAGACCCAAGGTTAAATACCGAAGATCGAATGGAGCCTATGGGTGAAACTCAACCGTTCAGGTTGGGAGATGAACCAGATAAATTAACGTCAATTGGGAAGAATTTGAACAAAGACCACGTGAAAGATATCGGTCAGGTGTTGATCAAAAACAAAGATTTATTTGCATGGGTGCCATCCGACATGCCGAGAATACACCCAGATGTTATTTCTCATAAGCTGTCAGTGTTTCGTGACGCCCGACCGGTAGCGTAAAAGAAATGAAGATTGGGGCCAGAAAAAAGACAGGCAGTAGATGAGGAGGTACAGAAGCTGTTGGATGCAGGTTTTATACGTGAAGTGAAGTACACAACTTGGTTGGCCAATGTGGTTCTGGTAAAAAATTCTACTGGTAAATGGAGAATGTGCACTGACTTCACTGATCTGAATAAGGCATGCCCTAAAGACACATACCCTCTCCCTAGTATAGATGGCTTGGTGGATGGGGTTTCTGGTTATGAAGTATTGAGCTTTTTAGATGCCTATTCGAGGTATAACCAAATACCGATGTATTCTCCAGACAGAGAAAAAACTACCTTCATTACCGAGCGGTCTACATACTGTTACAATGTAATGTCGTTCGGCTTAAAAAACGCTGGAGCAACATACTAGAGGCTCATGGATAAAGTATTTGAAAATCAAATAGGGAGGTGTATGGAGGTATACGTGGATG
Organism: Vigna radiata var. radiata; assembly: GCF_000741045.1. NCBI lineage: Eukaryota > Viridiplantae > Streptophyta > Magnoliopsida > Fabales > Fabaceae > Vigna > Vigna radiata. The sequence continues at coordinate 24,600,767 of NC_028351.1, read as the reverse complement.
ATATGGTTATACATAGCCGTTCTTTGGAAGATCATGTTAAGGATTTGGAAGAGGTACTTGGACAGGTTAGAAAATACGGGATGAGGTTGAATCCCGCAAAATGCACGTTCGGTGTAAATGCAGGGAGATTTTTAGGATTCATGCTGACGGTCAGAGGAATAGAAGCTAACCCTGATAAGTGTAAAGCCATTCTGGAGATGCGAAGTCCACATAATTTGAAAGAAATACAACGATTGGTCGATCGGCTGACGTCCTTGTCACGATTTATTCCAGAGTTGGCAGAGAAGATTAAGCCTATTTTAAAGCTTATGAAGAAAAGCGCGTTAGAAGGGTGGAATGAGGAGTGTGAAGAGACGTTTAAGGATGTTAAGGGAATTCTGACTGTCCCACCCGTTATGGGGAGACCGGATCCCGATCATACATTGCAAGTATTCTTAGTTGTGACCGACACCGCAATTAGCGCTGCTTTAATCCAAGAAGATCCTCAGTTCAAGTTGATCTACTTTCTCAGTCGAAGTTTGAAAGAAACGGAAGTTCGGTATCAAAAGCTGGAGAAAATAGCCTTGTCTTTGTCATACGTCGCTCGGCGCCTTCGGCCATATTTTCAAGGGCATCAAGTGATAGTTAGAACTGATTACCCAATAGCCAAAATTTTACGTAAACCTGATTTGGCAGGGAGGATGATAGGATGGTCGGTTGAATTGTCAGAGTTTGGGTTGCAATATGAACCTAGGGGATCACTGAAGGGTCAACACTTAGCTGATTTTGCTGTAGAACTGCCATATGCAGTAGACGGACATGGTTGGAAATTATATGTGGACGGGTCAGCATGCAAAACTGATGGAGGAGCGGGAATTGTTTTAGAAGGCCCAAACGGTATAATTATTGAACAATCTATTATTTTCAAATTCAAAGCCAGCAATAATCAAGCTGAATATGAAGCATTAATTGCTGGAATGGAACTAGCTCGGGATATTGGGGCATACAGTTTAGAGTGTCGTACGGATTCTCAGGTAGTTGAGGGGCATATGAATGGAAATTATCAAGTTAAAGATGATCACTTACTATGATATTTCCATAATGAAAACAATTAGAAGCACGATTCACCAACTTTGCAATAAAGCATGTACCACGAGAACAGAACACTCGAGCCAATCGTCTGTCCAAGTTAGCTAATGGAAAAGAAAAGGGATTCTTGAATTCAGTGATTCGGCAGGTGCTACCCGAACCAAGCATAAGGTGTTTTAGCATTTGTGCCTCTAATAATCCCAATAGTCAGAATTGTTGGAAGGATGAGATCGTTCGGCTAATACGGGAGCAAGATGAAAGAAAGAATCTGCATGCTGAAGAAGCCAAGAAAATATCTAGATATTGTTTGATCGGGGATGATTTGTACCGAAGAGGATATGTGACGCCTATCATGAAGTGTTTGTCGAAAGAGGAAGCAGATTATGTCCTTCGGGAATTACATTATGGCGTGTGTGGAAGGCATACGGGGGGTAGGGCATTGAAAGCTCGTGTCCTAAGGGCGGGATTTTTCTGGCCTACATTGGAGAAAGACTGCTTAGTCTTTTCACAGAAGTGTCTATCCTGCCAAAAACATGGCAATGTGTTCCATGCTCCAGCAACAGAGTTACATAATATAGTTTCCCCATGGCCATTTTCTCAGTGGGGTATGGATAGAGTTGGTCCCTTCCCGATCAGCAGATCTCAAAAGAAATTTCTTCTCGTCGTAGTGGATTATTTCACCAAATGGGTTGAAGTCGAACCACTGGCGAAAATCTCTACTACTCAGGTCAAACGGTTCGTATGGCGCCTCATATGCAGATTTGGACTACCAAGAACCATGATAACAGATAATGGAAGGCAATTTATTGACAAGAGATTACAGAACTTCTACAAAGAATTAGGCATCAACAGCATAACAAGTTCGGTTGAGCATCCTCAGACGAACGGCCAAGCAGAAGCTGCCAACAAGATTATTGTCAATGAACTTAAGAAACGCTTAGGTGAAGCTAAAGGAGGATGGGTGGATGAAATTGATTAGGTCTTGTGGGGATATCGTTGCTCCCCGCATGGTTCAACGGGAGAATCACCGTTCAACTTAACTTACGGAACGGACGCCATGTTACTAGTAGAAGTTGGTGAATCTACCGTACGACGACAATTATCGGATATGGAGATCAACGTCGAGCAACTTAGGAGTAATTTAGATGTCTTAGAAGAATGGAGGCACGTAGCTGCTATCCGGAATGAAGCATACAAGAGACTAGTAGCCCGAAGATACAATACGAAGGTGTGGCCAAGACGATTCATGGAAGGAGATTTAGTTTGGCGCAAAACAGCAGAGGCAAGGAAAAGTTTAAGAGAAGGGAAGTTGGCAGCAAATTGGGATGGACTGTTCAGAATCAAAGAAGATCTGAATAATGGAGCATATCGTTTGGAACACTTGACCGGTGATATTATACCGAACACTTGGAATGCATCTTATTTAAAGTTTTACTTTAGTTGATTGAACTTTTACTTTCAATAAACTCTTTATCTTTGTCTGGATTGGTTATATTTTGGGGAATAAGGTGATGAGATATACTTTTCATCCGTTCATATTATTCGAGGTAATTCCTTAATAAATTGAAGAGCCTTTCATTCATCCACTTTTATTCAAGATTAGGGTGATGAGATATACCTTTTATTTATTTCGGTCATTCGGTGTGATTCCTTAATAAATCGAAGGGTCTTTCATTTATTTAATTTTATTGGCGAATAAGGCGATGCAACTTTTTACAGGAGAATAAGGAGGTTGAGATATTTAATTCGGATCGGGAGCTGAGACATTTCCCATTTTTGGGGAATAAGGAGGATCGCTCTGATATCTTTCATCCGGATCGAAAGGAAAGGTTGTAAAGAAAGTATTTTCTATTTTTATTTGAAGAATAAGGAGGGTCGTTAGCTCATAACTGAGTTAACATCTCAGTTTCATGTGGGATGAGGTGGTTATTATCTTGATAGGCGCGAATATTGAAACATTGCTAATATAACATCAACGTAAAATGATCATACAAAACATTGCATAAGTAGTTCATACAACCATAATTGTTCAAAATGATACTAGCAACAACACATAACTAACAATACTCGATATTGTTCTTTAATTATCTATAGCAAGATCGATGGAAGTGTGCGCAGGACCGATGGAGGTAGGTGCACGATCAATAACCACATCAAGATTTTTCTCTTCGGCTGGAGGAACGGTCTCCATATTTTCAGCAATAGAGGTAAGTTGGCTGCAGAGGTCAACCAGTTTGCCATCGACAATCACCTTCATGATATCAAAGCTTGGATCAATCAAGGGGGTATTGAAAAAATAATGACATTGAGCAATCCCTTTCTCAAACCCCAGCTCTCTCTCCAAGCACACTTGGTCTCCTAACTGAACGTTTTCAGCAAGTAAATTGTCCCGCTCGGTGACTAAGTCGTCGCGTTCCTTAGTCAAAACTTTGTTTTTGGAAGCAAGTTGCTGAAGGTCTTGTTTCAAGGTCTCTACAGAAGTTTTGAGGGTGGCAACTTCTTTCTGCGATTCGTCCAGTTGACTGGTTGCTTTCACCCGATCATCCTCAGCTGCCTTTGTAATCTCTTCAATACGTAATGACAGCGAGATATTCTTTTTGTTAAATTCTTCTAAGTTCTTTAAGGCTACCTCCAATTCATTCACAAGTAGAGGTTTGGTGGTTCCAGCGGAATAGTTTAAGCAAATACTGGCCCGAGCTATCAATTCGTACGCCATATTAAGTGATTCGCTTGGCGTCATTACTTTGAATGGTTTTCTCTCATCAGGTGTTAGGTTAAACTGTAACCAATCCCACACATGCACGTTCGGGTCAAGGGGACCTGTCAGTAATGGGGTGTTAACCTTTTGTTTCTTGGGGGGAGAAGGAGTCTTTTCAGCTTTTCTTTTCGGCTTGGACTTAGTAACGTTGGATTTTGTAGATTTCGTCTCGGCAACAGCTTCCAGGGTATTAAAAAATCTTTAAGGCTCGATTGACTGGTGAGGCGGTCTTTGCTGGTGGCACAGGGGAGGATGGACCTTCTGCAACCTTTTTTAATTTCTTCTGAGCCATCAGTCGAGCAAACGAAACGTGTTGTTCCATTCCTTCAAATAGTTCTGAAGACAGAAAATGAATTTAGACAAGTTAATAATGACTGACCGTGGGAAGAAAATTTGAAGTAAAACTTACCTAACACTCTATCCTGTAGAGCGTCGGTGCCAAGGAGTTCAATCAGCATACGAGATGAAGTCTTGTGGGGTAACTAATCGATGTTATTAATCACTTTAAGCTCGTCCCCAGTCATACCCTTCTACTTTGGGAGGAGCTACGATGGACGTCCACGTTCGAGAATCATCGATATTAAACTCTACATAGAAATGACCGGACGAACTACTGGAGTCACTAGAACTACTGGACGATGACTTGGATGACGACGAAACTCTACAATCAGTACACCCCAGACGTTCATCACCGGATTTCTCAGTTGAAGGGGAAGAAGTATACATTACCTTGGTTAATAGATCGATCGGCAACAACAATGAGTCGATCGAGATTAACCTATGGAAGAGTTGTAAAAAGTTGAAATGAAAGTGGTCCCTCTCCCTTTTTTATAGCCGAAATAAACGGTTTCTTGCTTTTATCTAGACCGTCTATTCCTCTTAAATCTAACGGTGGCGATTTCGTGACTGTTCACGTTTCTTCTGACAAATTCACAAGTTAATCTGAACCCTTCGTAGCTTTCCATCGTGGGGATGAAAAAAGCCATCTTTCAGTTGAAACGTTTCAACAGTTATGATTATATTAAAACCCCTACGCTATTGTTATAGCTTGGGGCTCGAGGGGCTTATGTAGTAAAGGGGGGATCAGGTGGATCGGGTAAAGTATCAGGATGATCGGGAGAGGCCCCCCCACCGATAGGGAAGGAGGGTGAATACAGTGGCAACTGGGAATAGTTAGTGGAGAACTGGGAATAGTTAGTGGAGGTAGTGTGCAAATGTTGCGGAGGAAAGATCTAGGTGTTGGGAGGCAGTTGCAACTGGAAAGCGAATATTGCGGAAGGAGTTAAGTGGAAGTTGACCTTATTCTTACGTGGCTCCTATTTTGGTGGAATCATTTTTCTATAAATAGGGAGAGCACAACTCAAGTAAAGTAATAGCAATTTGATTCACGATTGTTTTGTGATATCTTGTTGACTTGAACGTTGGAGTGCTAACTTGCAGGTCGCCCCTGTTCGGTTTTAAGGTCATTAGCAGACAAGCTGTGAAGTGGATCGTAGACCCGAGGTCAGCGGTTACCGTCTCGTCCCCAACCGATATATATATATATATTGTATTCTGAAATTACAGCAGAAATATAACGCAACAAATCTGATAAACAATCAAAATTTAATTTATTTTCACTAGTTTGTACAAATAATTTAATATTAAAAATAAGATTATGCATCCTTTATAGTTCCATTAACTAATTATATTTTATTTTATATTAGAAATATTTTATTTTATTTTGTAATGAATAGTTGAGATAAATGAGTCTAGTGATTAATAATAACATATTATTTTGTCTTACAAAATATATATTCATTTGAATCTTTAGGTTAAATTTTCAAAAACAATTTTATCATATTAATAATAATAGTAATAATATAATAATAATAATAATAATAATATATTATTATTATTGTAATGAAAATAGAAAATTATTTATAGTAGAGATATGATATATTCAATGAAAGAGTAGTGTACAAAGAAAAGGGCAACATATATACTAAAAACTTAGAAAAGATTGTCTAGTGTATATAAAGGATGATATCCCTAAAACTCCAATAATTAATATTTCTTAGAGAATTTAATTGAAAATAATAATAACCAACATTTTGACACATCCAAAGTCTTCTACTCAAGCTCCTACTTTGAAGAAGATCTTCTTGACCTCATGAACTTAAATTATATATTATTCATCGGTGAAAGAGAGCTTAAAAACTAAGGAAAGTATGTCAAATTTAAAGTATTAATAAGTGAGAACTTGTTATGAAAGATGAAATGAAAATTTTGGTATCCAATCAAACATGGAAACTAGTAAAGTTGCCTATTAAGAAAAAGTCATTTCACAAAAAATGGACATATCATGTAAAGGATGACCATAATGACTCCAAGAGATACAAAGATCAATTAGGTGTTAAAGGATTTCAACAAAAAAAAAATAATTACGTACAAAAAATTTGCTCCAATCATGAAACTTAATACTATATGATTTATCTTGAGTATTATTTCTTATGAAAGGCTCTACCTTAAAAAATTAGACATAAATAATGCATTTCTTCTTGAAGACTTACATGAAAATATTTATATGCATCAATCTAAAGGTTTCTTAGAAGAAAAAGAGTATAGTGTGCAAATTAAATAAGAGCTTGTGTTATTTAAAATAAGCTCCACAGCAATTGTGCAATAAGTTTAAAATATTCATCCACAAGGAAGGTTTTCAGAAATGCAATGTTGATCATTATTGTATTATTGTTTTTTGTAGAGATATAAATATAGTTATATTATTTTTGTAATTTATGTCGATAATATGTTAACACTAGGTTCAAATATGGATGAACTTAAAAACTTGATAATAAAATTGTCAAAAAGAATTTAAGATGAAGGATTTGGATTTGGATTGAATAAAGAACATTCTTGGAACTCACATTATCTCTACATTACAAGAGATAAGCAAAAAAGAATTGTGTAATTACTTCAAACATATTACATCAATTGTGCTTTGTAAAAATATAACATAGAAGGTGTCAAGTCAGTTAAGATACCTTTGGCTAATATTTTCATCTGTCCAAAAATTAATCTACTCAAACAAATGAAGAAAAAGAAGGCATGGCTAAAGTTTCATATGCTTCAATTATTGAAAGCTTGATGTAAAACACCTATTTTATAATTTTTCTCTTTTAAATAAAAGGTTTGCAACAACTCAGACTTAAACATAATTGACTCAATTTTATTATCAATTTCTTGTGTGATTATTCTACATTTATTTTGTTTCTCACGATTTCAATATAGAAAATCCGTGTTATTTCAATAAAGTCTACATTGCGATTTGAGTTAAAGTTGTTCAAAATCATTATATGATCTAAGGTACATGTTTCATTAAAAAGTAAGATTTCAAATATATTGTATGATCTAATACAACTCATTTTTTTTTTATGCTTGTATTCAACACCTTGACTTAGTAATTTCTTTTCTAGACAGTACTTTGATCGTTTGAACCTTTTGAATAAAGTTGTTATTATAATTAATTTTTTATAAATAAAAAATCTATGTAAATTAATTTGTATATCTTTATTTTAATTATGAGATAATCTTAAGTATGAAATGATTACCTTTCATTCACGTCCTTATGAAATATGCAAAGAGGTATCTTAGGAATTGATTTTTTTTTAAATATATTTTTCAATCTTAAAATATTTAAACTATTTAAAAGACTGTGAAATATCAATGTCAATAAATTATACATATGTGCTTATATGTGACAAACATGGTTTCGGAGTAAACTGCTATAATTTATATACGTCGTTTATTGAAAAATAAAATTATATAAAATTCACAAAGTACAGAAAGAAAACATAATTTTTTAAAAATAATTTGAGAAAGAAAAAATATAGTTAACTCTTATTATTATCTTTTATAAAAGAGAAAAAATCAATTTGATAAATATACCAGATATTCAAAAAACTTCTAAAACTTTCTCCATTAATATGTTTGGTTGCCACTCAACAAAAATCAGTTTCTTCAATAGATTTTATTATTGGAATTGGTCCTTTAAATATATATGTTTTAGTATCAAATTAATCTAGTAAAATTTAATGCAAGGACAAAATAAATGTTTTTATCCTATCCCTTTATAAATTAATTTGACAGTGATTCATTCTTTGAAGTATCAAAATCAACATTTATTAAAATTAGAATTTATGCATATTGACAAAATTTCAAAAGAAACACCATTCTGTCGTATATGTAAAATTTAAACTTTTATTCTTCTGTAAAACCTCTCTTTCTCAATTCATAAAAGTACCGTCACAAAACAAAATCATATGTAAATTATAAATTAACAAATTTGATAGGAAAAAATGTAATAAAAAACAATTTCACTGCACATTGGAAGCCCGTGTTTCAGTAATTTTAACATCCCGCTACATCATCGCGCGCTTTTTCATATCGTACGAGAAACTCGCGCTGCACACGAGAATTACAGAACTGCGATGCGTTTTAATCCTACCGACAACGCAAACCACACAACAATACGATGATGTAAACCTAAAACGCAGTTTCAACACGATAAATAAAACGAATGTGGCACTTTTGGCTGTTCCGAAAACGACGTCGAACAGGAACTGCTCCTCGTGTGTCAACAATTTCACACGTGTCTCCATCACCACCGCCTCCACCATTTTATGTATCCAAGTTCATAATGGCAAATGTGACTACATAGAGAAGTATATGATTACATCGTTTGTTTATTTTATTTGAAATAATTGAAGGTATAAAGTGAGAACTGAAATCATGAATAACTTTTAGTTTAGTTTTTTTATAATTTTAGTTCTGTCTTATAAATAAAATTTAATGTTATAAAGTATACAGGTAAATTGTTGGTACAATAAGGGTATTTTCGGGATATTACGCTTTCTACCGACGAAAATAGTGGTCTCCCCAAGCTGTCACCCACCCACTAATGTGGGCCACGCTATTTTATAGACTTTCTGCTTCCCTTCATAATTGAACACGGGGCCCATAAGCTTACGTGTCATGTCTTTTCCGTTTCGAGAAACGGATCCCTAGGCTTACGTGTCTTTTAGTAGTACACGTGGCAAATGAGTCATTGAATATAATTTATTATTACTGTTAGTATATTACTTTCTGGGCATAATAATAGGGTAATAATATATGTTGGGAGTTATTGATTCAGTGTATACACATAGACAGGGAAGTGACGTAACAGGAGTAAGATGATGAAATGCAGTGGGCCCCGCCCCCACAAACCCTAGGCTAGTGTCGGTTCTGAATTTTATCTTCTGTTTCATAATAATAATTTTTCTTAAAATAATAATACACAGAAATATATATACATATAATATATATATATATATATAATATTTTGAAGATATGCATTAATATTTCACGTTTAAAATAAATAACCTAGGGTCACTTCTGGATTTCACGTGTTTGTTATATGATTCTATTCATAATGAAAAGATTAACGTAGTGATTGAATTTAGACTATTATTTCATGGAGAGAAAATGGATGAATTTGTTTGGGTTAAGAGACTTAAAAAGGTTGGATGAAGATATTTTAAAAAAAAATGTAGAATGGGTATGATAAATTATAAAATTATTTTAATTGATAAAAGTAAATAATTATTAATTTATTCTTATATAAAAAAGTAATATAAATTTAAATATAAGTAGTGGAGATTATATTAAAATAAAACTAAATTTTGTAAAATAAAATTAAAATTTATAAAAAAGATTTATAGGGATAAATTTTAAATATATTTTCTTAAATAATAATTTATATATTATTTAAATATTATGTTGACAAAAAACTTAACAATAATATTAATTTTCTTATTATAGTTATTATAAATATTATTTATTATATTAATTTTGGAGAAGCAAAGCAAAAGCCCCTTGTTCTAAATAGAAGCTTTGGCCACAAATCCTTTCTGAATGAGGCTGCAATTAGGTTTGAGATGATGCACCATGGAGAAGTATGTAAAGAGTGTTGGACATCCGGAAGGATATTTTTAATCCAAAGGGGATTGTTGTTCCGGAATGAGAGAGGCTGCAAACATTTTGAAATTAAAAAACACATTCCAGAATCGATTCCAGGAATTCCATAATCAAATCCAACCGGAAAATGATATTTTGACACCAATTTTTGACACTACACGCGTGTCAAAACGTGGTTGAACGATTTCAAATTAAAAAAGCTGAAACAAGGGCATATTTGGAAGAAAAAAACCAATTTTTTTTTTAATTTAAAATCGTCCAACCATATTTTGACACGTGTGCAGTGTTAAAATAGTGTCAAAAAATTGGTGTCAAAATATCATTTTCCAATCCAGAACTAGTGGAATCAATTCCACCTTATTTTGAAGATACACAGAATCGATTCTACCACTATCATATTCTATTCCGTCATTGCCAGAATCGATTCCGTGCTTACCACTTTACATAAATTCATTCTCTCTCCTCATGAACGATTCCAATCCCCACACATTCGTTCTCAAATAACAAATCCACACATATGCTTTCATTCATCTCTAAATCAAATTTATGTTCTTAAATCCATTCAAAAACATGGAAACAAACATGAATGACAACTACAAATCCATCGTCACACTTACCCTTCAATAGTACCATACCCTAAATCAAACACAGATTAACAGTTACTAAGATTTAGTTAGTACACCCCTTTCCCTTCCTCTCATTTTCTTCTCTCTCTTCTTTTCATATTTATGAATGTTACAACATAATAGGAAGTCAAGTGGAATTAAAAACTAGAAGTATAATAGATTTAAGTTAATTTGATTTTATAAGTGGCTTAAAATCTTACATTTAACTGAAAATAATATTAATTTACTATATATAAATGAGAAAAATCGAATTAGTTTTGTAGAATTAAATTGAATATAAATTTTATTATTTTAAATAGTATTGACTTATTTGAAATTTATTCTAATAATCAATTACTATTAAATCCCTTTTATTTAATATATATTCTTATAATATAAAATAATATATAAAATAGAAAGTAAACTTATCCAATTTTATAAGATTGAGATATATTTAAATATGGCTACTTTAATAAATATGAATAAAATTTAATATCCGTTATTATGAATTTAATAAATATAAAATTTCATTATTTTAATTTATTATTATTATTATTATTTAATATATTAATACTTTATTCTGATAACACTTTTGGTTGGTTTTACCTAATTCTCAGCATCAAATGCATCGAAGAAACTATTATCTATACAATGTAATATTAGATAAAGAAACTAATGGGACAACATTAGGTGTTAACAAAAAATTTGATAAAAATAATGGAGAAAAAAAGTGTTAGAAACGAACAAAATTCAAAACTTCATAATCAACAAAATACTCATGTTTTTTTTTTTTTCTACTGAGATTTACTTTTACATTTACAATTTTTATTATAGAACAGTGAAAAAGTATTGAGTGAGAGAATGATTAGGATTTTATACCACACGATGAAGAAGTTCCATGCAGGCAGTGAATTTCTATTGACATCATTGCTCCCATCTTTTTAGTGGCCAAATCATACACATGCATTTGAAGAACATCAAACAATCCATTAGGTTAATTGTTACATCTCTATCATTAAATGATAAGACTATTCAAAGAGCACTTTCCAAATAATGGTTAGACTTACACATGCATTTAACATATGATAAAAACAAAAAACTTTTTACTACAAAAAAGTTATTTTAAAGAAGGGATGATTGACTCATTGACGAAAGATACGAGTGTTTTGCCTAATGGACACTAGCTTTGGAAGTTCAAGTAAAACATCAATTTCTGATTTGCACATTACTATTCAGCAAGACATCTAATTCTCACTTTAATTATTTTCAAGCTTAATATGGAATGTTAAGAAGATATTGTGTTTAATACTATCTTCTTCTTTTTTCTTTGTTTTACTTAACGAAAAATAAAGGCATTATTTTTAGTGTGGTGACATTTATTTACATATTATGGAAGTCGATATGATCAGTATATATAACGTTTTAAGAGCAATGTCATTACCTTAAACGATCAATGAAATGCGACAAAAAGAAAGTACAACAGAAGTATCTAATGTCGCCCAATTTTGGAGAGGAAGAAAAAATTGAAAGGAAAAAGTACACTAAAAACACGTTCAAAGTAGACTTTCCTATGCGTGTATACACACTGGTGATGTGTTCCGTAAGTTCCGCGTTATATAAATTCGAGTATTCATAAGTTAGCAAGAAATTCTTTTAAAGAGAGTAAATAATTTAATATTTAAAAGAAAAAAAAAAAAAAAGAGAATAAGAGAAAGAGAAAGAAGATAGCATCACTTGTGTTTTTCGGATGAAGCATAAACTCTTATATATAGATGAAAAAGAAATTATGATGGTTCTTTCGTGTAGAAACAAAATTTCAACAACTCAACCATTAGTACAAAATGAGATATTACAATAAAATATTAGATTGATTATATGGAAAAGGATATAATTGAAAAAGTAGTATTAGTTTTTAAATATTATAAAGTCTGTTAGATTGTTTATAAAATAAATTGATCTAATATCCACTTATTAAATTGATTAAAGAAGAAGTCGATCTAATATATGTTGGGAGGATCGACACACATAAATCTCTACACATGATAAGATATTGTCTGCTTTGGACCAAGCCCTCACGGATTTGCTTTTGGTACCACTCCAAAAGGCCTCTTATCATTGGAGGTATCTATGTGTATATAAACCCTTGACCAACCCTTCTTCTACTCAATGTGGGACTTTGTTTGCACTCCAACATCCTCCCTCAAACAAATCCCCCGCTGCGAAAGTCTTTTCATTCCCGAGTACACCATAGTCAGCATGGAGCATTTCTCTTTTGCCCTCTTTCACGATCCATGGTCACAACACTTGACATTTCTTGCTCTCCCCACCTCTCATGATTCATCCGGCGATCCGCCACTGGCCACCTGCCTGGCTCACCTGATCATTGGGGGGGGGAGGGACGTACTCGTCTGAGCCCGATCATCAGACCTGAACCATGGGCTCTGATACCACTATTGGGGGGGAGGATCGACACACACATAGATCTCCATACATGGTAAGATATTGCCCGCTTTGGGTCAAGCCCTCACGTGTTTGCTTTTGGTACCACTCCAAAATGCCTCTTACCATTGGAGGCATCTATGTGTATATAAACCCTTGACCAACCCTTCTTCTACTCAATGTGGGACTTTGTTTGCACTCCAACAATATATTAATTTAAAAAAAAAGTTAAAAACTACTACTAAATTGGTTATAGAAGGAATTAATCTAATAGTTATCCATTTTTTTTTTACTTTTTTTCCATGTTGAGCTTCATCTTCTCTCTTTGGGAGAAATGATAATCATCACTCATCTTCTTTGTTCATCTTATTCTATGTTCCCACATTGTGTTTCATATTCTCTCTTCATTGTCAGTATCCTCATCGCACTTCAGAACCCACCAACATTTTCAAACATCGTCACACTCGAATGTTGGTGAGATTTCGCTGCTCGCCCCTATCTCTCTCGCGTCAACATTCGTGTCGCCATTGGCACCTGCGCTTGCGTCATCTTCCGCGCCCCCGATAGGAATGTGATTCTTTTATTCTGGTAACCGTTGTCAATGGTAGGAAGGTGGGTCTTTGGTTTCTTCTTTCCTAACCTTTGGGTTTAGGGTTCTAGTGGTAGGATGGTATGTAAGATTTTTTCATTCTCTAGAAAACATTTGTGTTATGCAAATGTTCGGAAGTTCATGATATTATTGTTCTTAAGAAAATGTTTCCCTAATTTCATGTGTGTGTTTTCTCTTTTTGTTTTCTTTTTTTTTTTTGTTATTGTGCTCTTTGATGAATGGAGGTTAAAAAATTAAGGATGGCGAATGGTTGGAAGACATTGCGTAAGGGGGACAAATGAAGGATTTTTATTTCCTTCAAAGTCACATATTAGATCGGTTGGTCTACAACTAACCTAACTTATTATATCGAACTTTTCTAGATTGGGTCTAAAGCTGATGTAATACGCGTTAAACAACCGATATAAAAAGTCATTTGTGTACTAGTGAACATTCCTTATGGAAGAGGAACTACAACATGAGTGTGTAATAACACAATACCTGAATTCACCATAACATGCAATGCGTGATTTTTTATGAGGCTTGAACCACATGAACCCATTTACAATATTTAACATTAGGTGTACTCTATTTTTCGAGTGTAAAATAGGGGAAGAAGTTCAGTTTCACAACAATCCCTCATATATTACAAAAGGCATAAGAAAGATTGAAAAGAAGAAAATATTGGGTCTCATGTAAGGTATAACGCATCAAAGTTGATATATCAAGGTATATGAACTAATCCTAGACAGAGAAACTTAACACACAATGTAGTTGGTATAACAAATTATATAAACCAAGGACACTTGATATATGTTAGGGGTTTATCAATCATAATACACTCCTACAATTCTTGATGTTATTATTGTGTTGCACTTATTAGGTCATGTGGATGTTTGATATTCATGAGTGCTCTAGAAATCATGCTAATATCTCATACAAGCGGCCCTACTCAACACTTATATAGGTAATTTTATCAAGTGTATGCTGCAAATCATACGCCACTGATAAGGGATATGAAAATCATTAAAAATTCTATTTAAACTAAAATTACTACATCATATAGAATTTTAATTACAAAGTTTAACCTCTCAATAGTGCATTATCTAACATTTTCACACACACCATAGGAATGCACATAATTGATTTAAAATCAATTTAGTGCTATCAAAACTAACAAATGACTTATTTTTACCCATATGAACCTTATTCGTGGGATCTCCAATTACAAAGGTTGGGTTACCATCACTTCTTTGTTTTCAAGTGGCTTAAGTCTCATTCTCATCGATGTTTCTAAAATCATTTTTTCCCAAGATTTTCGTTAGAGGATTTGCTAGATTTCATTTTGATTTCATATAATCAATGGAAATTGTTTGACTCTTTAGTAGTTGCTTCACCAAATTATGTCTCAATTGCATGTCTTTCCTTTCCAATGTAGCTCTTATTTTTAGTTATAACTAGTGTTGATTGGCAATCATAATGTATTGACACATATGAGATTGGCTTTATTCCTAGTGGAATGTTTACTTAGAAGTTTTTCAACCACTCACTTCACTGGCAACCATTTCAAAAGTAACAAACTCAAATTCTATATTGATCTTGCAATAATTGTTTGCTTAACTAATCTCCATGTATTTGTACAACCCCAAGTGTGAAAAAAGAGGATTTTGTCTCATATGAATTAGAGATTTAGTTAGCATTACTGTACCCTTCTAGTACAATTGGAAATCCAGATTTTTTAAAATCTTTTAGGGTCTTAGAGAGTGAGCTCGTCTAGATTTCGTTGTGTATCTCTATAGTTTGTTGTTGCATGATGTGAATATCTGTATAGTCTTTCTTGTTATTTATTGTTGTGTTAGGTATGAACAAATTGTGGTTTTTGTTTGTACACATTGAGCAATTTGTTGTGATGTTCTTGTTATCTATTCAAATTTATTGTTGTTATTGTATTATACAAAAGTATATGTTTAGGGTTTATGTAACTTTTGAGAAGCTTATCAAGTTTTGCATGGTGTATACTTCATTATAAATGCAATTTTCGGTGATTTTTTTTTAAATTGGAAAAAATGTAAAACCCAAAGAAAATAATAAAATAAAATAGTTTTGTGTTATAATTGTTGTTGGATAAATAAATTAAATTATAGTTTATTAATTTATTATTTTAATGATATGTAGTCCATTTTGTATGATTTATATGGGCATTTTTGTGTATATTTTAGTGGTTGGAGCTTGTAATTGTGGTGTAGTTGAATTAATAGGCCTCTCAACATAGTTTCATAAGTGATTCAGTTCTATTTATGATGTCATAATATGTTACTAATCATATTTTTATTTCACATCCGATGTTGTCATATTTCTTTAATATTTATATATATATGATGCAGATTTTTTTATCTTTAATAACACTAGTACAAAAACAACGTTTAACGTCACACGTTTAACGTCCAGTGAACGAAAAAGCAACGTAAAAAATAATTGGTGACACTTTTGTAAATATGAAAAGTCATTATTCTGTTGACATTAAAAGTCAGTTATAGAGTCCCTGACGTTTAATTCATATTACACGTCAGATCTCATTCCCCACAAGCGTAAAAAAGGTGCGAAAATACCCCAAATTAGGCGCCAATATTTATTCTCTTACAAATTAGACGTCAGCCCCCCTCCCCAGCCGACGTCTAAAAGCTATAAGACTGATTATGCATTACTTAGAAAAAGATGAGAAAGAGTCGAGCAAAGCCTTTAGAACTTAAGTCCCTTGATCTAGTACCTGCACCTGCTACCTGCTATGTACAAGATATGGAAGGTTGCTCAGACTAAGTCTAATGGGAACATGACATCACAATCAACTGTCTTGATCTCACAAAGAATTGTAAGTACACATTCTAAACAAATAAACAGTCTATTGAATATTATGTGTTTTATGTAACAAACTTCATTATCATATGCAGGATAAGCAGGTTAAGCAACAAACTCAGGGTTCCTTTGTTGGCCAAGGTAGGTACAACATTCTCACAACGATCATCGGAAAGCCAGAACACCAAGGGCATGTGCGTGGCGTTGGAGGCGTGATTGGTTTTCGAGACTACTTTAACACTACACAAAGAAACAGTGAATTCATGAGTCAAGAGCCACTGAGGAAGATGGAGCTCCAAGTGGATAAAAGGCTCAACCAACACATGAGATCCATGGAGCAACGATTCATGGAACAACAAGAACAAAAATAAAAAAAATCCAAAGAACGCTTGAAGAAAAGTTGCAGTCCATGACCTAGGCGACCGTGGGATTGCCCACTGAAGCTCCAACAAGATGTCGTGTGAGCATAAGAGGATCATACTCTATTATAGATCCTACTGAATATAGTGGTCATTATGAGTTTTTGGTTGATGAGAGTCCCACGCATAGTAGCTGTCAGACGAGTACTTGAAGAATGACAAATTATTCATGGTGCTTCCTTATTTCCCCACCATGAGCGTGTGACGATTGATGAAGTTTGTGATCTCCATGCTCAAGTGTCTGTATCGACTTTAGAAATTCAATTCGTGGGGGTGGCCATAGGCATATTTATAGTCTAACCTAAAATATTGATCATGTGACACATTGTCACACCACATGTATTATATTTCTATTATTTGTATTTTTATGTTAAATTTATAGATATTGATTGAGTACTTTGGAAATATTTATTTCAATTCTTACGTCCAAAGAAGTAGTCCATGCATCAGTCTGTGATACATGAAGATGATGACATGGCAGAAGCAGAGGATGATCCTATAACAAAGCTCATGGAAAAATTACCTAGGTTGTCAAAAGGACCAGTAAAATTGTACTGGGATTTAAGAGTATTTTGTCTTAAGTGTCATGTGCTTGTATATATCGATCTAAATGATGCACTAGAGGTCATTGGGGGAGATAGGATGTTGAATATTTTAATCCTTCAACTATGGTGCATGTAAGATATTTCATTATCTTTCATACTAATTATATTTAATTTGTTAGTTTATAACAATTTAACTTTCTTGTTAGAGGTACATGGACATAGTCATTGTGGACCAAGGTTGGTCTTCCATGTACGAATTTATTGAACCTCAGACCATTCAACCTTCTAGTAACACACTTGAGAGCAAACAAAATTATTTGCAAACATGGATGGCTGAGTCAAAAGAAGAAATATACCTTGCGCCATACATTGATGGGTATGTTCCCCAAATGTAAAATTTGATTAAAGTTTACTTAACTAGTCCACTAACTATTTTTTATTCATGATAGGTCCCATTGGCAATTGATGGTCATCATTCCAAGACAATGCACAATTCTATGGTTTTGTTCCCTACACAGGAGGTTAAAAAATGACTTGAAATCTGCTACAAGTGTAAGTGTTTCTCTTTTTATGTTTCAAATGTTACAAATCCATGTTGTAATTTTTTTATGATGGATATAGTTATATTAATATTACCTTATGTTTTCAATGTAAATAGAGTTATGGGTAAACCTAAAGATCAGCTAGTTCAAATCTTATATCCAAAGGTTGTAACTCATTTATAGTTCTTATTCATTTTCTATGTTATTGTATGATCTACATATCTAACTATTTACTTTGTCATTTTAGTGTAACAAGTAACTAGATTCATGGGAATGTGACTACTATGTCATGTCTTAGATTAAAGTCATCATTTAAGCAAGAATTACATATGAATGGATTGAGGTAATAATACTTACCTTCCATACATTACAAATCAAATTCAGCTTTGAACATTTGTAAGCAAACATAATGAATTTGACTTAATTTTACAACACTTCAAGAATACATCGCCTATATTAGAGGATACAATTAAGAAGATATACAACAAGAGTGGACAACGCATCTTCTATAGAGATGGACTTAGGACCTATGGCTATCCCTTTAGGAACAATTTTATTGTTGTTGAATACATTAATTAGCTTACTTTTGATAGGTTAAGTTTTGAATTGCTTTTTAGATTGTTTTAGTATTATAATCACTTGAAACACATAGTATATATAATTTTGTGATGTGTTGGGATGATTTTTTGTATTTCAGATGTGATAATATTATAAAAAACAAATTTATTTTTTAAAAAAGAAAACCAAATTGTACGTCGATTAGTGTCAAAACCGACGTCTAATGACGTCTAGTAATGCACATCCGACTTCTGGTAATGCACATCTTACCTCTTATTGCTTCTAGTGGCTCATCTGGAAATTTCTTGCTGAACGAGACACATGCACGCTTAGTGCAATGCGACGTTGGATGATGTGACAGTCGATGTCAACTGATGTTCCATATGGAGTCCAACGTTAAATTAATGTCTCCCAATAAGATGTTGGAATGAGATTAAACATTAAATGTCCAAAATAATAGACGTTAAAAACAATTTTAATCATACTTTTTATTAATATTTGATGCTTGTAAGACACATTAACTTTTCAAATTAATGTAAAATTAATCCTAATTTTCTTTTCATATATATAAATTTTGAAAATTGGCATGTTGAATATTTATTTTTAAAACTTACTTATACTTTTAGTATTTAATAAAGTATTCAAGATATTTAAATGTTGGTTCTATTTAATAACTGAAAATTATATTTTATTTATTATGTGATTTTGGTAATAATATATATATATATATATATATATATATATATATATATATATATATATTTGTATTTATATAAATAATATTTGTATGAAACAGTTTTGTTTTGTTGATTTATGATATAGTAAAATATATTTTTGTTCTATTTAATTCATGTTTATATATAGTAAAATATATTTAATTAATATTTATAATCATAACTAAGTGTGTGTGCGCTTGAACAGATAACACTGTTCAAGCGAATTTCGAAGCGCGGATTAAAATTCAAATCGTGTTCGCTTCTGTGAATTTCAGAGAATGGAAAAGCAGTGATTTGAGTGGATTTTGAAATTTTACATTGTTTGGTGGATCTCTCCAATATGCAAGGATTTGAGGTGATTTACACTTAAAAGACCGCAATGCCCTCTGCCAATCTTCAAAATTCCAACCCCTACCATATTAATAAAAAACCTAATATTCAAGTAAATATTAAAAAACTAAAAAGCTTGATGATGCAGCAGTTGCAGGAAGAAGAAGAACTTTCGAAGAAATTTCGGGTGAAGGAAGGACCCTTATCCGGATACAGTGTTAACGTATCCGGATCCAGGGTTTTAAAGGTTTGCACATGGTAGCTTATCCGGATACGTTCATAGTGTATCCGGTTCCACGTTTTGTGTTTGTATGGCAGGGGTTGTTTCCGGCCCGTTGCAGTCACCGGTTGTCGATGGTTTCGTTCTCCGTCGCAACATTCATGTTTGTTTATGAGTGTGATATCATGTTGGAATCCATGCAGCCTCCATTAAGAGGAGGTCGGAGCAGTATCCATGGACGATCGTGAGGAAGAAGAATGACGACACAACCATTTTATATTAAAAAATAACTAGGGGCATTTTAGTAATCTTTCATTTCTACCAATTAAACAAATTTTTTAATTCTATCACATCAATCAAATCCTACACTAATTCTCACAAACTTTACCCTCAAATCCACTCTCAATTACCCACAAGTCTACTTAAAAAAACAACAACATAATTACCGTCAAATTCACTCAAATCATCTCCCCCTAATCCATTCATAAGAACACAGTGTAAATTGTCATAGAAAAATATAATGAAACTTAATATTATCATTAGTTTAGACAAACGACGAAAATAAAAGAAACTAATAAAGTACTATATTAAAAAAAGATGGTATTATTTTGCTCGTTCTTTTATTTATGTATACTTTGGATGCTATATAGCTCTTTCATAAATTTGTAAAGTTTTTTTTAATAACAATCTTGTAAACATTCATTACCGGTATTATCTTTTTTTATTAACCTCATATTAGAAATATATGTTAGTAACTCTTAAAAAATATTTGTAAATTTAAATTATGTGCGCATGCCTTTTTATTTTATTTAGTAAAAGATCAATAATGTTTTGAAATAAATAATATTAATGTTGGTCAACTCAGTGGTTAAGTTGGATCACAAGCATATCAATATTAACTTTAACCACTATCATTTAATTGAATTATTAATGTTTATCAAATATAAACTTAACTTTTAAGTTTTATTTATATTAGTTTTTTTTTCTGTCACTAATACTTTTTATTTGTGAATTTGATTAGACAAATCTCATGGCAATCATAAAATAAATTCTATTTTTCGTGGATTAAAAAAACTCAGTCTCTAAACCCTATGAAGTTTAAGATTGAGGTTAAAATGAGTTTAACTCATATGAATTCTTAGAATATTAAATTTTTAAATACTTTCTAGAATTATATGAATTCTTAAATACTTTCTAAATATTTTTTAAATAGAGTTTAACTTATATTTTATTAGTTTTTAAATACTTTCTAGAATTATATGAATTCTTAGAATATTAAATTTTAAATTCATTTTAAATATTTTATAGTTTGTTTTTAATTGCTTCTTATTATTTATAATTTAATTGTAAAATTGAGATTTAATCTAATTTGTGTAAGTCTAATCTGATTTAGGTTTGACTTGATATCACTAGATCTTTCGTAATTTAAATCCAACTTGACTAAATATTTTTTTGCATAAACTTAATTTAATTTGAATTCAATACAACTTGGTTTGCTTCAACCTAAAATAACTCTATTTAACCTAGACTCAACTCTATTTAAGTTGAGCTTTAATTGACCAAGCATGGCATAAGCTTGACTTGGTCCAAATCATCTTAACCAAAGTTAGGCTCAGTTAGGTTTAGCATGGGTTTGTCTTAGCCCAACCCAGATTAACTTGGCTCAATCCAACTTAGTCCTGACTTGACTTAGGTTAAACTCATCCAATTCAACCTAACCTAAGTCCAAACAACTTATCCTGATTTAGGTCAAATCCAACCCAACCTGCATTGAATCGATATAACTTGGGCTTAATCATACCTCACTTTTTGTGATTAGGTTTAACTTCACTTGGACCTTACCTGACTCAATTTGACCTAAGTCCAATGACTCAACTCACACTTGACCTGATCGATTATGGACTTAACTCATTCTTTGCTCAATCCAACTCAACAGAATCCAAACGTAACTTGACTAATGTGGTTCAAACTCCACTTAGCATAACTTGGATCTTACCCAACTTGACTTGACAAAGTTCCAATTCGAATTAATTGTGATCCAATCTTACCAACTTGACTTGGGTCCACTCTAATCCTACCTATATTAACTTAGACATGAACTTAACTTGACATACATCTGACCCAACTTGTGCTTGATTTGACTTGATTCAACTAACTTGACTTGACTCAAATAAGACCTTAACTCAACTTGACTTAGGGTTAACTAGTTTGATTTAAGCTCAACTTATCTTCAATTTGAGTTGACCTAGAGGCTCAATCTAACTTGACCTAGGCTCAACTACATTTAATCTAGACTCAATCGACTTGACTTAAATTTAACTTAAGTTGTCTCAACCTATAAATGACCTAATTAACTCCACATAATATAAATTTGATTTAACTCGACCTTACTTAGACTTAATATATCACATTATATCTTAGAATCAACCTAGTTCAATATAATTTAGAATTAACTCAACTTAAATCTAACTTAAACAAATTTGACGTAACTCAAACTTAATCTTATCCTATCCATATTGATGAGTCACTTTAAATGTTTTTTTCATGTGTATATAATTTTATAAGACATAATTATTTTCATTCCTATTTTAAAAAACACTATAAAAAAAATATCAATGAATTAACCTCAGAATATTAAACTTTTGAGAGAATACAACTTCTATCAATAATTTTTCTTACACAGTCTCGTTATACTTTGGTAAAATTGACAAGTGTATAGTTCATTATTTAGTACTAGCCCGGTTTGTTATGTTCATGGAAATTTATGCAGATGAAAATCAACTTAAGATATTAAATTTCGAAACAATGAAATTTAATTCCAACAACCAAAATAAATTTAAGATATTAAATTTCAAAACAATGAAAGTCAAACTCATACTCTTCTTTAATGGCATGCACAGTATTAATTTCAAGTCCAGTGTCATTTTATTCAACTTTGTCACTTCTGACACTTTTTCTCTCTCTTCATTATTTTTCTTTCTGCATGGCCTACTATTTTGCCCCCCTCAGCCATTTTCACCTCACAATCTAAAAGTGTAGGTCCATCATATTGGAAAAAGAAAAAAGTTTTAGTCAAGTTACATAATCATGAGAAAGATACATAATTAATTTAAAAATGGTAGATTTGGAAAAAAGGTTACGGTTCCTATTCAATTCAAATTATAAAATTTTAGAAAAGACAAAGGATGAAACAAACCCATGGTTTAAACACATCTATTTAACAGAACTTATTATCTTGTACGTAATAATCTCGTTAATTATAGTAATGCTACAAATAAGATTAAGTTGGGAAGAAAAGCCTATGAAGAGCAAAACATTATATGATCATCTGAAAGTATTAATTAGTAGTTGAATACAGTCCAAAATTTAGCTGGTAGAAGGTCTAGTCTAAGCAACAACATATATACCCACCAAACTAAAATCCTAGCAATCAAACAATAAAACTTAATGCAAATAATGTAGGGTGAGAAGAACTTTATAATCCTTTTTTTTCTCTTCTTGAGAGATCTGTGACAATGTCTGATTCGTTTGTATTGAATAAATTAATGGATGGTATAACAGCTTGCCGAGGCATATAAAATAAGAATCCAAACAAATTGGTCCACTTGCGTTGTGCTTTTCTAGAAAACCCCTCAAAGGAAGAAGCATCACCATGTGGTGCATCATGTTGCTCAAAATATCTTTCAAATTCTCCCCACTAGTAAAAAATTGGGATTATACAGCGCACATTATGCCACGGTTCACCAGAAACCGCAGTATAATGTTGCGTGATGGCAGTTTTGTAAATAAATCGAACTTATATGCCGCGATTCCTCACTTAACCGTGACATATACCCCAGTCAACCATCACTTTTGACGCCACGTCAAGTAAAAAAATTTAATAACAGGGGAATATGCCGCGGTTCTCTGACCAACCGCGGCATATACCCCTGTAACCTCCTGACATTCCCCATCAGTCAATCCCTGCAATAAATTCGCAGGGGCATATGTCGCGGTTGGTCAGAGAACCGCGACATATTCCCCTGCCAATTTATTGCAAGAGCTGACTGATGGGGAATTCAGAAGGTAGCAGGGGGAATAGGCCGCGGTTGCTCAGAGAACCGCGGCATATTCCCCCTGCTACCTCTGACATTCCCCAAAAGGCAGTTGGGAAGGCAGTTGAGGGATTTTAAACGTTGGGGAATAGGCCGCGGTTGACCAGAGAACCGCGGCCTATTCCTTGATCTGAGTAAATTTTTAAAAATATCGGAGAATATGCCGCGGTTGGGCGCCCAACCGCGACATATAGGTTAACAAAAATTTAAAAAACGCCATTATGAATTATTTTTTTAAAATGAATAGGTCGCGGTTACGTGTAGGATCGTGGCATATTCCCCTTTATGTCGCGGTTAAGTGTAGAACCGCGGCAGATTCTCTTCTGAAGGTTAAAAAAAACTTTGAACAATTTTCCTCCTTACGCAATCAGTTTCAGAAAAGGAAACCTCAACGTCTCCGTCGTGCCGCCTCTCTGTTGCGAGCTTTCCTCCATTGACGCCAGCCATCCTCTCACGCGAGCTTTCCTCCATTACACCAGCCATACTCTCTGACGCGAGCCATCCTCTCTGCCGCACCTCCGCCGCGACTCTTCTTCTTCGCTGCGCCAACCAGGTTTGATATCAATATTTGTTTTATGCGATTGATTTATCCGTTCTGCTTAACCTGATTGATTGGTGGATGAAATGTTCTTGCAATTGATTTCTAGTTTTATGCCATTCGATTCCATTTCAATAGCAATTCATGGGTGTGATGTTGTGCATGTTAAGTTTGGTTGGGTTGCCCCCAAAAGTTCCCTACAACGCCCAGACCCAAAAGTTCCCATTTCAAAAATTACCCTCTATAAAAAAATCATAACTTAATTATGTAATAATAGAATAACACATCTATAAATAAAAAAATAATATAAGATGAATGGAAAAGGTTTATGGGTTTTTAAAAAATATATCAATTGTGACT
>NC_028351.1:24552874-24575721 GCF_000741045.1 Vigna radiata var. radiata | reverse complement strand
TTGTGTAAACTGTTTGAATGGGAGAAAGTTGAACGCAACCCAAATTAGAGAACATCTTATCTGTGATGGTTTCCTAAGATGTTATACAACATGGATATGGCACGGCGAAGAAATGTACTTTCCGACTGACTCGCAAACTGAAAATGTTACTGACTCCACCATGGAAGAACATCGACCGGATGAAGACAAATTGGAGGACATGATCCGCGATGTTGGCGCAGAAAATTTTGCCAAAGCTCATGTGTTTGACACGATGTCGACTGATGCGGAAACATCTTTGTATGTCGGTTCAACTAAGTTCACACGTTTGTCAGCTGTGTTAAGGCTCATGAATTTGAAGGCAGGCAATGGATGGACTGATAAGAGTTTTACAGAACTGTTGACGTTGTTGAATGAAATGTTGCCAGATGGAAATACACTACCCACTCGTAATTATGATGCGAAGAAAATTCTTTGTCCAATGGGTATGGAGTATAAAAGGATACATGCTTGTCCCAATGACTGTATTTTATATAGAAAAGAGTTTGTCCAATGCTTGGCCCATATTGTTCGTTCTCACATCACAAGTCGCTGGGAAACGGTAATATTTAACTTTAACAAATTTTGATTTTTTCCCAAATTTAGAATTCATATACACTAATTAATATGAATTGTCTTGTGCAGAAATTCAAAACTACTACACCAGTTCCTGAGAAGCCACTATTATTCATGAGGAACGCTGCTGCGAAGTATATAGTTAGATTAATAGCTCTTAGTTATTAGATTTAAACATTGCATTTGATTAGATTGTATTTTATTAGACTTTGTACTTTATTTGATGTTGAAATACATTTGAACATGTGTTTGTTATGTTGAAATTGAATTTGTGTACATGTTTTTATATGCAGGTCTGTTTTTGTGGTAGTGGATATCACAAAAACAGACCTGCAATTTTAAAAACTGCAGGGGAATATGTCGCGGTTCTTACCACAAGCGCGGCATATAGTGCTCGTTTTTTTATTTATTTTTGTTAAAAACAGACCTTTGGCTGCGGTTAGTGCTAGAACCGCGGCATGTTCCTGGGTCTTTTACCGCGATTCTAACTGCGGCATATACTGGAACAATTTTTTTTTTTTAAAAAAAAGGGTTTAAGCAGCGGTTCCTTGTACAACCGCGACATATTCTTCAACTTTTTTACCGCGGTTATAACCGCGGCCTAAAGTCTCTGACTTACTATCATGGCTGAATATGCAACGGTTCGTAAACTGCGACGTATAGTGAAAAATAACCGTGGTAATATCCCCTCGCTGCACTAGTGCCCACACCAGATTCTTCTTCTTCTTCCTTTGCTCTGCGAACTACCACTTACCAAATTTGTTCTATGAAAAGGGTAGATCGTATTATTAGGTATAATGAAAAATGATTTTGTTGTTCTTGTTATTGTGGCATATAATCACAAATGCTTCAGTTTCTCAACCCTTTTCAGTCAAACAAGTTGGGTCCAGACTGAAACGTATACCAAAAGCTTTTAGGAATACTTTGTCCATTTCATTAAAAAGAATAAAACAAAATTGCTCTTCCTCTTTCTATCAGTTGTTCCTTCCCTTTCACAACCCATGATTTTCATATATATATTAATATTAGATGATGGAATTTTATCACATTTTGTCAACTAGAAATGAAATAGATTTACAGTCTATAAATAAATGCAAATATTTTTTTACATATTTGATTTTATAGATTGAATTAAATTTAAAGTTTCTTTTTTAAAATGATATTAAAATCATTCAAAATTTAACAAATTTGTTATTTATTGAATTTGTAATATTATTAAAAGCATCAATACCCTTTATTTTAATAATTAGTTTAATTTAAATAAATTTAGATTAAGTTAAATTTCGACCTTTATTTTAAATTTTATATGTATTTGTTTCATAAATTTAAAAAAATCGTAATGTTGATAAAATATTTGGTTTTATGACATATATATAGACTAATATAAATTTTAAAATAAAAATCAAAGAAAGACCAAAATGACAGTTTAACCTAAATTTTAGTGAAAAATATGTTGTTAGTACTTTTCTAAATTAAAAGAGTACAATGTTTGTCAACGCTTATTCTTGTTATTCATAAAACTCAAACCAAACTTCCTTATCACAACACCGACCAGCTTGATGAATATTGAGAAATATTCAGTTATAAAAAAACATATATTTTCTTCTTCTCTTTCTAACAGCCAGCAGCTAACATGTTTCTCTTTCATTGAATTTACAATCATCAGAAAAATAAATTAATTAGAATGTTCCCAGAGTTTAATCCTGAAGTTTGTCGGAATAAATGTTGTAGTGATAAAAAAATGTTAAAACATGTCTAATACTGTACAAATTATATATTTTAAAGGGTTAGCTTTATATATAAATAAGTACAGTAAAGTATTAAAAATGTTAAAATCTGTCAAAAACTGTACATATTATATTTAAAGGGTTAGCTTGAAATAAATAACTAAATGAATGAGATCTTTTTATTATCAACATAGACTTATAACCCTTTCTTAATTTTCTAATCTTATTTTTGTAGTTATGAGTCTTAAATGAATGCAAAAGAAATTGCAGATAATTTTTAAATCTGTGAACGTGGACCACAAGAAACTGTCGGCAGCAGTAGTTGCATCCAAACTTTGAACAATTATATTTTCCTTGGCACTTGATTTAATTTATTAATGCCACAACAACTATAGTTTGTTTGTTATTATAATTAATCATCTATATATATATATATATATATATATATATATATATATATATATATATATATATTTATATGTCCTTCAAGGAATTTTCCCCCTAGTTTCTCATTTACATTGTGAGGATTGTGAAGGGAATTTCCAAATCAAGAATGTCATGGCATGTATTATCATACATGGAATGGAATCTTGTACCTACTTTATATATTCTAGCTTAATTGTACTTAGAGCATCTTTGGTTTGGGATTTCATGTTCAATTTTGATTTAGTTCCTTAAAGGGTGAAAATCTATGTATGTACTCTAATTTATGAAAGTATGCATAAATAGTTAAACTTAATAACATTGAGGAAGATAAATAGTGAGGGAAAACTTCACATTAGAGTGTTTGAGCCATTGTTGTTATTATTAAATTGTCTTTTCTACCATAAGTGAAACTTTTAGTTTATATATAGTTTAATTTGTAGAAATTCCTTATAATTTTTTTAAAACTTTTAACTTAATGTACATGTTAATTTTATTCTATATGAAAAAACAAACTTCCTATATATATATATATATATATATATATATTTAGAAGTTTTTAGGAGAACGTTTGTTTAAACATGTATGAAGTATATTTGAACGAAATTTTCTTTAAACGCTTTTAAAAATGAAAAAAAAAATAAGAAAAGTTAATTTTTTTTTTCATTAATTAAATTTAGTTACACATAAAGTTAATTTGTAAAAATATTTTTATATATTTGTAAAAGCTTATTATGTCTCTAACTCTATCTAACACATGCATGTTAACTCTGTTCAAGCTACTTATCTAGTATGATATGTAATTTTATAACTCAAAGAAGAAAAGAATTATGTAACCTAAGCTATCAAAGAAGTTGCATAAAGACAAGAAGAGAATTTAATATTGCATGTAGTGATTCAGTGCTTCTTTGCATTGAAGTTTGACAGATAATAATAAGAAGATGTTCATGTGTTCTAAACATTACTCAATGAGCAGAAAAAGATTTACAATGGTTACGTCTTCTTAATCTTATAAAAAGACTATGTTAGAAGAAAAAGATAAAAACTAGAATGATAATTTTACAAGTGCTAAAACTTTGTTGAAATTTTTCTGTCTTGAAGCTTTGTAAAAATACTCTATATGTGTTCATTTTATCAAATTAGTTAAAATATCCTAATCGTTGTATAAGTCTAAAGAGAATATATTTCTAGTGAGCTGAAATCATGATTTGTTGATCAATCAAACCTTGTGTTTATATAAGGTAGGAATAACTTATTAAAAAAATACTTAGTTAAATCAAAAGGGAATTAGAAAAAAAAAATACTTGAACAGAGTCAATTATGAATGGTTGAAAACTGAAGGAATATTCATGTTGAATC
The DNA here is from genome assembly GCF_000741045.1 of Vigna radiata var. radiata. NCBI lineage: Eukaryota > Viridiplantae > Streptophyta > Magnoliopsida > Fabales > Fabaceae > Vigna > Vigna radiata. The sequence goes on along the minus strand of NC_028351.1, from coordinate 24,571,618 downwards.
AAAAATGGTTTGAAAAAAAAAAAAACTTGTTTGAGCTATAAGTGTCTTAGGAAATATTTTTGTGTACTTCATAAAATATGGTTGCTTCAACTAACTAAATAAGAAAAGAAAAAAAAAACATAAAACCACATTTATGAAATCATTTTATCCATTTATCACATTATAATAATGTTAAAGTATAATATCATGATAAATGTAATAATTTAGTGAAATATAAACCATTTTAGTATTTAAAAACATTTTAAAACATTATTTAAAGTCTAAAAATTATTGTCTTCGTTAAGTCACTAGTTTATTTGTCTAACAAAAAAGATTATCCAGTTTTCATTTAATTGAATTTTACCTAATCTAACAACTAAATTTCTCATATTTTTAAATAAATAAATTTCGCTTAGTGAAAAAATGGTTGGTCAACAACTTTTTATAGAAAGCAATCTTGCAAAAATGTATAAATTCTTCCAAATTAGTCCAATAATGTTTGAATAATTGAGCATTTTTTAAAGACATTTTATATCAATTTGACCAACTTGCATTATACAATTTAACTACCAAAATCCCATCTAATTCATCTCCAATTAAATGAACGTGGTTCAAAATATTTCACGCATTGTAATAGTAGGAAAAGATAATCATCTTCATTTTCCTGTCTTTACCAACATATTATATCATATTACGACCACTTTAGTGTTCCACACAAACAAATTATAGAAATTTATTATATATGCTTTCGTTTTAAAAATTCAACATCTCGTATACATATACATGTTACGAATTTAAATATAAGTCTAAGTCTCACATTAGAGATAAAAATGAGAAAATAGAGTACTATACCTATTAATTCATTATCTTAAAATTTTAGTTAAAAAATAATATCAATCCCTTATATAATTGAACTCAGATCTCATTAATGTTTGTGTTTTTTTTAAAAACTCAAAATACTTTTACTCTCACTCATGTACAAAAGAATGTTATCATCAAAATATACATTTACACTAATTAATATACATTTACACTGATGAACTAATAGTAATTTATTTTTGTCTTCGAAAACCTCACATGTAGCCTTAGGCATGCAATCATTCCTATAAATCCAACTTAGCATAAAAAGAAACTTACTAAAAGACGATTTTTAATTGAATAAGAATATTTTATTCTCTGTTAATCAGGACTTTTAAAATAGACTCAGATAGATAAAATGATAGACAGTTATCTTAAAAATCTAAAAACATAAAAAATTATTTAAAAAATATATATTTTTTGTTAATCTTTTGGTTCATAAATTTTTTAATTTAAATAATAAAATTTTCATAATTCATCTTATTCAAACTTCACTACTCATGACTAATCAGCTCAATATTACCTGTAACAATGATAATAAATATGACTTATAATTAACTCAATAGTTATTTATAGTAAATATTTCACACCAATGATATAATTAAAATATATAACTTAACAAGAGTGAATATTTCACACCAATGATATAATTAAAATATATCACTTAACAAGAGTAAATTTTTCACTACATTGGTATTATTAAAATAAATCACATTTATATGCTATGCTGCAGTGATAAGATTGATGCATTTAAGTGAAAACCACCTTTTTTTTTTCTTCAAAAGACATGACTTAACAAAGAGAAAAGTCTTCTTTTAATATTTTTAAATTTTTTCTCTATTAACTTTTTTTTTTTTTGAACTTTCAGTTTGTTCATACTGTGGAATTAATTACTTACTTTTAGTGTCGAGTATGCTAGATTTTCTTTGGTGAAAAGAAATAGCATATTTGTTTATAATCTTTCCTTGAATGCATACCATTTTTAAATTTTTAAAAAATCTATTTAATCCTTGCTAAGTATATAATGAGAAAATTTTTTATTATATTTTAAAATTTACAAGATGAATTCCTTACTCTTTATTTAAAGTTATATATTTTATTTGCTTTATATACAAATCTCATTTAAGTTAGAGAATAGCTGCATGCTAGATATACACTTGTTACTTGATATACACTTGTTACTTCACCACACTGTTTAATTAAATGAACATTTCATACCATCTTATCTATTTAAAACTTTTACTTTACAATAAATCAATTTTAAATGAAATAAAATTATATTTGTAATATTAGAAAACCAAATGGTTTTTCTAACACCTTGTATTCTCAATATTAGAAATAGATTTTAAGTCTAATTCAACTTCACAGAATCGTTAGAATACTTTAACGATAATTCTAGTATCATGTAAATTTTAAGTCTAACTCAATCTCATAAAACTAGTTTGTAAGATAAAATTTACACTTACTTATATGAATTGAACCAGTATTTTATTTTAGCTTTGTCATTAATTCTTTTTTGCAAAATTTGACTGGCCGAATATTTTTATTGAAATCACTCTTCTAGTTAGATTTTCTACTCAAACTTCGAATATAAGTTCTAATTTAAAAAAATAAATTTTAATATTATTCATGTTAGCAATTTATTGATTAAAAAAGTTGAAGGTGTAAATCCGAAATATTTATGATTGTATATTATTTTTAGGTTTTATAATCGAATTAATTTTTAATGGGATAGAGTTTCGTATTAATTGAAACGACCGCCTATTAACATAAAGAAAAAACACTTTAGTAATACGTAAATGTTGTTACTATTAAAAATATTTTTTCGGTAAATATTGTAATTTCTTTTTAAAGTTTTTGCTTTCAACAGCACCAAGCTTTATGACCGAGTTTAACAATTAACTATTTCACCCATTAATTACCTTTTTCATAATATAAATCTATTTATTTACATTTCTCATGTCAAGTCATGTGCATGGTTTTTTAGGGTTTTTATATATCCTCATTCTGTGGGAAAATTTATTTAAGATAACTTGAACTTCTAGATTTTTGTTTTGCTTGCAAATTTTTCTTGTAGATTTTGTTTGCGAATTTTTCTACAAGCTTTTGTATAAATTTCGCAATATATTTCTTTTGATAAAAATATGAGAATTTCAGTAAACTTATATAATATCTTTAAAAAACAATTTTTTTCTTTATATTCTCATTTACATTTTACTTTGCATAAAAAACTTAATTTTCTTAAATAAAAATTATAGAACAATTTTTTCATTTTCAAAAACCATAGAAAATAATAATTTAATACCATAGGTAAAAACCTATAAAACAGAGTATTAGAGTTGGTAGGTGTTGTAAAATATTGAGACCAAGTATTTTTATTTTAAACTAATTAAGTAATATAAATAGAATTTTCTAAACTCGTCTCATTACTTAAAATATTGTATATCTTTTTAAAACTCTTTCTCTTTGCTTCGTGTCACATCTCTCCAAGAGTTCTTACTCCTAAGTCATCTATTTGACGATCAGGAGGTGTATAATCGATCACGACGTCAGGTTCTATAATTCTAGCCGATTAATTTCTTCATAGAGCAAGTAAATTTTTACTCTTTTTTTCTCTTTCATTCCTAATATGTTTTTGGAAGAATCTAGTGTCTTTGCATGTGTAATCATGCTTCTCATACTCATTCTTGATTCATCTAGAGTTCTAAGAACTCTGTTTGTTTTTAATTTGGTGTTTCGTAGACTCGCCTAAAGATTCCTTTCGTTTCAAGTAATCGGCGAATCGTTCTTTGAGTTGAGTTTTCTTGTGAGGTAAGGGAAGCTATACTTTTTCTTAGTTTGTGTTTGTATTATAAATTTGGTATTTCTATGAGTTATAGATGATTTCCTGAATGATTCTCAAGTAAAAAAGATTGACTCATGTAGTGAGAGTAATAGGAGGTCTTAATCTAGGTGCTTCTAGTATGACCTATGATGCAGTAACAGACTAACCTTGTGTGGGTGGTAGGGTGAAACCCTTTGACAATGACTTTGCAAAGCAGTAGAGGCCATTACCAATGCACAACCCGCATAGCTCGACAATCATTCTAAGTCTAGACAGTCGGTTTAAGTTTTTGTATGTTAAGATATCTGGATTGGTGAATGTTATATATTTGTTTTGAGTATGATATATTATAAATGATATATGACTTATTTTGTAATCTAGCTTATCATTTTGCTTTTGTTTGTGTTTGTTGTCTTGTGTTCTCTTCTTTGCTATGATCATCCTATGGATTGAGTAGTGGGAGATGAGGTTTTCTTGAAACAGACATTAGATGAAAGAGCAATTAATGTGTAGTAGTTTTAATAAATTGCTGTTGTAAATAGTTTTGAATAATTATCTTGTAAATAAAATTTTAAATTTATATTTATTTTGGAATGGCTGTAAATAATACTTTATAATTCTTTCTCTTACTGTTTCTTTATATTAATTATGTGATGACTATTATGTAGTTGTATGTTATATTTTGAAATATTACACATAGGCAAAAAGTTAATTACTAAATCTTAAAATTACCCTTGATTTATTATTGAAATAATTAAATCTAGTTATTTATTATAATCTTAACCAGTTCAATTTCTCAATTATCTTCTTTTCTCAATATCAAAACTCCACACACGTCAATGAGGTAAAGTAGATTTTTTTTTATATATAACTGAGGAAAAGGATCATAGAAAATAATTGAAAACATGTAATTTCCTACTACTCTAATGCCTTTAGCTATGATGTGATGGACTTGCTACTATTAGCAGAAAAATACCAGCTAATAACATTTCAGGAATAAAACTTCATTTTCTAGTGGAACTTTCTACTTCAATATGTACAATGATCCATGAAGATAACGTAGAGTTTCTAACATATTAAGAAATTTGTTGAGTTTTTTTTTCTTTTCTATTTTTGACATTCTTATATATTTTTTAATCCAAAATGTATAGATTTTCGAAACTCTTTATCATCACTACAATTAAGTATTACGTGAAGTTTCTAAAATAACTCACTTTTCTCATATTAATGTACTTTTTGGCTGTTTTGAAATATTTGGTAACTCAAAATTATAATCATATTCATACACTCTCGTGAGTAATTATTTGTGAGTTTTTTTCTTACCATCTTCAATGCAACTTCAAAAGAAGAAAACAAAGTACAAAGTGAATTTTGAAACTTCAAAAATAAACTCGAGGGAAGATATTTTGGCTATTTCTCAGTCACGAGAATTTACTCTTATTATTATATGATGATGTTTCAAAATTCGAATCATAGTTTGATTCTTTGTATGGCGATATTTTGTGTATTATCTCGTACTCGCACTCGCACGAACCCCACGTGACTGTTCTTTTTTACGTATTAGCCTCACGTGACTTTACTCTCCGCTCCTCGGCAAGAAAAGTTACTGCTTTTTTTACGTCCTTTTATTAACGTATAATTTCCTATTTGAATTTCACGAAATTTTCTTTTGTTTTAAGAAAATAATTAGAACATATTTACGATATAATTTTTCTATAGAATTTTTATTCGACAATGAAATTCAGTCTTAAATAATTTTATGTCTATAATTTGTTTTTTACATAATTATTTTAAACATTATATTTAACAAACTTTTAATTAACTATTAAATACTTTTAAAAACATAATTTAATCTCTCATTTTCTATTCAGTAATTAGCTCTAGTCCTTGTATTTTAAAAACGATGATTTCGATTCTAATATTTTTATAATTAGAGAATATTTTTATTTCTTTATGAAATTCAAGATGTTGAATTTATTAATCATAAAATATATTAGAATTAAAATAGTTATTTTGAAGTATTGGAATCAAGATTAATTTTGACCAAATTAAAATGAATTTTATCTTTTCTTTTATGAAATAAACTCCTACTCAAGTGTTAAAAAGCCCCTATTTTTTCATTTCATTTGAAAAAGAACACATTTCCATATGAATATATAATTTAAAACAATTCAGATATATATCAAATCACAACAATTAAAAATTATTTTTTTGTGAAAGTTACTCCCACAAAATTATATACCAATTAATGCAGACTTACACAATACACAGAGTTACAGCTAACATTGCTTAATAATTAGTAGGCAAAACAAAAGCATAACTTATAATGTAGATAGCAATCTAGTGTATTATTAGGGAAAATAATTATGGATCCAACTACTACTATTACTTCGCATTGCACACAAGCACAAACACATATACATACACGTACAAAGCAACACACTCCCACATTGTCTCTCTTTGTCTCTGACCCTGTCTCATCTCATCTCTGTTGAATTTCCAACCCGTGCTTGCTTTGATATATTCTCTTTCCCCTTTTCCTCCTTTCTCTTTCTTTCTTCTACACTCACATTTCTTGTCACTTTATGTAACCCTTTTGTGATGTGTTTGCTTATAATGCTGCAAGCTTCTGCCTTTCACAAATGAGAGAGAGTAGTTTGTAGTACTAGTAGCAACCTGGCACCCCATCTGTTACAAAACCGGGCTGCTCAAGAAAAGAATCATTTCATGTACTATGCCCTCCAAAGGAAGCAGCTTTCTTCGGTTTCACTCTTAGTTTGATAGCCTTTCTATATTTGCTTCTTTCTTTCACTATGAACTTGGAAGAAGCTAAGAAGGGAGGTTTGTGAGTGGAGTATTTGGTATCTGGGGATTTTGGTGTTGAGTGAGTCAACAGTTCTATGGACACCAAAGGGAGACTGATTGCAGGGTCTCATAACAGGAATGAGTTTGTTCTTATCAATGCTGATGAGACTGCAAGAGTGAGTGGTCTCTATTTCTCTGATTTCTCAGTTCCTCTGAAGATTTTGAATTCACATGGTCTTCAAAACAGAGTCTCTTTTCTGAGTTTTGTCCTTATTCTTCGACTCATCTCACAAAGCCACGTCAGGAGTTTGAAGAAGCAAATTCCCCATTGGGGTCTTTTCTTTTTTGGATTTCCATGCTGATTTTTTGACCCAATTGGGTTGTCTTTCCATTTTGAGTCCTTCATTTCATTCCTAAGGGTATTTGGTTCCTTTTGAATTTTTTCTTTTAGAAATGGTTTTCCAAAATGTCTTCTTTTAAGCACAATGAGAGTTTCAAGCTGAAATAAATAAGCTATTTCTCTCTCTCTTGGGGATGGGGACTTCAATTTTGTTTGTGTTAATTGTGGAAAATTTTCCCATCCAAACTCTTTTCAGTTAGTCTCTCCCCAGCTTCAGCTGAAAGAAACTGGAAAAGAAAAGAAAAACACTTTTCTCACCAATCTAAGTTTGAATAACTTGAGTTCATTCAACTTGGTCATTTTTCTGTTCTCCCCCTGCTTCTTATTATTTTTTCTTGCCACGTTTTATCAATTTCAGAGCTTTTGAATTTTTTGCATGGAAGTCATAAACTTTGATGCTGCTTATTTTAAGTAATAAAGGTCATGTTCACCATTTTAGAAATAAAAAAACTGACTTTCATCTTCTTATAAAGTACATTACCATCCAATTTTCCTGATCTGATCAATGTTAGCATCATCACTGTTATTTGCAGGTGACTGCTGTCACAGAATTAAGTGGTCAAATTTGTCAGATCTGTGGGGATGAGTTGGAGGTTACGGTGAACGGGGAGCCATTTGTTGCTTGCAATGAATGTGCATTCCCTGTGTGCAGACCGTGCTACGAGTATGAAAGAAGAGAGGGTAACCAAGTTTGTCCTCAGTGTAAAACAAGATATAAGCGCATCAGAGGTGAAGAAGCTTCAACCAACTTTAACTCTGATCTTTTTTGTGTCTGTTTATGTTTCTTTCTCACCTTATTTTAGCCTTTGTTATGTTGAAGAATGATTATGGCATGACTTTAATGTTTTTTTTTTTTTATTTATTGTTGACTGAAATTTATTAGAATTATATAATTTGTAGGTCTCACTTATTTAATGTGTTTTACAGTTTTCAATGAATTTTAACCAACAATATACAGTGTGTTGTTACCATAATCTGATGCTAGATTTGGCTAACACTGCAACTGATATCAGGCAGTGCTAGAGTTTTGGGTGATGAAGAAGAGGATGACACTGATGATTTGGAAAGCGAGTTTGATATTGGAGGCAATCTTAGGCGAGATCATCCTCACATGTCTGAGTCCATGTTCTCTACACGCCTTAACTATGGTTCAGTCAATGGTTCAGTCCACACACCATCAGAGTTTGATGCAGCTTCTGTGGCTTCTGAGATCCCTCTACTGACATATGGTCAAGAGGTCAGTTCATTTTCATCACTTGTGTCTCTTTTCTTTTTTTCTGAATTTTACTATACAATACTACTTTTTGATCCTATTTGTCATAATAATTGTTTTTCAATTAAGGATGTGGGAATTTCTGCTGATAAACATGCACTTATTCTTCCTCCATTCATGGCTCGAGGAAAACGGATTTATCCTATGCCTTTTCCTGATTCATCTGTGCCTGGTAAGTAATTTTATTAGGCAAAACATAGTAGCAATTATTTAAGGTACAAAACTTGCATGTAATTCCAAAGGTGCTGTTGGTGCTGTTCTCCAATCAGAATTGGAGTTTTACCAAGGTAATTTTGCATTGACCTTTAATAATTTATTATACTAACTTTAGGTAAACTTCTATCTGATCAGAGAACACCACCACCACCACCAACAGTACCTGTTATATAAATTACCCAGATGAAATATGAGGGTGTACTTAAAGTAGTTAACTACACCAAGCTATTATAACATTTTTTTGTGTTGGTTGCATGTGCACATTGAGACTGCTGCTTCTAGGTGGCCCTGTCCTTATTTAATGTGGCAATTAATGTTGTTGATGCAGTTCAACCTAGACCTATGGATCCTAAAAAGGACATAGCAGTTTATGGATATGGAAGTGTTGCATGGAAGGAAAGGATGGAGGATTGGAAGAAAAAGCAAAGTGAAAAACTTCAGGTGGTTAGGCATGAAGGGGGCAAGGATACTGATGAGCTGGATGATCCTGACTTGCCAAAGTAGGTGTTACTGTCTAATTCCTATTCTTATAATTCATTCATTGAAAGTTATTCATAAAACTTGCTGGTTTTATTTGGGGTTCTCATCTGTCAACTTTAACTTTAAAGGTATTTCAACTTATTTAAAGCCAAAATTGGCTGCTTCAATCTTGGAGCATGTCCAACTTATTTTGGCTCTTTCAAACAGCTAAATGTTGAACTGAAAATGTCAGCTAGTAATAAGAAAAATAGAATTATTTTTAATATTTGCTTTTCAATATTTTTCTATATTTATGACAATTTAAATAAATATGATTAAGAAAATGGGATTTTATAATTTACTTACTGAATCAATACTCTTCACTCACATTTTTCCAACAAATTTATTTTTTTGTAAAATTTAATAATTTTATGTAAATTTAGATGAGATGAAAGTTTTATTTTATTTTTGTAAAATTAATATTTTATGGCTTTCTTCGTGGTTCGTACTATATAACATGTAAAAAGATAGAGTGAAAAAATATTTGGTGCATCCCTTTTAGAACAGCTGAGGATGGGTTAAAGTTGATTTTTTTTTTTTTTTTTTTTTTTTTTTTTTTTTTTTTTTTTTTATCTTATCTCCTGTACACATTCATGGAACTTAATTAACAATAACATGATATAGATATAACTTTTACCACATTAATACTTGATAAGAAGTTAAACCCACATTTGGCCATATAGTCATGGTAATATGTAATTGGGGAGTGACTAGAAATTTGTTCTTATCCTCCAAGCATATATTTAGGTAAAAACAGTAGTTAAATAGAACTATTTGTTTGTTGGATTATTATGTAGGTTTACTCTATAACATATGACTAGGGTCTAATGGTAACCTATACAAATTTTTTAGAGCTATATTTCCAAAATCACTATATTTCTTGCACTCGTAAAGTAATGCATTAATTCTCATCTAATTATCAAGTAAACAGTCATCAATCTTCATTATAAACAACTAATATTTTACCAGCTTAACATCTTCATATTAAAATAATGAAGAAGATAAGTTGGTTTTACTAAGTGTCTGAAAACAAGTATTTCAAGAGAAAATTTTACGTTATAAATGAATTGCTTTACCAAACTTCTTGAAATAGTAGAAAAAGTTGAGCAGAACTTGTACTTCTATTCCACTGTGTTTGAAGATGTTATAATGATTTAATCCACCAAGTAACTAATTCTGTTTATCTATTTTAAGGATAAGAACACAATTTTCTTCATTCCTCCATCCACTAATGTCAGACAAACTAAGTAATCTGCTTTCTCTTATAGCAGTTTGGGTGCCTTTCGGTATATGTATACCTTGCTTGTTCTTTGATAAATACAGAAATATACAATTTACAAAAGTCTCTTTTCTTTCTAACATCTAATTCCAACAACTATTAGCAATAGCATCCATTTTTTTTTTGCATAGCAACTGAAAATATTCCTGTTGCATTCATATTTTCTTGCTATGTTTATTTACTTTCCTTTCTGCTCAATTTATGATTATTTAATCTGAATTCCTGTTGACAGAATGGATGAAGGCAGACAACCACTTTGGAGAAAGCTGCCAATTAGTTCAAGCAGGATAAATCCATACAGAATCATAATAGTACTCCGGATTGCCATTCTTGGCCTCTTTTTCCATTATAGAATTCTCCATCCTGTCAATGATGCATATGCATTGTGGCTCACATCAGTAATCTGTGAAATCTGGTTTGCTGTGTCATGGATTTTTGATCAATTCCCAAAATGGAGCCCAATTATGAGGGAAACATATCTTGATCGTTTATCTCTGAGGTATTTGGTCTTTGTCTGCCTCTCCTTATATGTGTGTGTGTGACATAAGACATTATTTGTTAATTCTTTACAAATTACAACTTCACAGGTACGAGAAAGAAGGAAAACCATCTCAGTTAGCAGATATAGATGTGTTTGTCAGTACAGTGGATCCTATGAAAGAGCCTCCACTTATAACTGCAAACACAGTTCTGTCCATCCTTGCTGTGGATTATCCAGTGGAAAAGGTTGCATGTTATGTCTCTGATGATGGTGCTGCAATGCTTACATTTGAAGCACTCTCCGAGACTTCTGAGTTTGCAAGGAAATGGGTTCCGTTCTGCAAGAAGTTCAGCATTGAACCACGGGCTCCAGAATGGTATTTTGCACAGAAGGTTGACTACTTGAAGGATAAAGTAGATGCAGCATTTATAAGAGAACGTCGTGCCATTAAGGTTTGAAATTGTTCCTATCATGTCATTTTCTGACCCAAAGGAAAAGCCATAAACTTCAGGCTTCAATTTTGCATGAAATATGACTGACTGAGAAACATAGTTTATGCCAGGGGAAAGTTTAGTTATTTTTCTTCGGCTTCTCTTTGATCATGATTGAGTTTTACTTTAGGACAAAATTTAGATGTAGTTGTTTATTTACTTTTGGTGTTTTCCAATCAAAATTAAAGTTCTACTAGAAAATATACATAGTTAAGGTTAGCATTAAAGATTAATAAAGTTACTGAGATGAATTCCAATTCATTGAATAAATGTTGAAAACACCTGAAGAATTGTACCTAAGTTTTGTTGTTTATCATCTTTCATTTCTTCTATTTGGCTTCAACCAATAATTGGTTGCATTTTTTTTTTCTCATTTGTGTTGACAGAGGGAGTATGAAGAGTTCAAAGTGAGGATTAATGCATTGGTGGCAATGGCGCAGAAGGTTCCTGAGGATGGTTGGACAATGCAGGATGGTACTCCATGGCCTGGGAACAATGTCAGAGATCATCCTGGAATGATACAAGTGAGTACAATGTTAAGATGTTATTTTGGTTTTTTGTGTAGATTGAAAATGTTGTGTCCACACGGCAACTCTGTATAACCTGTACTATGTTGGTAATCTGCTTCAGGTTTTCCTGGGACAAAATGGTGTTCGTGACATTGAAGGCAATGAATTACCTCGACTTGTGTACGTGTCCCGTGAGAAAAGACCTGGATATGAGCACCACAAAAAGGCTGGAGCTATGAATGCTTTGGTAGAGTCCCTTTTCTCACTATAAAACTGAAAGCTTTGGAAGTTTTCTTGTCTCCATTTTCCTTCTAACATTTTTTCTGTTACTTTTGTTGGTTGATTGTGAAGGTGAGAGTCTCAGCAATAATCACAAATGCTCCTTACCTACTGAATGTTGATTGTGATCACTACATAAATAACAGTAAGGCCCTTCGTGAAGCCATGTGCTTCATGATGGATCCTACATCAGGGAAAAAAATATGCTATGTACAGTTTCCCCAAAGATTTGATGGGATTGATCGAAATGATAGATACTCAAATCGCAATGTTGTATTCTTTGATGTAAGTAAGAATTTGCTGATGTTGTTTGAACATATATACATACATATATACATATAGCTTTTAGTTTGCTATGAAGGAAAAGCTAACATTTGTTAAATATGTATTAGATCAATATGAAAGGTTTGGATGGCATCCAAGGACCTATATATGTGGGAACTGGGTGTGTCTTCAGGAGGCAGGCATTTTATGGATATGATGCTCCTGCTACGAGGAAACCACCAAGGAAGACATGTAACTGTTGGCCTAAATGGTGCTGCTGTCTGTGTGGATCTAGGAAGAAAAAGATTAAATCAAAGTCAAGTATGAAAAAGATGACAAAGAATAAGGATGATACTAAGCAAATGCATGCACTAGAAAATATTGAAGAGGGAATTGAAGGTATGAAATGCCTCAAATTGGCCTTGTTTTTCATTAGGAAATATACAGATGCATTCTTAGACTCTAAATAGTTCTCTGAGATGTACTTAGTTGAACTTTGCTCTATATTACAATATATACTTTTATTATATCTGCATTCTTATGAGGCAACTAACTAGTTTTATAATGGCATTTGGTGGTCATCTTGAAACCCTTATCACAGGAATTGACAACGAGAAGTCCTTATTAATGTCTCAACAAAAGTTTGAGAAGAAATATGGGCAATCATCTGTTTTCATAGCTTCAACACTCATGGAAGATGGGGGTCTTCCCAAAGCAGCAAGTTCTGCCACACTATTGAAAGAAGCCATCCATGTAATTAGTTGTGGTTATGAGGATAAGACAGAATGGGGGAAAGAGGTATGCTATCTGTTTCAGATTTAAGGCCTTGAAGCTCTTTTAAGCCATGGTGTACTGTATTTAGACCGCTGCAACATTTGTTTTCCAGGTTGGGTGGATATATGGCTCAGTTACAGAAGATATTTTAACAGGTTTCAAGATGCATTGCCATGGTTGGAGATCTGTTTACTGCATGCCCAAAAGGCCTGCTTTCAAGGGTTCAGCTCCTATAAATCTCTCAGATCGTCTGCATCAAGTTCTTCGATGGGCTCTTGGATCTGTTGAGATCTTTTTCAGTAGGCATTGTCCTATATGGTATGGTTATGGTGGTGGCTTGAAGTCGCTGGAACGGTTCTCTTACATAAACTCGGTTGTTTATCCTCTGACTTCAATTCCCTTAATTGCCTACTGTGCCTTACCAGCTGTCTGTCTGCTCACTGGGAAATTCATTGTCCCTGAGGTAGGATTAATTTTTTCAACTTTTACAATTTATGTCTTAGGTAGGGATACATAAACATAGGAGTAACTTTTGCATAATTTACATACAGTGCCTATAGGCACAACCAAACATATGCTGAAGATGTATAAAAATCATAATTAATATGGTCTGTAGTAAAGTGCGTGCTACAAAGTTATTTTAATATTATCTCAAACTTTTGATTAGGTGTACCTATAGCCTATAGGAATGTATAGTGCTCACACCAAATTCAAGAATTGTTTTAAACAATGAAATAGAATGTGATGAAGTTTATGGTGTTTTGGACTAATGCTTTATTATATTGTTCTCAGATAAGTAACTATGCCAGTATCATTTTCATGGCTCTGTTCATCTCTATAGCTGCAACTGGCATCCTGGAAATGCAGTGGGGAGGTGTTGGTATACATGACTGGTGGAGGAATGAGCAGTTCTGGGTTATTGGTGGAGCCTCCTCACATCTGTTTGCTCTGGTTCAGGGTTTGCTCAAAGTTCTTGCAGGAGTTAACACAAACTTCACTGTCACATCCAAAGCTGCAGATGATGGAGACTTTGCTGAACTCTACATCTTCAAATGGACATCTTTGTTGATCCCTCCCTTGACCCTACTAATCATAAACATAATTGGAGTCATTGTTGGTGTGTCAGATGCTATAAACAATGGCTATGATTCATGGGGTCCTTTGTTTGGAAGGCTATTTTTTGCCCTTTGGGTCATTGTCCATCTTTATCCTTTCCTCAAGGGTGTCATGGGAAAACAGGAAGGTGTTCCTACCATCATCTTGGTCTGGGCCATTCTTCTGGCTTCGATCTTAACACTGCTTTGGGTGAGGATCAACCCATTTTTGGCAAAAAATGATATTGTGCTTGAAATTTGTGGGTTGAAGTGTGACTGAGGTAACAAAAGATGGAAGACATGGTTTGATGTTTTACACAGATTAGTCCCGCAACATGCATGAATTTTTGGACAAAGACACGTTTCTGAATGCAGTACTATCTGCTGGTGAGAGCTGCCACCGAAAAACAAAGTTATTTGTGGCGGGTGTTTGTAGATACAACATGTTTTGAAAGGTTTCATTATTCTTTTTATACATGTGCATTATCGAAATTAGTCTGAAATCACAGGTGAGATGTAATTTATAACTTCTTTCCGAATAAGGCATCTCATATTTGTAATCATAAGTGTTCTCATGTGTTTGAAATCCCTTATAAAAAGTGGGATCTATGGTTGGTTTTTAGACTGTTGCACCAAGTGAATAAAACATCTACATTGTATAGTATTTCCAATTTCACATAGTATCTTGAAAATAATGCAAAGCTAAGTTTAGATTTGTGCAATGAGCTGATCTTGAATTTTTCAACCAATTTTTGTATATCCTTCCATTTGCCTTAAAACATTTTTTCTTTCTTTCAAATCTCGCATTTTCCTCCTATGGGGCATGAGATGAATGCATGAAAAGATGGGTTAATAAAGTGTTTAGCTTAGTTCATATTACACATTAAAACAGATGAGAAAAAAAATAATAATTCTTTCACAATATTTTTTTAATATTATTGACTTATAGTAGTATTTATAATTATTATTATTGATTTTAAAGTAATTTTAAAAAATAACGTAATAATACATAAATGATATTAAAATATTACTACAAAAATATTTTTTTAAGTAACATTATTCTTAAAATAAAAGCATAAGCAGAAGTAAAATGTAAAGTTTTAATTTTTAATACATTTCCTATTAATTGGAATAAAAGAGTTGAATTTTTTTTGGAAACTAGCCACTTCCCGCCAGAAGAGCCAATTCTAAATTGATAGCTGGAAATTAATTAGGTAGTTGAAGTGTCAAAATCACATTTTTTGGTGATGGGACACACTTAGAAATTATCACCAGTCAGACTGACGAGACTTTTTGTTCCTGCAAATGAACTGATTAAATGTTTTCACCGTATTTACTTGTCAGCCAAAATAAGTCGAGATCACGTGAAGTGATTACTAGTTTCCAATCTCGTGAAAGCTGAATGGGTCATTGTTTGCAAACTGTCCAAGTAAAATTAACTTTCTTTTGGTGAAGAAGTCAATAATTCTATGTGCAGTACTGTCACCGAACAACTTGGCCTTCTTATGTGTAATAGCGCCAAATTAAACACAAACTCTCTCCTCTTCTCATACTTCTGACACGCTTTTGTAAAGGACTCAAAGTGTGTTTGACGGTCAGGAAAACAATGGAAGTAAGTAAATAGTAAATAAAAGAGAGAAATAATTAAGACGAAAATAGATATTATTCGGTTAAAAAAAAATGAAGCGAACATTAAATTTTAAGAGTCTTTAATTATATAGATAGAAATTGAAGATTATCAAAATGTCTCTAATTATAAAAATAATATAAATGATAATTATTAATGTTATATTTAATAGTAAAAGTGTTTATAAAAAGAAAAAAATTAAAATTAATTATTAAAATTAATTTTTAAAATATAAAAAAATTGTAATTTAATAAATTGAAATAAATTTTTTTAAATAATTTTTTTAACATAATTTATCACTAATTAACACCATGTATTTAAAAACAAACATCCAATCTTTTTTTTTTTGCTTGATTGGATATTCTCTCCACCCCTTTCAAGTCAAAGAAGGAAGGGTAGAGAGGAAAATTAAAAAAAAAAGAAAAGTGGATATGAAATGGAATGAGATGAGAAAGGAAGAGCCTCAACTTATGACATATATTCCGCCAACATATCTCTATTTATGCTTCCTTAAATGGTAGTGAGATCATACAACATCAAAACTATTACCAATTTATAAGGAGAACTACAGTCTATAACTCAAAGCATCTAAAATATATTTATGTTTTAGTAACAGTACCACAAAAAGCAAAATAAATATGCAAAATGTGGAAAATCGAACCATGTGTTTGGTTTTGTCTATTGATGCAGAGCCCAGGGTGAAATGTTCTCCTAAGCTTTACCAACGCTTCACAGAGGCTATTAATCAACTTTGAGGTCATGGAACAGAATCCTCATAGTTGGAACCAAATATGGTGGAATCGAATCCATCACCACAAAACCAAATACAACGTCCAATTCTACGCCTTCTATGCATTGGAACCAATTCCAACGCTACTAGAACCGAATACATCTTCTTCTATGGGTGGAACTGAATCCTCCAACGTTGGAATCGAATCCACACAACCTCTCTTCTTCATATTTTTCACGTTGAACTCAATATCTCCTTCGCCTTCTTCATCTTCAACGTCTCTTATCTTCATCTTCAACCTCCATTATTCTTCTTCTCTAACCTGCAAAAACAAAAGGTGACATTTTACATAAAGGTTGAGGGTAAAAGGGACATTTCACATTGAGTCAACTCAAATATGAGTAAACCAACGAGAGATGAAAAAGGCCTCAATCTCGCAAATCATCGCAAATTCTTTGTCGTTGATCCCTCCAAACGAACACGTATTATCTTGCAATTCATTCCTTCCTAATCTTCCTCAACAACAATTCGTCTCATACAAACACATCGTTAATTTAATGTACATCAATCAAGTCCATTCCATTAATTTTTCATTGATTGTGTGAATTGTTTGGTGATGAGTACATTGATGTCGCAAAATACATTTGTAACATGCAAAAGTATAATAAATAAAAATAAGGAAAAGGGCAACATAGTAAATCAAATTTGAACCATCATCTTCTTTATCTCTGCATTCACTTATTCTACATGTGTTCTTATCTTCCACTCACACATTTTATCAATTCCTCACAACATCTCATTCTTCCCACATTTTCTCCACAAAAGAGAACAAGCATTAAGTTCAAAATTTTCAAGACCGTTTCTCATTCAAGACAATCAAAACTTTCTCTCGTTGTGCCAAAGTAAAATCCAAGAAAGCGAAGTGGTCATAAAATCATAAATCTCGAGGATCTTGCAATAGTTCTATCTTTGTCTAAACTGAATTGTGAGCGAAAAATTTTGCCTTTTATTTGTTGTTGTACGGGTGGAGAAAAGTTATTTGGTTTCTTGGGTTTGGAAAGAAAAAGAAAGGGTTAGGTTTGACTGTGTGCACTTGGCTCCAAATGGGATTGTGTGGGTGACTCTAATAACACCAAATCTACTAGTGCTAAATGTGAAGGAAGAAAAGGAGAAAGGGGACGGTGTTTCCAATGCCAACGGTGCCTCAAGTCACAGAGAACATTGACAAGATTGGAAAGAGGTGAGAACAGTGGCGATTGTGACATTGCAACATTATCCTTGGTTCATGTTGGTGTTCTTATAGTGGTGTTTGGTGCTCAAAGTCGATGGCTATAACTTCAGTCCTGGAGTTTTTGTTCTACCCCGACACCGAGATGGTGGTGGAAGAGGTCCCTTTCGAACTCGATAATTTTTTCTAAACCCTAATCTCCAATTTTTACATTAGAAAGTCTTAATGGATCATACATTGCAAATGTCTTTTGTCATATCACTACACTCTTTTACCACATTACTACAAAATTAATGTTGTAAAAAAAAATAACAAAGACTTAATTAATACACATTAAACTAATAACGTATGAAGTTGATAATTTTTAAAAAATAGGAACAAACAAGCTAAGAACAACCCGCCCCGAGCAATTAAACCTTTCCTTAATAAAGTACACAAATAATTACAATAATATAATTCAATTCATATTTCACTAAATGACAAAATTCACAAGTTCTTTCTTGTTCTATTGTGTCACTGCAGTTCTCTCACTTTCTAGGAACAAAGTTGGTGGCGTACTGTTAAGTCCCTGACAAGTGTACTAGATCGTTATCAAGTAATATAAATGGGTAAGTCCAAGTATCGTTTTCCCAAAGGACTCTTAGGCCTTACTTTTCAGGTAAACAAATCGCATATGACTTGAGAAAAGAGTTTAAGTTGAAGTGTGTATGCAAAGAACAAAAGTAAACATGCAAATGCAATGATTCAATTGGTTTTAAGAAACTATGGATGAATGGAGTTGTTGGGGTTTACAATTTCATCTTATCCACCCTCATATATCTACTCTTCTTATCTAATTAGCTTATTTATCATATTGTCATGCAAACTTTCTTAGTCTACCCTTAACCTAATCCCTTGGTGAAAAGAGCCTATTACTAATTACCGGCTTGCTATCCCTAGCCTCCCCTAGCAATTAATAATGCATGATAAACGGAAGCAAAATACAATTGATCGTCTTACCTCTATCCCTAGGCAGTATTAATTGTTGGTATCGGAGGGGTTAATTTTTAAAAGAGTTTAGCGCAGCGGATTAAAACACAGAGAGCGTACAGCGTAACAAGTCACAGTTGAAACG
>NC_028351.1:24549176-24551854 GCF_000741045.1 Vigna radiata var. radiata | reverse complement strand
TTCTTCTCCCCTTATATTATTCTTCTCCCCCTTTTTGATCATAAGCAAAAAGATTAAATTAAAAAGCTCCCCCTAAATATGATCCCCCCCTCAATTAAACAATGTATGCATAAAACAAGAGATCATGTTATTCATAAAAGAAAGGATTACATAACACCATAAGGAGAAACATAAAAGACAGAAATATAACATAGAGATAAGAATAACAACCAATCAACAAAGCACACAAACATAAAATCCTAATTCTAAAATTCAGGACTTTGAAATCTCTCGGGTGGTTGAAGGTTGAGGTGATTTGCAATATTTTTTAGGTGAACATCAATTTCATGAAATTGATCAACCACTTAATCTTCATGAGCTTGCTTCCACTCATAAATTTGATCAAAGTAAGTTCTTTGGGCAAGACTTACAACCTCCAGTTATTACAAAAGTTCTCAATCAAAAGCTTTACCCCCTCTTTACAAAAAAAACATCTAAACTTAAAAGAATTTAAGTTCTTTTAATTTATTAAAATTACTCCCCCTAAATGGAATAATACCCTTTGATGAAACAGATAAAAAAAAATTTTAGAAAAAGTTTTTTTTTTTTTTTTTTTTTTTTTTTTTTTTTTTTTTTTTTTTTTTTACGCTGATAATCGATTATTACTTTAAATAATCAATTATTTGTGTTCAAAATTGTCAAAATCTAAATTTTTAGGCCGAGATAATCGGTTATGACCCTTTGGTAATCGATTATTGACGTTAATTTCCGAAAAATAAAGATTTGGGCCAAATTTTCAACCTAAAACTCATATAACATTCATAACATGTCCAGATATCTAACAAACTTATGTATCTCTACCATGTATCACAAGATTATGTCATAAGATGTCAAACAAAAGTTTCTCTTAAACTCAAAAACAGATTTTGAAAAATATTTTAAGATCTGTTTAGTCCAAAACAATGAAGAGATGCTTACAAGTCAATTCAGATTTGTATTTACAATTTCAAACAAGTNTCAATGATTCTTAGTAAATCAAATTCAGCTTTTAGCATACTCAATTTACCCATTAAATCAACAATCATTTATCAAACAATTTAGATGTTTATGATTCAGCTACTAATTTATAAAGTACAATGAACGCAATAGTAGCTTCAATGAATATAATCACATCACAACTACTCCAAGTTTATCATGAAGACTTTATTATTAACACAATTTACTCAAAGCTAAATTTGACAGCATGATGTATAACTTCCCAAACAACATCTATAATTCATGCATTCTCATATCCCAATCTGTTCAACCTCATGGATTNAGTTGTGCATATCAAAACAACATATACAACAATTCAACCAATATGCNNTAATCAGATTTAATTCAATAGAATTTTTTTTTATCTCGGTCCAAAGAATTTTATCCCCCAACTTTATCAACTACTTCAGGCTTTTCTTAAGAAACTTAAAACTCACAAATCTTTCTTTCAAGTTTCAGAAACTAGAGAGAAGAATCTTCTCAAACAATATTTGTTAGGCTAAGCAATTAGAATTTTGAGACAAAGCAAGACAACTGTAAATTGACAAACAAGAAGCTATAAGACATTCCAAAAACAATTTTGAATCAAACAACTTCTGGACACCTAATTGATTTCAAAAATAATTTTTGAAAGCTTGAATAAGACAATATGAAATTATTGCAGGATGTTCAGCAATTAACTAGTGGAAAATCAGAATTTTAAAAACTGAAAAATTTACTCAACCAAGGAAATGCAGTTTTGCCTAACTTCTTTTAAAAGACTATTTCTTTGTGATTTTCACACCAAAATTTAACACAAAAGCTGATTTATATTTTATCTTTCAACAATTTATAAACCANATACTTTNCANCAAAATTATGCAAAACATGATCAGTTCATTTACTGCATCCAAGTTTTCAATGAGTGTTATCATAGCTTATGCATTTGAATTTGAAAACAAATTTCCACAAAAAAACAGCTTTGAAGCAGAATTGTCAATTTAATCATCAATCGTCTTAATCATCCAGAAATACAGATAAAAACTATCAACTACCTTATTCAAATTAATTTTTCATTGCTTTTGATGCTTGATAAAAAAATTATACCAAGGCTAACTTTAAGGTATTCATGAAATTGACTACTGAGCCATTAAACACAGATTCAATTTGACAATTAACAGCACAACACTAAAATACAATGCACATGACTAATCATTCGAACAAATTAAATTTAGCACATGAGTATCTCATAAGAAGATTTTCACTGATTAAAGTGCTAAAACAAATAAGAACACACCACAGGATAAATGAATCAGTGATGAACATATCATTTGCCCAAACAGAAATGAATATAATAGTAATCAAAGATTTTAAGATCAAGCAGAGCAAAATGCAANAGTACAAGTTGAATACTACTTAGCTCAATCACTTGGTGCTCGAACCAAAGCTTTGCATATCACTTGATTGACTCACTTCCTGGCTTGGAGCATCAATTCCAAAAGCAAAGTATCATAAAAATTCTCTTCTCCTTTTGAAAACTTATTCTGCAAAACAGAGCAATGGAGCTTTTGGTACCCATAATCTTATTTGGGTCCGTGAGGTTAGAGACATTATTTTATAACAGGAATCCAAGCATATTTTCCATTTGGAACTCCAAAATGTTTAATGTTGCATTTGTTAGAAGT
>NC_028351.1:24539084-24541066 GCF_000741045.1 Vigna radiata var. radiata | reverse complement strand
ACAAACAAAAATTACAATTTGCAGCATCATCAAAACTTGTCTTCAGGTTTTACCAATATTCCTTTATTGGTAACATTAACATAATCAAGGAATTCAACACCAGTTCATGACATTACTGTACGTCCCCGTATCAATAAAGACAAACAACATTTACCGAATGAGTTAAATGATAAAAACATTAAGCATAGGTGAAGAACCCAACAATTGATAAATCAAGCATATGCAAGCATATAAAAAAAATAAGAATTTGGATATATGAGAGTTTCAAAAGATTACATTGTTCCCCAACAACTTAGGGTTTAGTTCACCATAATCATGGTCAAACTAGATGAAATATGATGAAAGAATGGAAGAAATAACTCTAAACTTGGTAGATTGGAGCCTAAGCATCCAAGGAACCTCCTCCAAGGTGTGATACCTCCATCCTTGGGAGATATTCCAGATCCGTGAGCCTTCAAAAGAAATAACAGAAGTAGCAGTTGATGACAAAGAGAAATGAAGTGTGCAGCAGAGGAAGGTTGTGATGTTCCGGTGAATGATTGAAAGTGCTTTGGATGAATGGATCTAGCTTAGACAGCCCTCACCATTGGAAGGAAGCTAGAGGATAAAGTGGAGGAAGCACAAGGAAAGATGACTCTCGGTGATGAAAGAGCTGGAAGCAATGTGCTTAGCATTTCAATACTCTCAATATACCAAAAGTGAATACATGATGCAGCCAAGGTGAGTTTTATAGGCTCCTCACCTTTTGGCTGGTGATGAAAACGTGCTTATCTAAGATGGATAAGGTTCCAAGTTTCTAAACATGTGCTAAATGTGCTAAGCTTCTAGAAACTACATGTATTACACATTTATTTCTATTTCTAATGTAAGAAGGTTCCCGGTGCACCCCTTATCAAGCTAGTCTCACCCTTGCATGTGTATAAAGGTCTCTTTTACCCTTCTCCATGTTTTGGCAGCTTTGTAGCATCTCCTTGATCTCCAATTTTCCATCCAAAAATAGCAAAGAGTACTAAACCTTTTGGTGAGTGCTCTTGTTGTATTTTCTTGATCATTCCTCGAGTGATAGGACCTTGATGTGTCACCATGTCATCCCTTCATGTATCATCTCCTCCCTCTTGAGAAGGATTTGTCCTCAAATCCATAGAATCATCTTCTTCTTCAGAATCATAACCTGCAAAAGGTTTAAGGTCAGATACATTAAAGGTAGAATGGACTCCATAAGATGGTGGAAGATCTATTTGATAAGCATTGTTATTTATCCGCCGTAGCACTCTAAAAGGTCCATCTCCTCGAGGATTGAGTTTGGATTTTCTTAGTTGAGGAAACCTGTCCTTCCTAAGATGTATCCGAACTAGATCACCTTCATTGAAGATCAACTCCTTTTTGCCCTTATTATGCTTTTTGGCATACTTCTCATTTTGTAGTTGAGTTTGAGCACAAACCCTTTGATGTAATTCTTTGATAAACTTAGATTTAGATACCCCTTCTTGATGAACAAAATCAAAAGAAGTTGGAAGAGGTATTAAATCCATAGGTGTTAAAGGGTTGAATCCATAAACAACTTCAAAAGGAGAAGTTTTAGTAGTTCCATGAACTACTCTATTGTACGCAAACTCTACATGAGGAAGGTACTCATCCCAAGATTTGTGATTTCCTTTTAGAACTACTCTTAATAATGTGGAGAGAGATCTATTTACTACTTCAGTTTGACCATCTGTTTGAGGATGGCAAGTAGTAGAAAAAGATAACTTAGTCCCTAATCGAGACCATAAGGTTCTCCAAAAGTGACTAAGAAATTTAGTATCTCTATCCGAAATTATAACTTTAGGTAGACCATGAAGTTTAACCACATCTCGAAAGAATAGCTTTGCAATGTTGCTTGCATCATCTATTTTGTGG
Organism: Vigna radiata var. radiata; assembly: GCF_000741045.1. NCBI lineage: Eukaryota > Viridiplantae > Streptophyta > Magnoliopsida > Fabales > Fabaceae > Vigna > Vigna radiata. The sequence goes on along the minus strand of NC_028351.1, from coordinate 24,539,167 downwards.
CAAGGTATAAAATGAGCCATTTTGCTAAACCTGTCCACTACCACAAATATAGAATCAAAACCCCTAGTAGTCTTAGGAAGTCC
>NC_028351.1:24534306-24537349 GCF_000741045.1 Vigna radiata var. radiata | reverse complement strand
AGTCCTATAGGCAGGCCTATTAGGAAGAGTTGCCCCTGGAATGAAATCAATTTGATGTTCTATCCCTCTTATAGGTGGAAGCCCAATTGGAATTTCTTTGGGGAATAGATCATCAAATTCCTTCAAAAGTTTTTGTATTGGAAGAGATAGAGTAGAAGTCTTAGAATCACTAGATGTTCATGTGAGTGTTCCTTGACAAAGAAGGAGATATGAAGGTTGCTCAACTTGAAGTGTATTGATTAAAGTCTTTTTATTTAAAAGGACTTCATGTTGAGTAACCTTGGAGGAAACACTAGGCTCACAACCCTCTTTCTTTTGTTTTGATCCTTTTTTTCTCTTTTGTTCCTTTTCTTGATCCCTTGTGGAGTTCATTTGTGCTTGATCCTGAGCCACCTGGGCAGGAGTCAAAGGATGAAGCACAAATTTTTTATCCTTTTTATGCACTGTGATGGTATTGGTTAGACCATGGTGTATAGTATTATGATCAAATTGCCATGGTCTCCCCAATAACACATGGCAAGCTTCCATGGGAACTACATCACAAAAAACTTCATCTTTGAAGTTCTCTATGGAAAAAGCCAACTTGACTTGATTCTTGACTGTGATATCCTCATCTTCATTTAGCCAATGAAGTTTGTAAGGTTTTGGATGGGGTATTTGATGAATCGATATTTTCTTGACTTTACTTAGTTTATTGTACCGAATTTAATCAGGGAATTGTGCTTAATCGTCCGATATTTTCCCGTTTTTCCTAATTGTGCTTAATTTGATCAGAAATTCTTATTTTAATTAATTTGAATTATCTGAAACTAATTATTTGCATTATTAATTACAGGAAAGTATTGGTTAATATATGGGATTTAAAGAGGAATGCCACATCAATTATATTTTAAACTAAAATGAGAGAGGAGGTGTGGCATTAATAATTGGGGTGCATATGGAGAGAATTGTTCCATCAAGGCCCATGGCAATTGAAAGGGGGCAACACGGAGGTTCAAAAAGCAAGAAATTGTGACATGGTGTAGGGGGCTCTTGGGTAATTAAAGTTTGGAGTGTCCAGCACACAACAACTCATTCATTCTTCACGGATTGGACAGAGAAGCACCACGACCCAAATAAAAGTTCAAATCCAGCAAGACTTTGGAAGCTGCACGAATGTGGTATTACACGTTGCAATTAGTTCATGGCACATATGCAGCCTTCACGCGTTAAACTTCATGTCTAGCAAGGCATGGCAATTAGATAAAGCACAAGGGTGCAACAACCACCGAAAAAGACACCAGCAAAGGAGTAACACGCTGCAGCAATTGGGCTAGGGATGATGTCACGGGCTCCACTCCATCTTCACGACCCAAGTCTTGATCACGGCTACCAACACGTAGCAGCAACAATAGCCTCAAATTCTCCATCCAACAACACGTGTTGACAACATAGTTAATTCCATTTAAAAGCAAGGCCCATGATGCTTGGATGGCAACGTGCTGATTTCATAAAAAAGAGTGAGGTGCAGCCCACGGTCTTGGTCCAACAGAATCAACAACCACGGTCTTGAGAGGGGTGCGCCTAGCATTTGGAGAAGCAGCACCCAGCGCTTTCATCACGCCTCCACGCAGACAACAACAATTCGCGGCCCAGCTTCAACCACCATGTCCAACATATCTCCAAGCAGCAGCTTCTTGGGGGTGCAGATGGTAACGTCCAACAAAGGATCCACGCTGGCAGTAGGGTGAGGGTGTTGTCTCGGGATTGAGAGGAGATATATTTTACTGTTTCATTGAGGGAATAGCCGACACACTACACTCTTCTTCTTGGCAGCATAAGGTCATGGAGGGATATGGATAGCTAACGGTGCAGAGAAGGAGTGAATTGTTTTATTTTATCTTGGTTTATTTAGTTTTTAAGTGGAGGTTTGGAAGCACACAGCAGCTGCTGTCACGGTAGTGTGCAGAAATTTTCTTTTATTTTGAAGCAAAGAGTGTGATGTCACGGCCAGGGGCTGTTGTGGCTAGCATATGTTTATTTCAAACACACATATAGTTTAATTTCAGCTGCACGTGATTGTATTTGGCTGGAAACGGTGATTTGATTTTGTTAGTGAATGCAAGGATTTTATTTTGTTTTCAATTGGGAGGAATAGTGTAGCCCCTTCCATATAGCATTTTTTATTTGATTTCCATTGGAAAAGAAAAATGTCACGGCTTGATTGGATTGCTGCAGCACATTCCTTAATGTTGCATGGGAAGCTCACAAATTCTTTTCTTCTTAGGTGGCACATGCGTTACGTGAAGACATGGCTGCCAAGTCCAGTAAAATTAGTAGAGCTTCAAAAGTTTATTTGCCCTTTTAATTTGTCACATTATTTTTAAGCATTTAATTTTACTTTTAAGTTGCCTTAGATGTTTCTTTATTTACTTGTTGCAATTTAATTAGTCCAAACACTTTACTTTAGGATTATTCAATTTAATGCTTTCGTTCACTATGTTGTTATTTATCTTGTTTGGCTTCGTTATCTTTTTACATTACCAATTTCTACACTTGCTTTAGAGTTAGTTTGGTCTCAATGTAGAACCGTTCGGTCATTTGTAGGACTGTTCGGTCTTCATTGTTTTGTTCCTTTGTTTCAATATTTTCAATTATGTTTGGTTGTATTTAATTTCCAGTTTTAGTTTAGTTTATTTTTCCTTGCAAGAACACTTTCAAACCCCCCCTACGTGTTAGACCTAATTCCTGAACCATGGTTTGGTCCTTGAGAGACGACCTAGGGGTCATTCCCTAGCTATATTGCATTCCTTATATGCAATCAAATTTGTATGGGTCGCGACACCCATCAAATTTTGGCGCCGTTGCCGGGGACCAAGGGTTCGGTTTTAGGTCTTTTGTTGTGTTTTGTCTCGTGTTGTGAGTGTGTTGTTCTGTTTTGTATGTCGTGTCATGTGTGTTGCATTTAGGTAGCTTTAGTTGCATATTTTCATTGCATTTTTCTTTTCCCCCTTCTTTCGCATGTCTACCTGTTTTGGCTATGTGGATATTGTTTCTTCTACCT
>NC_028351.1:24509680-24532656 GCF_000741045.1 Vigna radiata var. radiata | reverse complement strand
CCCATTTCTTTGTTTTGAAGCTGATACACTAGCCCTAAGTGAAAAACCATGATTACCTTAACCTTAGGGAATTTTGGAGCTTTGGAATTGTTTTAGGAATAAGTGTGGTCTCTCGGGGGATTCAGATGAATTGGCTAGTTGGTTCCTCTTCTTGCTTTTGTTTTGTAAATAGGGTGTATCTTGTCTCTTGAAATTTGTATTCTAAAAAAAAAGAGAAAAGAAAAGAGACAAGATGAAAAAAAAAAAATACAGAAAAATGAAAAAAAAAAGTTTTGTGAATAATGGAGTCAAGAAGAGGATTGAATTAGAAGGTTTTGGGTGTGATTTGACTGTGTCTTCACTTGTTCCCCATTGCTCCTCTATTCCTTTTGGTTTATAGCTTCTCGTCCATATTTATCCTCCCTTGTCCTTGGCCCCATTACATCCATAAAAGACCTTTTGATTTGAACAGGCATATGTCTTTGAGTGTTGATTTTAGAGGCTTGCCAAGTCTATTTGTGTTTGCTTTCTTGAGTGCATTGAGTGACACTATTTACCTTAGACACTTGAGAGAAACACTGATAGTGTGCATCTGTGAGGTTCTGTTGCTTTTGATTGACCTCTTGAACCGATTGATCATTTTGCCATGCTTTGAATTGCTGGGATGATTGCTCTGAGTATCTGCTTTCTTTGATTCTGTGTGGGATACTGTCTAATTCCTTTCTCCTTGTCCAGATTTCTTGAGAATTGTGTAATTCTGTTTGTTTCTTTCATTGTGAGTCTTGGTCGTATGTCTGTTGAGTCTGTGTCAATTCCCTGATGTCCTCAGAACTGTTCCCTGTTTTGCGTCTTGATTTTGCCCAGGAGTGCAAAAGACTAAGTGTGGTTTATTTTGATGAGTCGATATTTTCTTGACTTTACTTAGTTTATTGTACCAAATTTAATCAGGGAATTGTGCTTAATCGTCCAATATTTTTCCGTTTTTCTTAATTGTGCTTAATTTGATCAGAAATTCTTATTTTAATTAATTTGAATTATCTGAAACTAATTATTTACATTATTAATTACAGGGAAGTATTGGTTAATATATGGGATTTAAAGAGGAATGCCACATCAATTATATTTTAAACTAAAATGAGAGAGGAGGTGTGGCATTAATAATTGGGGTGCATATGGAGAGAATTGTTACATCACGGCCCATGGCAATTGAAAGGGGGCAACACGGAGCTTCAAAAAGCAAGAAATTGTGACATGGTGCAGTGGGCTCTTGGGTAATTAAAGTTTGGAGTGTCCAGCACATAACAACTCATTCATTCTTCACGAATTGGACAGAGAAGCACCACGACCCAAATAAAAGTTCAAATCCAGCAAGACTTTGGAAGCTGCACGAATATGGTATTACACGTTGCAATTAGTTCATGGCACATATGCAACCTTCACGCGTTAAACTTCCCGAGAAAGGCTCCAACCTTATCTCTGCTCTGCTCTGCTTTCCACCTACTATCTGACACACAAGATGCTTTCAGCTGAAGACTTGGTGGGTGTCTGAATAACAAGACACGGTATTTGGGTTAAAAGGCTGGTTGGGCCTTCTAAAATGGCTAGGCCCATTTTCTTTATGGTATCATGAGCATGATAATACTTCCGCTCCCAGTTCTTTTAGTTCTTGATACTTCTTGCTTGATTCTTTTGCCTTCTTGAACCGTTTCTTGATGTCAACCACGATGGATCAGAAAGACCAGTCTAATAATCCAGCCAATGATCCTACCAGCCCCTTCTATCTACATCCTGGAGAAAATCCAGGATTGACACTCATTTCTCAGGTCTTGAGTGAGACAAATTATTCCTCTTGGAGTAGAAGCATGAGGAGAGCTCTCCTCTCCAAGAACAAGATTAAATTCATTGACGGGTCAATCAAGAAACCCAAAAGAACTGAAGCCGTATTTAATATATGGGAAAGATGTAATATGATGGTGCTCTCATGGATTATAAAGACACTTTCCCCACAAATTGCTGAAAGTGTGATATATGTTGAAGAAGCTAAAGAATTATGGGATGAACTAAGGGGAAGATTTTCTAAAGGAGACTATTTCAAGATTTCAGATCTTCTCCAAGATATCCATTCTATTAGACAAGGGGAAAGAAGTGTCAATCAATTCTTTACTGACTTAAAATCCTTTGGGAAGAGTTGGAGTCACTTAGGCCCATACCCAATTGTACTTGCAAAATTCCTTGCAGTTGTGAGCTCTCAAAGATTTCTCTAAAATACAGAGAAATTGAGCATGTTATATGCTTCTTAAAAGGGCTAAATGATAATTACAATACTGTCCGAACCCAGATTCTACTGATGGAGCCACTGCCAAACATAAATCGTGTATTTTCCCTCATTATATAGCAAGAGAGACAAGAAAGATTCAGCCTTGAGACAACAAAAATCCTAGCAAATATTACAGACAGAAACAACAACAGCTGGAAAGGGGACCAGTCCTGGAAGAACCAAGGTCATGGTTTTGGACAAAATGGACAAGGAAGAGGCAGAGGGAGAAATCCTAATCATGGCAAGCAATGTTCCTACTGCAACAAGATGAACCACACTGTGGATGAGTGCTACTCCAAGCATGGCTATCNACCTTGGTACAAAAAGGCAGACAACAATCAAGAGAAGAAGGGAGGCTGGAATTCAACAAATATTTGCCAAAGTGCACCTGGACCAGAGACAGTTCAAAAGGGGAGCACGAGTACAGCCCTTAACTCTCTCACACCAGATCAAATGGAAAAGCTTCTCAAGATGATTGAGAAAGCTGATGACTCTATGCACAAGATTAACCAGATGAACAGAAGTGAAAAGGAAGACAAATCAGGTACATTTTCTTGGATTGTTGACACTGGAGCTACTGATCATGTTACATATGATAAAGAAAATTTTATAACCTTCTATAAGATCAAACCTGTTACAGTTAGACTGCCTAACAATACTATCATCACTGTTGAACATGCAGGGACAGTTCAATTCTCTAAGGATTTTGTCCTTTTTAATGTCTTATATATTCCTAATTTTTCCTTCAATTTAATTTCTGTTCAAAGCCTTATAAAAGATTTGGATTGTAGTCTAACTTTTTCTTCTAAGGGATGTCAGATAAAGAAGAATTTTACATTGAAGATGATTGGGTATGCTAGCCCTCACAAAGGACTCTACTACCTACAAGCTCACTCAAGTCCTGATCAGGATTTTGCTTTTAAAACTGTTTTCTCTTTCAAGCATGTTGATGTAAATTTGTGNCGCTATAGGTTAGGCCACCCTGGACACAAAGTTGTGAAACAAATATGTGAACATTTTCCTTATGTACAAATGAATGCTAATGTTGTTTGTGATATTTGCCATTATGCTAAACAACATAAGTTGTCCTTCCCTACCAGTATTTCCTTATCTGCAGAGTGTTTTGATCTAATTCACTGTGATATATGGGGTCCCCTATCTGTTTCCTCCATTCATGGTCATAGGTACTTTCTTACAATTGTTGATGACTATAGTAGACACACTTGGGTATTTTTGATGCATAATAAGGGTCAGACTAGAAACTTACTGCAGAACTTCATTATAAAAGCTAAAAATCAGTTTGGAAAGGTGATTAAAGCTGTAAGGTCTGATAATGGGCCTGAATTTAACTGTATTAACTTGTATGATTCCTATGGCATCAATCATCAAACCAGTTGTGTTGAAACTCCTGAACAGAATTCTGTTGTGGAGCGTAAGCATCAACACATCCTTAATGTGACAAGGAGTCTCATGTTTCAATCTAATTTACCCAATGCCTATTGGTCATATGCTGTCAGCCATGCTGTCTATCTCATAAACAGATTGCCTACACTCATCCTGAAAAACAGAACTCCTCATGATCTCATCTACGGTGTTCCTCCCACCTATTTGAACCTCAAGACTTTTGGAAGCCTTTGTTTTGCTTCCACTCTTGAGAACGGAAGAAGTAAGCTTGACCCGAGAGCTAGAAAGGGTGTTTTCCTCGGTTTCAAAAGTGGGGTCAAGGGATATATTGTCCTTGACATCCACACTAGAGAATTGTTCATAAGCAGAAACGTTGTTTTCTATGAAGATGTTTTTCCTTTGAAAGATCAGCAAAATGGCACAGGAATTGATGACCAAGAAGCAAGTAGGACTACATTCCTTAATAATCCTCTAAACAGTTTTGATACTAGAGGAGATGGAAGGTTAGTTGGAAGGGAAGAACAACTGAACACTGCTGGTCAAAGTGACAATGACAGAGACACTGATGAAAGTGAAGCAGACCACGATTACAGAGAATCTGGGACTGATACTGAAGGACAAACTGAAGAAAATGAAGGAGAACACAGATGCAGAAAATCAAACAGATTAAGAAAGGCTCCAGGGTATCTAAACGACTACATCCACCAGGTTAATCAATCCCTAACTGAGAAAAACAGTTTCAAAACACCTTATCCTATTTCTAAGTCATTGTCCTGTGATTCTCTGACAGAGAAACATCTAAAATACACTATGGCTCTCACTGCAAACGCTGAACCACGCACTTATAATGAAGCCAAAGACATAAGTGAGTGGGCAGAAGCCATGAAGAGAGAAATCAAGGCCCTACAGGACAACAACACATGGTTTCTGACCAAACTTCCCCCAGGAAAGGCTGCAATAGGTTGCAGATGGGTATATAAGATTAAATATAAGGCTGATGGTACCATAGAAAGGCATAAGGCTCGCCTTGTAGCAAAGGGGTACACTCAACAAGAAGGAATAGATTATTTAGACACTTTCTCCCCAGTTGCCAAGCTCACTACTGTCAGATTGCTAATTGCCCTTGCAGCCTCTCAAAATTGGTTTCTACACCAATTAGATGTAGACAATGCTTTTCTACATGGTGATTTAAAGGAAGAAGTGTACATGGAACCACCACCCGGTCTTGCAGGCTGTGATAAAGGACAAGTTTGTAGACTTACTAAGTCTCTATATGGTCTAAAGCAAGCTAGTAGGCAATGGTTTGATAAATTGTCCACATTTCTCATTTCTGCCAATTATATACAATCAAAATCTGATTACTCTCTTTTCATTAAAAGAACAACCACAAGTTTCACATCCTTGCTTGTTTATGTGGATGACATCATACTGACAGGGAACTCTATGGGAGAAATTAATAAAATAAAAGGTCTCTTGCACCAAAGGTTTCGAATTAAAAACTTAGGGGAACTTAAGTATTTCCTTGGTTTGGAGGTAGCAAGATCTAAAAGAGGAATTCACCTATCTCAAAGGAAGTATGCCNTGGATGTTCTGGAGGAAACAGGAATGTTAGGTTGCAAGCCTTGTTCAACTCCCTTTTTAAGTGACACCAGTTCATTGTACAAGAAGGAAAATTACTTAAAAGACCCAAGCTCCTACAGAAGGCTAATAGGGAAGTTGCTTTACCTCACTAACACTAGACCTGACTTATGTTTTTCTATTAATCTGTTAAGNCAATTCATGCAATCACCAACTGACTACCACTATCGTGNTGCCCAACATATCCTTAGGTACATAAAGTCCANCCCCTCAGAAGGGTTATTCTTCTCNGCAGATTCTCCCATACACCTAAAAGCATTCAGTGATTCAGACTGGGCAACCTGCCCCAACACTAGAAGGTCTACTACAGGGTTTTGTATTTTCCTAGGGTCATCCCTCATCTCATGGAAATAAAAAAAGCAGAGTACTGTTTCCAGATCCTCCACTGAGGCAGAATACCGTGCTCTAGCAGCTACCACATGTGAAATACAGTGGATCAATTATCTTTTAAAAGACCTACAGGTACAGGGAGCTGGAATTCCAGCTCTTTATTGTGACAACAAATCTGCCAGACACATAGCACACAACCAAAGTTTTCACGAAANAACCAAGCATATAGAGNTTGATTGTCATATTGTTCGTGAAAAAGTACAAGCAAATCTACTACGTTTACTCCCCATTCGCTCCGATGAACAACTAGCAGACATTTTTACCAAGTTCCCTCATCGTGTTCGTTTTCGGCTCATCGTTCCCAAGCTCGGATTGCTGACCATCCACCATCCAGCTTGAGGGGAGGCTATTGGAGTTAGTTACTTAGTGGATTCTGTTTATTTACAGTAATCACACATATTCTGTTAGGATTTTCCTAAGATTTTCTTGTTATCCTTTTTCCCTTTTTATGTTTTACCCATCCCCAGAGAACTCTATAAATAGAGTTCTCTCCTTGATGTAAATACATGAAAAATATACAGCACACATAATAAATAAAAACAGTTTAAAAGCTTTTCTACGTTTACCTCTGCTCCTCCACTCTTCTTCTTCTTCTCCGATCTCATCCTCTCTTCAACCTCCTTTTGATCTTCTTTCTAAAGCCTTCACGTGGTTCTTTGACCTTGTGAGAAGACGCTGTTGATTTGCTGCCGATCCATCCAAGGAGGAGCTTTGATCATCTTCTCTGCCTATCCAGGAGGAGCTTCGATCACCATCTTTGCCTCCCGAGAAAGGCTCCAACCTTATCTCTGCTCTGCTCTGCTTTCCACCTACTATCTGACACACAAGATGCTTTCAGCTGAAGACTTGGTGGGTGTCTGAATAACAAGACACGGTATTTGGGTTAAAAGGCTGGTTGGGCCTTCTAAAATGGCTAGGCCCATTTTCTTTATTGTGATTCCTTTTTTATTTATTTAATAATTTGTATATCTTCTAACGACGTTTACATCTATATTTGGTTTAAAATATTTTTGGGTTGGTCAAGTACTGAGATGGACTAATGTATATGTAAAAAATTTAGATTCTTCTATTTATGATTACAAGGAATGCACTTTGTATCGTATTCTACAAGTCTAAGGCAACTTGGCCATGACTTATGAGATTAGAATTATTAATTCAATAATAATATTTGTGAGAGTTATGATGAATGAAATTCAAATAATTCATTAATCTATTCAATGTATTCTTCTCTAATACAGAGACAACATTAACTTTAATTTCAATCTTTATATCATACTTTGATTTTAAACATCATTTTAAAAAAATGTTACTTGAATATTATATTTGAAAAATTTAACAATAGTATATGTTTCCATTGTTATTTTTTTTTAATATGTTTTATGTTTAACTACACACTAATGTAATGAAAATTGTGTAAGACTATTGGCCTTAAGTGAAGGCAGCCAAGCCCATTTAATTTAGGACAACATGGTCTTGGGAGGGATCTTTCAGAAAAGTCTTATTCACTTTGCTCAACCCCTCTCTCTCTCTAGAAAATCCTTTCTCCTAATTTCTCTGCATTCTCTCTAAAATCCTAGATCACTGAACCGATAAAATTTTGATTTGAAGGTGTTTCCGCGTTCACTGCACCAAGGGCTTCGATTTGAACCAAACGTTTTTCCATTCCGACCAGTAAGTGTTTGTTTTCCTTTTCTCTGCTATTTTCGAAACTTAGGGCTTGGGGTTCTACTGATTTTATGCAGTTAGAACCTTCCTTTTTCTGATTTCTATTATGTTCTAGCTCTAAGAGCTTTAATTTACATCAAATTGGTGGTTGTAGGTCATGTGAACCGTTCTCTGTGCGGAGATTAGTATTAGGGCATATATTGCTAGTTGTACTGTTGTTTAACTGTGCTTTATTTTATACTGCTATGCTATGTTGGAGGAAGTAAAATAAGAAAAGAAAAGAGTATCAGAAATATAGAACCTTGATGTGCATTGGAGGGAATGGAATTGTGTCGCATCGTAGGCATGGGTAGGAGCTAGGATTTGGTTGAGGTTTCTCATGGAGAGAATGTGGGAAAGAAAATAGCAGTGGTGAGTGGTTCGATTTTAGTGTGGAAAAAGGGAGGAAGGCGATGATGGAAGAGTGAAAAATAATAATGATTGGGGGAAGAGAGAAGTAGGGGTTACAGAATGAAGTTGAAGAAAGAAGAGTTTGTTTTGGGGTTTGATTAATGGCTAGCGTGTATGTGTATATATTTTATAAGTAGTGTGGGCTCCGCTTAAAAAGGAATTTAATATCTTAATTCTGAAAAACTTTAATGGCTTGGGTGCAGGGAATAAGGTGCTGAAGTAATATAGTTTAGTTATATATATATAAATGTGTACGAGAAGGTGCATTTACGTCAGGTAATATATTATAGGTTTAATGTCTCAATAGGTCCCTATTTTTGCCCAAAATTTCAAATAGGTCCCTTTCTTTTTCGACGTCTCAATTGAGTCCTTATTTTTGTAAATCTGAATCAAATAGGGTCTTTCCGTCAAATTGAGATGACACTGTTAAGAAGGGTATGCTGACAGTGTAGTTTTTTATTACGTGACATTAAAAACGTGATTGAATTGTATTTTTTTAATTTTTGAATTAAAAAATTAAATATAAAGAGTATACTTCATTTTTTAATTCAAAAATTAAAAAAATACAATTCAGTCACATTTTCAATCCTACGTAATAAAAAACTACACGATTAAGATACCCTTCTTAACAGCGTCATCTCAATTTGACGGAAAGGTCCTATTTGATCCAATTTTAAGAAAATAAGGACTTAATGGAGACGTTGAAAAAGAAACGGACCTATTTAAGATTCTGGACGAAAATAGGGACCTATTGAGACATTAAACCTATATTATATTTATATAGTAAGGTGTATATATATTTAATTTATTATATTAATATAATAAAGATGTATATATATATGAAAGGTGGGGTTACGTGAATGTTGGCTTGGTGTGGGACCCATGATATTTTGTTGGTAGTATTAAAATGCTAATATTTAAATGTTGTGAGGTGGGTTTCTTTAATAATAGGTTGAAGTATTTTGTTATGTTGGGAGAAAAAAAAAGGGGTGAGTAATAGAAGTACGAAGTTTAAGAGAGAAAGAATGAGAATAGGAGAGGGGTGCAGGATGTAGGTTATCAAAGAAAGCTATAATTCTTGATGGAGAGAAGTAATAGGAAATTGATTATTTAATTTTGGGTGGATCCCATGGTGTAAAATAAAGTGAATTAAACTTCTAGAAGGGTGTTGTATTAGTTATAGGGGGTACGATTCTAAGATTTTAGAAAATAAAATTAAAATGTTGGCACATGGTTTTTTTTTTTTTTTTTTAAAGAGAACGATATTAATTAAAAGTGTTTTATTGGGTTATTAATCTGAAAGCTTAAACATGTGGTTTGTTTATAATTCAAAGGTGTGTGAATTGGGAAAGATTGAAACATGATTTCATGGTTGCTTACGGTAGTTCCAAATGTAGAATCTCTTGGTGAGATTCTTAGTGTTTTAGAATGAAAGAAGGAGCTCAGTCTTGGGGGTCATCCTGAAACTCCAATGGTCAGTCATGCTCACCTAGAGAGATTGAACCATGTGGTGAGGAGTAGCAGGAGGTCTTAGTTGGAGGCTTCCAGTATGCTCCAAGGCGCGAAACAGGCTAACCTTGTGATGTGGCAGGGTGGGGAACCCAAGTTTCATAAGTCACCACGGGTGCAAGACCCGCCATAGCTCAACTATCATTCTAAAGTCCGGACATGTCAAGTCTAGAATATAACATGCATAGGTTGTGTGCTTTATCTTGCTTAATTGAAGTATTATTGTATGACTCACATTGTTATGTTGTATGCTTTTATATAATTAGCTCACCCTTGCAATTGCTTGTTGTGTTGTGCCATGTTGTGTATGTTTTCCTGTTGCAATGATCATCCATTTGGATGTGAGCATAAGAGAATGAGGTTTCACTAGAGCATGTCTTGGAGGAGAATGAAAATGCTGCTGCCTAGACTCATAGGACTTCTTAGTTCTTTTATGTTCCTTTGGAGACTCTTTCAGTTTAACTTGTTTTGAGATACTCATAGCACTTTAAGCTTTAAATTTTCAACTATTTCCAAGATGACTGTAATCCTAATATTTTAAGCTCATCTCTAACTGCTTTCCAGTATTGTATGTGATGACGTCTTATTATATGCATGTCGTATATTATTGGGATGTCACATTTATGGTATCAGAGTAGTTTCTATCCTTAGAAAGAATTCTATAGGTTGTGTGTGCACCTTGTTTCTACTTGTATAGTCTTAACCCACCTAGGCAATTGTCTTGCCTCTTCTAATTTGATTGATGGTCTTTCTTCTCTGTGTAAACAGAACAATGGCGCCTAGCCTCCTCCACCTCCTCCTCCTCCTCAACCGGAGCCTTCAAAGAACACCTTAAGGCTGGAGGTCGTGCTTGAGGCAATGCAGCGACAAAATGCTGCCTTGGTGCAGCAAAACACCTTTGCTCTACAAAAATTAGAAGCTACAAGGGTGGCCGCAGAGAATTCAAGGGTGTCAGCAGACAATGCAAGGATAGAGACCGATAACACCCAAAGACAACTCATGGATATGCTGGCTAGAGGTGTACTCACTCCCGGTACTTCCTCTTCTACTGCTCTAACTCAGGAGTGGACCTTGGAGAGCTTTCTCCAACATCATCCCGCCAGATTCACTGGCAAGTAGAGCCCAGATGAGGCTGATCATTGGTTCCAGGACATGGAACGAATCTTTAAAGTGAAAGGATGCCCGAATGACAGGAAGTTGGCCTACATGCAATAACCGTTGACAGGGGAAACTGGCCATTTGTGGGGCAGCATGAAGATGATTCTGGAGAGGAATGGAACTCCCATCACATGGGAACTGTTTAAGACAAAATTTTACACTGAGTACTTTTCAGACAGTGTAAGATATGCAAAGGAGATAGAATTCCTGGAGCTAGTGCAGGGCAACAGCTCGGTGTCGGAGTATGCAGATAGATTTAAATACTTGCTCTGTTTCAACACCATGACTATGGATGAGGAATGGCAGTGCAGGAAGTTTGAAAATGGACTGAGGGGAGATGTGAAGCTGTTAGTCGCAGGTTTGGGCATTAGAGATTTCCCTACCATGGTGGAGAAAGCAAGAATGCTGGAGAAGACTAAGAAAGACGTGGAGAGTCAGCAAAGCCAACCATTGAGGGTTGGAGGACCAACAACATCCAGAGGCGGTTCCATTCCTAGGAGGATCCCTTTCTCTAGACATACATCTTCTAGGTCCAGGGGTTCTTCCTCTCAGCCTTCAGTGCAGCAGGGGCAATCTAGTTTCACTAGCCTAGTCCGATGCTTCATGTGTGGGGGACCACACCTTCAGTCTGTGTGCCCTCGGCTTGTAAGGTACATGAGATGCGACATCTGCAGGCGAGACGACCGTTATGCTAGAGATTGTGCTATAGTCAGGAGGACAAGACCACCACCACGCCCATCTGGGAGAGCAGTGCAGAAAGGTGGCGCTATCAGGACACAGGCGACAGGGAGAGTATACGCCTTGACTAGAGCGGAGGTCGCCGATGCAGGTGACCTTATTGTCAACAACTGTATTTTATTTGGAGCATCTTGCGTGACGTTGTTTGACTCGGGGGCGACACATTCATTTGTGTCTGAGGCATGTGTGGAGCAACTTGGTTTAGTTGTCAGAGAGCTTCAGTGTGATCTGGTGGTGTCTACACCAACAACTGGGCTAGTTAGGACGTCTATGGTGTGCTCCAGATGTCCTATCGAGGTTGAGGGGCGAAGGTTGAGAGTGAACCTTATCTGTTTACCTCTATAGGGGCTAGAGGTAATCCTAGGAATGGATTGGTTAGCCGCCAATCGTATCATTCTCGATTGCGGAGGAAAGAAGCTTATCTTTCCTAATGAAGATGAAGACATGACCTTGTCACTTGGTGTGTTGAGGCAAGAACTTATAGAGGATGCTTGCTGTTTCTTGATCATGTCTCACATGGACGTAGTCTCAAACAAAAACCCTTCAGCAAATGGAGACCTTTTAGTACTGAACGATTTTCTCGATGTCTTTCCCGAAGAAGTTCTTGGTCTACCTCCTCCCCGTGAGGTAGAATTCTCTATAGACCTGGTGTCGGGTGCAGGACCAGTGTCTATAGCTCCATACCGAATGGCTCCAACGAAATTAGCAGAGTTGAAAAAGCAAATAGAAGAGCTCCTGGAGAAGCAGTTTATTAGACCCAATGTGTCACCATGGGGTGCACCAGTGTTGCTGGTGAAGAAGAAGGATGATAACTCTAGATTATGCGTTGATTATCAGTAGTTGAACAAGCTCACCATAAAAAACATGATGGAAGAACGCCTTGAGGAAGAGGACCGATAGGCGCGATGCAGACACGATTGGAGTCCCCGAGGCTTCTCTAACGAAGAATACGCAGCAGAATATGAGAAGAAGCTCTAAATCGAGAGCTATTCGGAGGAGAATGGGTGGAAACCCTAAACAAATGACAGAAGATTTCGAAACCGAGAAGGAACAGATCAAAAGTGAGATTGACTCACAGAAACCCTAGAAGAAGGGGAAACCTCTAAATGATCCTATTAAACGGTGGAAACGTGAGTTTAATCGGTTGAAAATGAAGATCTAAGGGGAAAATGATGTTTAATCGGTCAAAACCTTAGATCAATCGGTGAAAAACGAAGAACACATGGTGGAACGGTTTTTAATCGGTAGAAAAGTGGTTCGTACCGAGGAAATTGAAGAAAAGATGAAGTGGAGAGGAAAACAAGGTTTCAGAGCGTTACCTTTGCGGGAGAGAAAGGTTTGGCTCGTGTGAGAGAAATAAAATGAAGATGTGATGAAATGATCTGGAAGGAAGTGAAGCACCTGATGTATGGAAGGCGCTGATGAAGCTTTAGGTAGAAACGCGTGGCTGATGTGCGATGTAGTGCGTCTGACATGCAGAATGGAGCACAACAATGGTGATGTGGTATTGATGATGAGAGAGAAGCACCAATGACAAAAATGGAAAATGAAAGATGAGAGAGGTGCTTGAAAGGTGGCTAAAGGAGGTCCCTTGGACTCTCTAGCCTGACTTTCAAGAGAGAATCATTTTCTGGTTCAGAAAAGTTAATTCTCATTATTCTCAAAGTGCCAATTACAATAGAGGAGATGGGTATTTATAGTGACCCATGCTCCTTGCAAGCTAGACTACAGATATAATAAAATGTAAAAAGAGGACTGTCAGGGAGGATTCCATCAAAACAAGTACCCATTGTCGAGAAAAGATGATCTGATGGACCAATTGCACGGGGCCACTGTGTTTTCTAAGATTGACTTGAGATCAGGCTACCATCAGATCTTAGTGAAAACTGATGATGTGCAGAAGACAACTTTTAGATCCAAATATGGCCACTACGAGTATGTGGTTATGCCTTTTGGCATGACCAATGCTCCTACCATCTTCATGGATTACATGAACATGATCTTTACACCGTTCTTGGATGGATTTGTGATTGTGTTCATTGATGACATCCTGATCTATTCCAAGACTCGGGAAGAGCATGAAGATCACCTTCAGACACTGCTTGGAGTATTGAGAGAGAGAAAGTTGTATGCCAAGTTGTCCAAGTGTGAATTCTGGATGGAAGAGGTACACTTCTTGGGGCATGTGATCTTTACTAGCGGGATTTCTGTTGATCCAGCCAAAGTACAAGCAGTGTTGGAGTGGGAGAGACCAAAGACAGTCACAGAGGTCAGGAGTTTTGTGGGATTAGTAGGCTACTATCGCCGCTTCATTGAGAACTTTGCTCGGATAGTAGCCTCTTTGACTCAGTTGACCAGAAAAGATAAGCCTTTTGTGTGGACTGAGAAGTGTGAAACTAGCTTTCAAGAGCTTAAACAAAGGTTGACAAGCGCCCCGGTACTAGTTATTCCAGACACAGGTAGACCTTTTGAGGTTTATTGTGATGCCTCTCACCAGGGTTTAGGGTGTGTGCCGATACAAGAAAAGAGGGTGGTTGCTTATGCCTCGAGACAACTTAAAGTGCACGAGAAGAACTACCCCACACATGACTTAGAGTTAGCTGTTGTGGTCTTTGCCTTAAAGATTTGGAGGCATTACTTATATGGCGCCCAATTCCAAGTGTTTAGCGACCACAAGAGCTTAAAGTATCTCTTTGACCAAAAAGAGTTAAACATGAGGTAGAGGAGATGGATGGAATTCCTCAAAGACTATGATTTTGAACTTTAATACCATCCTGGAAAAGCTAATGTAGTAGCAGATGCCCTGAGCAGGAAGATCGTGCACATGTCTACTTTGATGGAAAGAGAGCTCAAATTGGTAGAGAGTTTCAGAGATTTGGAACTCCAGGTCGAAGTTAAGCCAGACAATATTATATGCAGTAAATTGGTGATATCTTGTAGCTTAATAGAGCGTATTAAAGAAGGGCAGTTGTTAGACCCCGAGCTTCGGACATCAGCCTCTCTTATTGGTACAGAAAAGGGAAAGGACTTCAACACAGGGACGAATGGTCTCTTGAGGTTTAAGGGAAGGACATGTGTTCCCAAGGATGGAGAATTAAAGAGGTTATTACTTGAGGAGAGTCACCAAAGCCGTTTTAGCATACATCTAGGTATGAATAAAATGTACCAAGATCTCAAGAAGTCATTCTGGTGGTCTGGTATGAAGAAAGACGTATCCTAATTTGTTGCTTCCTGCCTAACTTGTCAGAAGGCCAAAGTGGAACATCAGAGACCTAGGGGTCTGTTGCAGCCATTGGAGATTCCGGAGTATAAATGGGATAGCATAGCCATGGACTTTGTTACCCATTTACCACGCACTTTCAGGAAGCATGAAGTTATATGATAAAATTGGCACAATTATATGTTAAGGAGATTGTGAGGCTTCATAGAGTACCTTCCAGTATTGTGTCAGATAGAGACCCAAGATTCACCTCCCATTTCTGGCAAACACTACAAAGTGAGATGGGTAGTAGGCTATAGATGAGTTCAGCTTACATCCTCAGACAGATGGCCAGTCTGAGAGAACGATACAGTCCTTAGAAGATTTGCTGAGAACATGTATACTGGATCATCTGGTAGCCTGGGATGAGGTGTTACCATTGGTAGAATTCACTTAGAACAAAAGCTACCAGGCTAGTATTGGTATGGCGCCACTTGAGGCCTTGTATGGGAGGCGGTACATAACCCCTTTGTGTTGGTTTCAGGAGGGTGAATCATTCTTGACTGGGCCAGAGTTAGTGCAACAGAGCACAGAGAAAGTGAAGTTGATACAGGAAAGGATGAGAGCATCTCAGAGCAGGCAGAAATCATATGCTGATCGGAGGCGGAAACCCTTGGAGTTTGTAGTTGAGGATCACATGTTCCTCCGAGTGACTCCTACCACTAGTGTGAGAAGAGCTATTCGAGCTAAGAAGTTGTCCCTAGATACCTTGGTCCCTATCAGGTCTTGAGGCGCATAGGGCCAGTTGCGTATGAGATAGCCATGCCACCTCTGCTGGCTAATCTTCACCCGGTGTTTAACGTCTAACAAATTCGAAAATATGTGTCAGACCCTTCTCATGTGTTGGAGCCTGAAGACGTCTGTGTTCGAGAAGATCTATCTATGGAGGTGCAGCCAGTTAGAGTTGAGGAACGTCAAACTAAACAACCTTAAGGGAAGTCGGTCAGACTTCTTAAGGTCATCTCGGATGATAGGGCATATATTCCTATTGCATGTACTAATTAACCTATATGCATGTACTAATTAACCTATATGCATGTACTAATTAACATAAACTTGACATTGTTTTGTTGTTGTGTTAGTTATGATTCTGTAAATTATGGGAATGAGTATATGTATAAGGGGAGCTAGATAATTTTCTTTAGAATAATTGTATGTTGTTTAACTGTGCTTTATTTTATACTACTATGCTATGTTGGAGGAAGTGGAATAAGAAAAGAAAGGAGTATCAGAAATATAGAACCTTGATGTGCATTGGAGGGAGTGGAATTGTGTCGAATCGGCATGGGTAGGAGCTAGGATTTGGTTGAGGTTTCTCATGGAGAGAATGTGGGAAAGAAAATAACAATGGTGAGTGGTTCAGTTTTAGTGTGGAAAAAGGGAGGAAGGCATTGATGGAAGAGTGAAAAATAATAATGATTGGGGGAAGAGAGAAGTAGGGGTTACAGAATGAAGTTGAAGAAAGAAGAGTGTGTTTTGGGGTTTGATTAATTGCTAGCGTGTATGTGTATATATTTTATAAGTAGTGTGGGCTCCGCTTAAAAAGGAATTTAATATACCTATTTTGGTCCCTCTTTTCGGGGGGTTAGTTCAAAGTGGTCCTCCCTTTTTTAAAAAGTTCACTAAAGTCCTACTTTTTGCAAAAAACTGTGCAAGTTAGTCCTTTTTGCTAATGGCGTTAACTTTGCTAACGGTAGAGCTGCCCAACTGGAAAATATCTGATGAGGTGTAACGTTTTGGTTGTGCTGGCACTGTTATGTGTTTAAAAAAATAATGAATTGTGATGTGGAATTTAATAAAGTTAGGTTTAAATTAAAAATTGAATTTGGGGTAATTTTCTGTGCGATTGCGATTAGGGTTCTTCAATTCACACTAAGCATTAGATTGTGCAAATCCAACAATTCAAGAAGCTCGGCGCTGCCAAAGCCCTTGGGGATCATTCCACCAATGAAATTATTACCCAATTTGATAAGAATTAGTCCCTGCAGTTACTGAATATCCACTGGGATATTTGCAATCTCCTACTACAGGAATTGATCTCAGGAATATGTCCTCTAAACCCATTATATGATAAATTGAGATAGGTAAGATTTTGCATTTCAAGGACACTGAACGGTGCCAAATCAGTGAATATGTTACTTCCAAAATCCAAATGTTCCAGACTTTGGCATGAGGAAATGAGCTCCTGCACGCTCCCTGACAAGCCATTGTTTCTCAGCGACACATATGACAACCTTGGAATGCCACAAAGCCCGGAAGGGACAACTCCACTAAGGTTGTTGAAGGAGAAATCAAACCCTTCAAGGTTAAAGCAGTTTACCAAGGAGGCAGGAATTGAACCGACGAGGTTGTTATGAGAAGAGAAACGAACCTTGTTTTGTAGCAGTACCGAAACAAAGCCGAAGGTATCTCCCCAGTGAAGCCATTCTTGGATAAATCTAGAAACCGAATGCTAGGCAAATCACCAATGAACTTGGGGATAGAACCAGATAAAGCATTGGAACTCAAATTGATCTTTCACAGTGAATGAAGATCACCATACCCTTCTGGAATACCACCCGAGAGACGGTTTCCGAACAATGTCAATATCCTTAACCTCTTCAACCCCGAAAGTGACGACGATAACACCCCTCCCAAGCTAGTGTTCCACAACACGATTCTCTCCACAAATCCTTCAGAGTTACACGAAATTGCGCTAATGAAGATTAGTGGATTAAAGATGCTTGATGAACCCTATATTTTAACCCTAATTTTATTAAATTCCACGTCACAATTAATAATTTTTTTTAACACATAACAGTGCCAACACAATCAAAACGTTACACCTCATCAAATATTTTCCAGCTGAATAGCTCTGTCATTAGCAGAATTAATGTCGTTAGCAAAAAGGACTAACTTGCAGTTTTTGTAAAACGTAGGACTTTAGTGAACTTTTTAAAAAAAAGGAGGACCACTTTGAATAAACTCCTAAAAAGAGGGACCAAAATAGGTATTAAACCATATGTTAATTTTGGAAAACTTTAATGGCTTGGTGCAGGGAATAAGGTGTTGAAGTAATATAGTTTAGTTTTATATATATAAATGTGTACGAGAAGGTAGGTTTACGTCAGGTAATATATTATATTTGTATAGTAAGGTGTATATATATTTAATATAATATATTAATATAATAAAGAAGTATATGTAATTATATATGAAAGGTGGGGTTACGTGAATGATGGCTTGGTGTGGGACCCATGATATTTTCTTGGTAGTATTAGAATGCTAATATTTAAATGTTGTGAGGTGGGTTTCTTTAATAATAGGTGTGATTGAAGTATTTTGTTACGTTGGTAGAAAAAAAAAGGGGTGAGTAATAAAAGTAGGACCCGCAGGTTCATGGAAAAGAAGTTTAAGAAAGAAAGAATGAGAATAGGAGAGGGGTGCAGGATGTAGGTTATCATAGAAAGCTATAATGGAAGAAGTAATAGGAAATTGATTATTTAATTTTGGGTGGATCCCATGGTGTAAAATAAAGTGAATTAAACTTTTAGAAGGGTGTTGTATTAGTTACAAGGGTAGGATTCTAAGATTTAAGAAAATTAAATTAAAATGTTGGCACATGGTTTTTTTTAAAGAGAACGTTATTAATTAAAAGTGTTTTATTGGGTTATTAATAAGAAAGATTAAACATGTGGTTTGTTTATAATTCAAAGGTGTGTGAATTGGGAAAGACTGAAACATGATTTCATGGTTGTTTACGATAGTTTCAAATGTAGAATCTCTTGGTGAGATTCTTAGTGTTTTAGAATGAAACTAGGAGTTCAGTCTTGGGAGTCATCCTGAAACTCCAATGGTCAGTCATGCTCACCTAGAAAGGTCTTAGTTGGAGTAGCAGGAGGTCTTAGTTGGAGGCTTCCAGTATGCTCCAAGGCGCGGAACAGGCTAACCTCATGATGTGGCAGGGTGGGGAACCCAAGTTTCGTAAGTCACCACGAGTGCAAGACCCGCCATAGCTCGACTATCATTCTAAAGTCCAGACGTGTCAAGTCTAGAATATAACATGCATAGGTTGTGTGCTTTATCTTGCTTAATTGAAGTATTATTGTATGACTCACATTGTTATGTTGTATGCTTTTATATAATTAGCTCACCCTTGCAATTGCTTGTTGTGTTGTGCCATGTTGTGTGTGCTTTCTTGTTGCAATGATCATCCATTTGGATATGAGCAGAAGAGAATGAGGTTTCACTAGAGCATGTCTTGGAGGAGAATGGAGATACTGCTGCTTAGACCCATAGGACTTCTTAGTTCTTTTATGTTCCTTTGGAGACACTTTTAGTTTAATTTGTTTTAAGATATTCCTAGCACTTTAAGTTTTAAATTTTCAGTTATTTCCAAGATGACTCTAATCCTAATATTTTAAGCTCATCTTTAACTGCTTTGCTATATTGTATATGATGACATTTTATTATATGCATGTCGTATATTATTGGGATGTCACAACTAACACATAGCTAATAAATGTCTTATGTATACAAATATTTAACTTTATAATGTTTTAGAAAAGGTTCATTATTTTATACCCAATGTAACATCCCATATTTTTAGAGGTTACAGATTTATAATTTTTTTTTTAAGTTAACTCTGATAACATTTTGGATTACAGATTGGGTAAAAACTTCTATTTATTTTAACTGAATTTAGAAAACTTCATAAATCAAATGTAACTATAAAGTGTACATAAAAATTTAGGTTAAATAGATTTATTAGTCCCTATTTTTGCTGGTTTTCTTCAATTATGTCCCCATTTTTTAAAAGTGATCAATTTGGTCCCTGAATTTGAAAAATTAAACCAATCAAGGACATTCCGTTAACTTTCCTGGACGACGTTAAAAATCGTCTTTGCTGGCAAGAATAGCTGTCATTTTTTTGACAGGTGGCACATAATGTCTTTAAGTGTGTCAGCCCCTTTCCACACAAATGAAAGTTTTCTGATTGGGGAAAACTTGATCTCTGCACCTCTGCCTGCGCCGTTTCAAGCTTTGCGGTTTCGCCTCTTCTCCTCCGCAGTGCTGCGAATCATGGAGGCGCAAGACTTGACATTTTTGGATGGGTTGCTTTGCCTTTTGCGATTGCTCTGTGCTTCTGGTTTTCTTTGATTTTTCAGGTGCAGACGGGAAAACGATGATGAAGGAGAATGGAGAACGCTTACGGAGACGAAGAATGAACTCGCGCATATGTCGTTCGAATATGATTGATGATCAACGGCGCGATTAGGGTTTTGGATTTGGGTTTTTGTGTTCTCTGCAGGTTGCGAAGACAAATCGAATCATGCTTGGTGGCAGATCGCGATTCTGGTGGATGCGCATGGAGGTTGTTCATGGGGCGAGATGTGAAGATGATGACTCGCGCAATGGCCTTCGAACAGCGGCGCTCTTCGATTGGGACTTTTCTGTTTCTGAGTTTTCCTCTGCAAGTGTATGCGCGACAAAGAAATTGGGGAAATTGGAAAAAATGATCTGAATTGGGGAAATTGCGAGGGTGGTAGTGATTCTTCTTCAAAGGGTGGTTTCGCGTATGGTAATCGACCACGTTTGTTCCACTGCACACAAAAATTGAATTGAATCGAATCCAATTGTTGGGGTTGTAACTGTAATTTCATCGCACGTATATGACAGATGAGGTTTATTAGAGTTTGGTTACAGTTGGGATTTTATTTTATCAGATCCAAGCACATTCAATGGGAATAGAAAGTAGCGAATGATTGAATAAAGGAGAAGAAGCAAGTGCATCAATATAATATTATCACCATCATTATTGAAACAAAAAACGGAATACTGAAGTGGGGTGTATAGCGTCAGGAAAAGTTTGGGAGCAAAACAGACATCTCGCCTCCCAAAAGAAGCATCTTGTGAAAAAAATATGGATTTGATGTGTCATTGTTCGAGTTTTCTTCTTTCGTCGGAGAACCCCAACGCCGCGTGTTCTCTTTCTCTGAACTACGATCTTGTTATTCTCAATCAGAGTCTTCCGAGATTTGCTACTCTGCTCTGGAAAACCCTTACTTAAACAACGTGTTTTTTTATTTTAATTCTAAACCAATAATTTAACTCCACTTCATAAAGTGTTATGTGCCATGTGTTTAAAAAATGACACCTTCCCTGCCAGCAAATACAATTTTTAACGCCGTTCAAAGAAGTTAACGGAATGTCCTTGATTGGTTTAATTTTTCAAATTCAGGGACCAAATTGATCATTTTTTAAAAACGGGGACCTAATTGAAGAAAACCAGCAAAAATAGGGACCAATGAATCTATTTAACCAAAAATTTACTACAAAACTATTAGTGTTGAAATTCAAATCTCATGGTTCTCTCACGTATCTCGTCGCTCAATTTCGCTATAGCTACACCTGTAATAACATCTACTCCCGTAAAATACTATCATTGTAGGTGGGAACCACAACCACAAACATGCAACGGTGAGCTAAAAGAAACAAGTTGTCAAAAGAATGCATTAACAACTACACTATCAGAAACCAAAGTCACCCACGTATAATCATACAATTATTTCATCAAAGTAACCAAATCACACTCTGACTCGCTCAGTCACTCACTAACTCATACCTAATTTGTTGAAACCATTCACCACATATATTGAATCACTACCGATTACTTACGTACAACTTGAAGGTTAAGTGTTACCTCCCACCACTCTCTTACAGAGCTTCACCAAGCCAGTGCACTTTACCAAACTCTTCGTTGGAGAGTTCCTCCATATCGAATCTCGTCTTTCTCCTTAGTAAGTTTCATTTTCATTACAAATTCATCTTCTTCCTTCATTTTTTCGCCTTTTGAATAGATTCATTGGTTTTATCCATCATATTTCCTTTTCCTTCAATTTCAACCGCTTAAAAGCCTTTCTCATCAATTATTTTCGCTTTTCACCGTTTAAACCTTCATTTCCACCGTTCAATCTTTGTTTTACACCTATTAATCGATTCAATCTCTTCTTTAATCGGTCCAGAATCGAGTTCTTCCTCCTTTTAGGGTTTTCCACTGAACAAACCCTAAGTCTTAGGGTTGTAGTGTTTCCTTCCTCGCTCTAGGGGAAGCTTCGAGGAACCTTCAAATTTAACTCGTGCCGCTCATAGGTGTTCTTCCTCAAGGCGTCTTCCATCAAACCAAAGAGAGGACATTCTCCCCTGAGCAGTCTAAGATGCTACGCTAGAAAGGAACCGAGTAAGTTCTTAATTTTTTTTAATTTCTCCCTTTTTTCTATCCATATATTGCTAAGAGAGGGGATTTGAATATTTTGGTTATGATCTAAAATGCATGATATCTTAAACATTGAAGGTTGTTTTTCACGAATTCTCTTGTTGGTATTGTTTTATGAATTTTGGTTTTTGTGAAACTTTTACACAGTTAAAATGGAGCAATTGTCGGAGAACCGGAGTTAAGCAAAACGACTGGCACCACCGCCCTGCCACCGCCCCTACAAGACATTCACCAACTTTGTTAATTACTTATTTTCCCTCTATAAAATCCTAAACCTTCATATTTAAGATTCTTTGATCTGGCCATTCTTAGAGGATTCCTTTTCTTTATTTTTCAAGATTGTGTTGTTCGATCAAACAAGAATTGGAAAGTATGCCAACCAGGTATCCGTTTTCACGATCTATTCCTTTCTGCCCACATGACATGTTATCAATCTTTAATATTGCAGTTGAGGGTGTGTATGAATGCATTGTTGGAATTCATGGAAATTTCGTTTTGGAATCTGATAACGGTTGATTTTACGTGTTTGTGTGTGTATATTTTGTGAACAAATCAACTCCTTCATAACTTTTACCTTGTTTTATCCTCACGTTTAGTGTGTTTTCTAGTTTTCTTGTGTTTTATTTAGTATATGCTTGTTTTTACCTCTAATCTCTACGTTTGAGTGTGTGAAATAAATGAATAGGAAGCAATTCTAGTGGAGGAAAACATGCAAGAACTCAAGGGAACATGTTTTGGGACCATAAAAGATCAATTTGAAGCAAATACCCATGTTGGACGCCTTCGGAATCGCGCAAGAGCCTGAATTTTAGAATGCTGTCAAAGTTGTCCGGGCTAGGCGCCCCCAAAAGGGGGCTGGGCGCCCCTGGCTGCTGATTTTCTGCAGATATGGCGCTTGGGCGCCCCCAAAAGGGTGCTGGGCACCCCTGGCTGCTGTTTTTCTGCAGATTTGTTGCCTGGGCGCCCCTGGGGGGCGCTGGGCGCCCTTTGATTCGCTGTTTTGTGTTTTTATGGCGCCCGGGCGCCGCAGAAGGTGGCGCTGGGCGCGACTTTCCGCTGATGTGTCAAAAATGGGTTATTTAAACATGGTTCTCGCGATTTTTCGGCATTCTTCTCCTCCCACACTTTATTCTTCACCTAGAGAGATTGGGAGAGGCCCTTGGAGGCTATTTGGGGTGTTGGGAAGCTCTCCCACTCCTCCTTGGGTCTTCAAG
>NC_028351.1:24503332-24506350 GCF_000741045.1 Vigna radiata var. radiata | reverse complement strand
TTGGTCTCAATGTAGAATCGTTCGGTCATCTGTGGGACCGTTCGGTCTTCATGCTTTCTCCATTTATTTCAATGTTTTCAAGTATGTTTGGTTGCTTTTAATTTTCAGTTTTAATTTAATTTAATTTTCCTTGCATAAACCTTTCACAACCCCCCCACTTCGTGTTAGACCTAAGACTCGAACCACATTTGGTCCTTGAGAGACGACCTAGGAGTCGCTTCCTAGTCTATAATGCATTCTTTTCTGCAATCAAATTTGTATGGGCTGCGACAACCCATCAAATTTTGGCGCCGTTGCCGGGGACCAACGGTTCGATTTTAGGTCTTTTGTTGTGTTAGTGTGTGTTGTGTTTTGTCTTGTGTTGTGAGTGTGTTGTTTCGTTTTGTGTGTTCGTCATTGTGTGTTGCATTTAGGTAGCTTTAGTTGCATATTTTCATTGCATTCTTCTTTTCCCCTTCTTTCCGATGTCTACCTATTTTGGTTATATGGATACTGTTTCTTCTGCTTGTTACTCTGATTATGATTCGCCTGCTGATTTCGATGTTGAGAACAATATGATTCCTCCTCCATCTCATGAGAGTGCTCCTAGGGAGTCATTTCCACTTGATGAGGAGGACATTCGTTGTGTTTGCAACACTGGAATGATACATTTGCTACCTAGGTTTCATGGTTTTGCAGGTGAATGCCCACGTGGACATTTGAAGGAGTTCTACATAGTATGCTCTTTGATGAAACCTCTAGATGTCCCAGATGAAGACATGTTCTTAAGGGCATTTGGGCACTCATTACATGGAGCAGCAAAAGATTGGTGTTATTGTCTTCCTCCAGGATCCGTCACCAGTTGGGAAGATTTGAAGCATCAGTTTCTAGAGAAATTCTCCCCTGTGCGGTATGGTTATAGCGACGATCCTGGGTGGATTGATCCTAACTTGGGATGGTATGGTACTTCAGAGCATCAATATCAAGAACCATCATTCTAGACTCCTTGTATGCCTTCTCCACCTGTTCAGGAACCACAACAGCTGCAGTTTCATGAGCCTGCCCATTCTTTATCAATTGTTGGTAGGAAATTAGAAAGGAAGCTTGATTCTCTTGAGAGTTTGGTGACACAGCTGGCATCCATCCAGAGACCAGCTCCTCCATTTGCATTTGTTGCACGGTTGTGTGCTATATGTCCTTCCAGTCACCACTCTACGGATGCCTGTTCTTCTTTGGACCACCCTGTTAGTCATGATGAGCCTCAAGCTTATGCTACCAACATCTACAATAACAGGCAGCCACAACAGAAAAATTAGAGGAAACAACAACAGCAAAAGGCACCTGCCAAATCTTCTACTTCTTTTGAGCCTACATTGAACGAGTTGTGGAGGCAGATGGTCGCGCAGTGCACCGAGGAGCGGTCTCAATTTTTAGAGGGATCACCATTGCAGAATGTTCCAATTCTTGATGATGTCAGTGTCATTCACATAGGAGATGGGGAGCAGAGTCATGACCTTACTACTGCGCCATCTACTTCCCCACCCTCCTATGCCCCCACTCTTGCACCTGAGGATGCAGTTGCTCATTCTGCTGTTACTGGTGAGATGAATCATGAATCAACACAGGTTTCTCTAAACTTGAAATCCCACTTGCTTTGCCTGAGTTGTTTATGCATTCAAATATTCTTGATACTGCTGCAGATTCACATGTTAGTGTTGATTTTGACATTGAAACTGTGAAAACTGAAGATGTTTCAGACTTATGATTAAATTTTGATCTTTCACAGTTTTCTGAAAATTTTCAATGTAGTTGTGAAGCTGGTTCTTGCTCTATTTGTGTTGAGATCAATTATGTGATACAACTAGCTTCCAACTTTATGATTGGTGATATTAACTGTGAATCTGATGAAAATGTTGAGGAACAAGCAGATATGAGCACCACTTTTGAGATAGGTAGACCACTTTCACCTTCCACCACTTTAGCCACATCTAGGGAAGTGGAGGTAAACATGCCTGAGATAGATTCTTTTTTTGATGATTATGCTGATGATGGGTATGTTGATGATTATGATGTTGATGAGCATGATTTATATTCTCCCTCTTTGCATGATGAGAACCACTTTTTGACATCTGATTTGAATGTTTGTTCTCCATGCACTGAACATGAATCTGAGTCTATGGTTGATATTGTTTCTAAACTTGAAATTGATTCATGTTCTGAGATATCTGATGTTCAGCATGTTACACTGGGATTGGGTGTTATACCCCTGCATGTTATTTCTGTGGAACCACATTGCACAAACCATGTTGTAGGAGGTACATATGGATCTGATCAACACACACCCATGGTGGACGACAAGGGTGCCAGTATACACGAGAGTTTGAAGATTAATAGGCACCAGCTGAACCTGCTCATTAACAATGACTGCTTCTTAGATCCAGTTGTGGAGGACATCTCCCTGCTTGATCAAATCTGGAGATTGAAGCAGTTCCTCCTCAAGACTTCCTTGTTGGATCCAATGGTGGAAGAGATCTCCCTGAGAGTCCAAAATTGGCAACTGCCACCATGATCAGGGGAGTTTTCTTTTTCCTTCTCCCCTCTCTCCCGCTTTTATTGCACTTGTCTATGATCTGTTGACTGTTCTGAATTCTGATCTGATGATTGTGACACATTGAGGACACTGTGTGGTTTAAGTGTGGTCTATTGGGGGAGACTTTGATTTTTCTTTGATTAGTTTATGTTTTCTGCGTTAAATTTTTTTGTTTTCTAGGTAGTTTTTGTTTTGTCTTGTGTACAGTTTTGCATGTTTCTCTTGATTTCTGGACTTTGTTTAGGTTTTAGATGTGTCTTTCACTTCATTCATACTCTGATTTGTTGGATTCCTTGTTTTTCTTTGCCTGGAAGATGATCATGATGTTTGAGAGTTGAATTGATTGTGACCGTATACCGTGTGTGAGATTTGAGCCATTTGATGATCTTTCTTGTGTGTGATATGTCTCTTGATTGCTTGCACATATGCCTTGGCTTGACTCTGTTGAT
>NC_028351.1:24487593-24500927 GCF_000741045.1 Vigna radiata var. radiata | reverse complement strand
AATGGATTGTTTTTGTAGTTGTTTTCATTTGGTTTAGCTTACTTGGCACATTGGTAGGAGCACCCAAGGTATCTTCCATTTGCACATTGGTCTTTGAAGCAAGTTTTTGTAGAATTCACTTGGTGGGTTCGGTTTTTGTGGTCTTGGNGTGTGGATTCCGAATTTGCTGCATGGAGAAGTGATGGAAAGGTTTTCAATTGGTTCTTTAAAACATACTTTAATTGGTAGGGTCTTGGTAAGAAGATTACCTAACTGATCTTTATGAAGGATGTGCATGACAGGAAGTTCTTTGGCAATAACTTATAATAAATGCTTGTATCAATAGAAAGAATAATAAAAATTAAAGTGTGTAATCGATAGATGGGTTAGCTGTGATTTAGCTGAGCTGAAATTATTAAGAGGGGAAGTTTGTTAGGAAAATTGTATAGTTGTGTGTTGAAGGTTTTAGGTTTCTTGAAATGCTTGAGACTAATTCAGCTGAGAACTGTTTCCGAGTGAGGAGTTCTTTAAGATCAATAGAGGCATTCTTGTTTCTCTGGTTACAGTTTCTAGATCCAAAGTTGATCCCGGTTCCATCAATGGGTATTAGAGCTATGATCTAGGAGCCATGTGGATATTGCACAAGGCTAAAAGAGAGAACATGATGGAGGGATGAGTTGAAAAATTTGAAAAAATTGTGGAAGAGAACCAACAAACCATATCAGCAAGATTTTAAAAGCAAGAATCACGTCTATTCAGGTTTAAATTAATGTTGGGAAAATCGTTGGGGTTGTGGATAAGGCGTTCTCAAAATAAGATGAATTAAGAGCAGATTCAAGTGGAAGAGATAAATGGCAGAAACTTGACGTTCCAATATTTTTGGAGAAAAAATGTGTTTTGGTGGCTAACAAAGCTTGAATGTTATTTTCGTATGGTTGCACTTGGTAAGAAGATGGAAGCAATTATGGTGGCATTAGAGGTCGATGTGTTAGGGTGATCTAGGTTCGGAAGAATTCAAGGTGTCATTACTGGGGAGGTTTCTACCTACATCTATGAGTAATCCCTTCCAGTCTTCTTAGCATTTAAGCAAGATAAATTTAGTAATAGTATTGTTATTATATACCTTTCTGGCCCATTTAGTAATAGCATTTAAGCAAGATAAATTTAGTAATAGTAATAGTATTGTTTTGGACTTAATTATACACAGTCAATTCTTAGAACGTTGACTTGAGTTCATAATGAAATAATTGATTCCATAAAAACCCAAAAAATGTAAAGGTTGATTATATGAAAAGGATTTTTTCAGTGCTTTATCGTAAATTGTAAGTTGAAGTCAATTGTTAGCATTTGTCATCACTTTCCCAGAATATGTTTCTTTAAGAAGTTGAGTTGTCTAATTTCAGTATTGAGTGGTTTAATTATTAGCATTGCTTGAAGGAATGTACCATGTCCTGTCCAATTCATCTTTGTAAGTGAATGACATTTTGCCCATATGAAATTGTATCAAACCATTAGCTATGTTCAGTTTCATTGTACGAACTAGGAAGAAAAAATTTAAGACCTGAATAATATTCTTGTCCACTGAAAGCTTGTTAAGAGTTAATGTGCCTGTCTTGTCACTGCATAACACATCCATTCCAGCCATCTCTTCAATGGCAGTCATTCTCTTTGTTATGTCATCCTGCAAAGGATACACCCATGATAGTTATTAGCTCAACAACACATTAGTGGCATTTTAAAAGCCATTGAAATGTATGGTTTACAAACCTGCTGAGATAACCGGTGTGATGCAGGCTGAGAGATAACATTATATGATGCATGTAACATATATATGTTTAAACTTGGCTGGAATTAATTTTTCGGCATAATGTTCTTAATATATTTGTTCACCTTTTTTGGTGTAGTGTAATGGAGGAAGTTGGTCAAAAGACTGAATGTTTTGATACCAGGAAGAAGGTATGTGTGGTTGTATTACATTTGCATACATTTCTTGTTGTTATGTATTTGAATAAATACCTTGTTTTTGTGTGCAGTTAGTTTTTAAACACTCATGCAAGACACAATTGGTTGGTGCTTTGAACGAAAGAATGAATCCTGAACAAAAGGCTTTTATTGAGAAGACTATTTTTTCTTGGTTTTTATTATTACCGAATTCTATTAAGATAGGTAGGAATATGTTGGGGGATTTATGTGATAGGTGGGTTGATAACATGGGAGGGTTTTTATTTTGGCCACAAAATTATAGAATTTTCTGAACTTGATGTTTGTTTGTCTTTAGGGTTGCCTATTGTAGGTGAAACAATTGATTTAAATAAAGTTGGTCATCAAAGTGTTTGTAGGGACTACTTTCCTAATGGGAATGTAGATGTTAAGATGGTGTATGACTTTTTGTTAGAGGAACATCATAATTTTCCATTAGAACACTTTTGCAGCTTATATTTATTGGTTGGGATAAGTGAATTTTTGTTTCCCAGTCGTGGTGGATTAGTTTTTCCAATTATTTTTGACCTTGTTTCTGATTTGGGCTGTCTGGGTAACTACAAGTAGGGTATTGTAGTTTATGAGTACTTTATAGAAAGTTTGTCTAGTGCTTCAACAACAATGAAGAATGAAAGAAGCAGAAGCCATTTTCATGTTTCTGGATGTGCATACCTTTTGCAGGTATATGTTATGTATTTAATCAGTAATGAAATTGATTGATATGTTAAGGTTTGTGATGACTTATTGTGTCAATGTTGTTTTATTTACCCTTTCCAGGTATGGTTTTGTCATCATTTTGTGACATTTAACTCAAAGTATAGTACAAGGATATCAAAGTTTCCAAGGTTGTTGAATTGGATTCATGTGAATATCGGTGACAAGTTCATAAAGAATGCTTTCAATAAGGGATCAGTGAGTAGTTTGTCATTTAAGCAATGTGTTGGCTAAATGTTTATTATATTTTGTTATTCATAAAAAGGAAATTGTTAACTTATTCAGGTTGTTGTTGATGTTGGGATTTCGAAAGAAGAGTTTTCTTGTGCTATAGTGAAAGAAGCTATTGACAAATATCAAGTGCCATTGAACTAGCAAAATAGAGTAGATAAGGTCAAACTAGCTCGCTTTATAGAAGAAGAAACGCGGGTTATTGGCAGCATGAAAACTAGTATTGCTCATTTCAAGAGTATTTTGAAGGAAGAAAAAAATGATGACAATGTTGAAGACTTTGATGATAAGCCGTTTAATGCAAGTGAAGTAAAAAGTGATGATATTGGTCAAGACTTTGATGATAACCGGTTTAGTGCAAGTGAAGATCCATTACAAAGCACACCGGTTCAACATCACGAACAAACCTAGAGGTGTGAAGGTCAGCATGAACTCAACCAAACCACAATGTATGATCGAATGAAAGTTGCACCTCGAAGAAGGATTAAGAGTATGGCCAAGAGAACTCCATTCACAGCAGACGGTAGAAGAAAGAAATGAGTACTTGAATATGTAGTAGTTATATTTTTACGTTGATAACCTTAAAAAGATGTTACAAAAGTACATGGCCTGGATAATAGAACTACTGATGTTGATGTACAAACATTTACTTTTTTGCACTTTTTTGAAGTTATTTGGATTGTATGAAAGTGTTTTAGTTACATTGATTTGTGATTGTGATGTTTGTATGCATAAAATAAGTGTTAGGCAGGTTTGTGAATTTAGATGGGCAATCATCTTCAACTATTGTGTTAGGCTGGTTTGTATATTGAATAAAATTGAACTTTTGTGCATAAAATAAATTCGTGTTCCAGAAACGAAAGTTGTAGCAAGGACGATATAAATGGGTAGTTTAAGATAACTTTATTGACGAAGAGGGCATCTTTCAATCAACATTGGCGCTTTGGACTCCACACTTTATTGTTAACCATTTATATTGAATTAAATTCATGAATTAATTTTTAATAAGACATTTACATTGCAGTCCATCCCTAAGAAAACGTTTATGTTTGAAGTCATGGTGCAGAGATTTAAGTGGTAGTGAAGGCAGTATAAGTGGATAGTTTAGACTAACTTTCGGCACGGAGAGGGCATCTTTCAATGAACAACTTATTTTTGAACTCCAGANAGTGGTAGTGAAGGCAGTATAAGTGGATAGTTTAGACTAACTTTCGGCACGGAGAGGGCATCTTTCAATGAACAACTTATTTTTGAACTCCAGACCTTGTTATCCACCAAATATATTGAATAAAATTCATTAAATAAGTTTTGATATGACANTTACATTGCAGTCCATCCCTAAAAAAACGTTTATGTTTGAAGTCATGGTGTAGAGAATGAAGTGGTAGTGAAGGCAGTATAAATGGATAGTTTAGACTAACCTTCGACACGGAGAGGGCATCTTTCAATTAACAACTTATTTTTGAACGCCAGAACTTGTTATCCACCAAATATATTGAATAAAATTCATTAAATAACTTTTGATATGACATTTACATTGCAGTCCATCCCCAAGAAAACGTTTATGTTTGAAGTGATGGTGCACAGATTTTTAGTGGTAGCAAAAGCATTCTAACTGGGTAGTTGTAGCTAAGTTCTTGCACGAAAAAGGCATGTTTCAATCAGACTTATTTTGAAATGCATATTTTTAGTGAAAGAATAAAACCATGTAAATAGCACCTTAAACACACACTATTAAAAACAATTCCTGGACATTGTGCAACAAATATCGTACACAAATAATGGTCAGTGTTGTATCAAACCATGTCAAAATCATTACGAAATCTAACACAATCATGATTGTAATGTTGAAATTGCATTACTAATAAATATTAATAATACATTTCTTTCATCAAAATGTTATACATGAACTGTATATATTGCAAGAGTTCTTTTTCGCCTCACATTATGAGGATCAGAAACATAGTTCTCCCTAATGTCTTGAAGTTCCTCCTGCAAACAAATAATTGCACACAAAATGAATCATATGACCAAGTTCAATAAAAGTTGTATAAGTACCCCAAAAATGATGAAATGAAGGAACATACCCCAAAAATTGGTCCATTTCCAAAAATCCATCACCTAAAGGTGTGTATAAGTACAGATGTCAATAATGGTGACAAGTCAACATTATCATTATTGTAGTGTGCAGATGTCAATAAGGACATGAATCCCGATTGTGAAACTTGAGATTCAAACATCTGCTGACTTCCAAGGTCCTCAACATTATGGATGTTTGTAACATGACAATCAGTTCTTTCCTGTAATAAAAGTATTAGTGAAGGATTATATAAGCATATAGTATTAGTAAAAAACATAAAATGACAAATTTGTGTATCACTTACACTATGATTCGTTGTATGTTTATTTTTAGCACCATGCGACTTTTTCTTCTTTGTTAATTTTTCAAGTGTTGATTGCATTCTCTTTGTTCGTGGTCGCCCTTTACGTTTGACTGAGACAGGACTGCGAACAACCAAGCCATCAACTTCACAAGGTGGTCGACCTTCTTCACTAGAAGGGGGATGTCCATGCATGTCAAATCCATCATCGTTGACCAACATCAATGTCGGTGATGTTCTTACCCCTAAACTTCTTCCTATAGAGTTTAAATCGGAAAGCAACTTCTTCGAAGCAGTATCAGAATGACATGCCTCCTCCGCGATGTCATAGAACACAAAGTTTGGTATCTCTGCATCTTAGGTTCTTGAGTGTGGTTGCTGTAAGATGTTGTTATCAAAGTGTGTCTTCTACGTACATTTCTGCTCTAACGGCGTAAAACATATTTTGTTGGTACATTAGGCACATCTTCCTGACCTAGGACCAATAAGCAATGTCGACACAAGATTCCTCTAAACTCAAAAAGTTTGAAACTGCAGTGAATGTCGGTTGTGAGAGGATCATAATCAACAACATAGAATTTTGAACCACATTGCCCCTCCCAAATGAACTCTTCTTTGACATTGTATGTAGTCCTACAACCTTCTGTGGACATATTCTTATTGAAGCAATTCATCCTTGATCTGAATTCCTTTTGAACTTCCACAAATTTAGCCTGTGTGTACTCAATTTGATATTGTCTTTCAATAAGAGATTGAGATCCACATGGTACTATGGAATTCAATGACGCGAAATCAGCTTCATTTTCTTTTTGGGCCTTCTGTCGTAGGGCATTTTCGTACTGCAATACAAATTGTTGAAGTGTTGTTGTTGAATTTATAAATCCATCGAAAAAGGCGTTCATGCCTTCACTTCTTTGGGTTGTTGACATTCCTCCACAAAATTGATGTTTCATATAACACGGAACCCATCTCTTTCTTTCTTCTAACAATGAACTGAGCCATTCGTTCCTCTCTAACCTGTGACATGTGATTAAATTTCCCCACCCTAATTCAAAGTCGTCCGGACTAACTGACTTATACACAAGAGTCTTTAGTTGATTTTTCATGAGTCCATAATTTTTTACGATTGCAACTTTTCTGGTATTTTCTTCATTATGTGCCACAAGCACCAACGATGATTTGTGGTTGGAAACATAACTTTTATAGCATTCGACATTGTCTTACATTGGTCTGTGACGATACCAATCAGAGGCTTGTTAGACATACATCTAAGCCAATAAGTAAATAGCCATGTGAATGTTGAAGTGTTCTCAGCTGAAATCAAAGCACAACCAAGTAATATCGAATGAGCATGATGATTAACCCCAACGAATGGAGCAAACGGCATGTCATATTAGTTTGTTAGGTAGGTTGTGTCGAATGAGACGACATCACCAAAATCTACACAAGCTGCACAGCTGCGTGGATCAGCCCAAAACACACTACANATTCTGTTATGCTCGTCCATTTCCATCTCATAGAAGAATTCGTTGTTCAATTCTCTCATTCTTGAAAAGTATTTTAGAAGTGCTTGCCCATCTCCATCCTTACAAAAACTCCTTCGCTGCTGGCCAATATAATTTCTTGCGTCACGTTCAATGAACTGTATGTTTTCATATCCACCAGCATCATTAACCAATGATATGAATCTTTTGTTAATGCGCACACCAGCATCATAATTCATGGTAAGAGTGTGCTTCGAATGCATATTTAGTTTTCGATTACCACGAATAAGATTTGAGTTCTTCGGACACATGTCATGGTTGTGTTCGGTGACAACTATCCCTACATACCATCTTCCTTCCTTAAGAGAAATTGTGATTCCAGCAGGGCATTCGTTTCTTTGACTGGGCTGAGTTTTGAACTCTGGAGAAATGGAAGAAATGTACTTCCCTTGCCGAGAACACACTAATTTCATGAACGTCAATTGATTGTTGCTATTTTTCTTTGAGCTCGTTATCCGAACAGCAAAACCACAACTGTCGGCATACTCTCTATAAAAACTTTTCACCTGTTCTATTGTATCGAAAGACATCTGCAGTTTTGGAACATTATTGTCCATATTATCCACGTCATCAGTGTTGACCTCACAAGAAGGAATTCCTTCCAACTCCACTGCTTCCAACTCAACTACTTCCATGTCAAGTGGTTCCATATTTTGTAACATGGACATGAAAATCGTAATATCCAACTACATAATGTCATATATGAACACTCATGTGTAATTGACAATCGTAATCAAAATCATGAAACATCTTACTTGAACAATAAAAAAATAAAATAAAATCACAAATAATGACAACATTTCTATGACTATTTTACACTACTTAATCTTTATGGAAAATCAGAAATGTCAATTTATTATATTATTGGAAGTGTATCTCCTGACTCCTTATGCAAATGTTCTTCAATGGATAAAAATCTTAATATGTGGATTACAAATTTATGTTTACAGCAGAAAATTTTAATTAAAAGAAACCAAAAATGAAAGTAGAAAGACCTTACCAATTACAAACGAGTATTAAGCGTACTTGAAATAAATGTTGTATGATATGGTAGGAAGTTCGAACTGCCAAGTTGCTTCCTATTGAATGCACTTCATTAACTGCCAAGTTGCTTCGTATTGAATGCATTTCATTAACTTCCCAACCACGGACCTCAAACTTCCTTTCGTCATCCACAATGAGAGTTGGAAGGGAAGGCCATCCTTACAATACTGGGATGAAAAATCTGATCTTGCTTTTGGTTTTGCTGCCCGCATTAAATGCAAATAAATGCTAGTTATTGGATTAGGCGGTGCATAAGACATTGAAAAGCATTGAATGAATGGAATAGGCAATAAAGTGTTTCACCTTGATTAGACAACAATAATATAATATTGAAATCCTTTTTTTGAGTCTTAAACACGTAACATTGTAATAAAGACAAGGTAACACCTTTAAGACCACATAGTCATTTACAATCATTTTTTATTATTAAATTGCTCTATAAATAAGCATGTAACTCTCCATCACAGACCCATTGACATTGAAGTTGGAAAAAAACGTCAACTACAATAACTTGGTTTTGACTTGTTGACTTTATCCTGTAAGTTTTTTCCATCTTAGTTATTGTCCTTTCTTTCAACAATTTTAATTTTTTATTTCAGTTTTTTTCAAAGAACCCCGTTTGGAAACATGGAGGCATGGCAGGGACGTGATGTGGACCACAATGATCTTCAATCTTTCTTAGAGAAATGCAACTCTAATGAAACGTTGATTCCAGGACCTGCTGGAAATGTACAAGTCGCAATGCTTAACAGGCTGGCAGATGAACCCCAAAGCACCCAGGAGTTTGTTAACGAAATAGCAAAGGCAACATATGAAAGAGATTTTAATTCAAATCCCTGGATTTGGGCAGAAATGTTCATTAAACACCACAGTTATTGCTTTTCAACGTTATTTGAAATTTTTAAACTCCAACAAGGTTGTTCGTGAATAATAACAACACTTTTATTGCATGCAGGACTTGTAGAACATGGCAATATGGAGAATGTGACAAAGCTTGAATGCGGAAAGTCAATGCTTCGCCTCCCATTTGTGGCATGCATTGTTAAACAGTGTACCCCAAATGGATTGGGTGACATGAAAATATCCGTTAAGGTAATAATTTACTCCACCATATAATCCAGAACATTTGAACCTCTAAACTTTTCAATTTTGTATACGGTCAGGACCCCAGTGCGACAGTGTCTGCTTCTGTGCACAAAAAAGTCCTATTGCATCTTGAGTTTGGTCCGGATATAGGAGTTGGTGTTGTCTTGTTATTGCAATGTGTAAACAAACTTTCATTTGTAATTATAAAATGTTACTCACAACGGATGGCCTTATTGTATTTCTCGATTAATATGTTATTGATGTTTGTCTGCATAGGTTGTTTCATTCAGTCCTAATCGAAGAACTTACTATTTGAACATAACTGTGCGCAACGTCGTGAAGGTAATAGGTTTCAAAACAATACCAAATCCTTATATTTATCGTGTTTAACTTAAGTCCGATGTAAAGAGGAAACATTTGTACACCAATATGTAGGTGTTCAAAGCAGACATTGGACCTCCGACTGATGAACTAGTGAGGGCTTTCTCCAAACCTCACGTTGCATGTGATCCATTTGGCGAATCCAACAAGGAAAAGCAAGATGTTGGTCCATCCGAAATGCCAACTACATCTGCCTTCAATAATGCAGACACATCCCCAATGGAAGATTAATGACGGGTTCAACAAAAAGTGCTATTTACTTATTGTCTTCACTAGTCACCATTATTAGTAGTAATATTCAGTCATGTATTAAATTTCGTATTTTCAATATCAGTACTATGTTTCTATTAATTAAGCAAACCATTTCATATAGCTTCATTATGTCTCTGATGGTATTGCACTTTTTTGTTATAGTGAAATGAATGAATTAATGTTGGTGAGTTACTTTGAGTGGTTGAACCTGTAAACCAAACAACATTAATTACACAAGAAAGTTATAGACATTGTTGGTGGACCACAACCATAAAATTTAATTCCATTTACTGCCATCCTTCACTATAAATTACTTGTTTGTGTGACATACACTACAAAGTTATAGTCATTGGTTTTAAACATCCACGAATGGATCCATGGGAGGAAATTTTTCTTAACGACCCTCAAGTCAAAGCATGTTTAGATAGATGGAACAAAATGGAAAAAATAGAGGAAGAGCATACGTCCTCCACCAAAATCTTCATTACACCAAAGCCATTGGTAGACAACAACAAAATCCAGGAAATACTTGACAAACTTGTGCGTCCTTCCCACGAAGTTGCTGTGAAGGATATTGATGTCAAAGAATTTGCAAAAGACAACCAAACCAAGGAAACAACAGACGCGAAGAACTGCTCATCCAAACCCACAAAGACATGCATTGATCAAAATTCACCTTGAGGGAAGGAATTATATATTTTATTTACGCTACTAATGTTTTCTTTTCTTCATGTAGTATTGTGCAACACCTCATATTATAATTTCCTTGAATTAGTTCATTAATATACTTTGTTATTATATATCATTCAAGTAATTATTAAAAAATGGATGATAAGTGGGTAGTGGTAACTTAATTTTTGCACGAACACGGGCTCTTTGAATCTAGCATATGTTTGTTTAAAAAATCATACCATATTGTTAAGCAATTATATTGAATATAATTAATTCAGTATCACGTACTAAAACACTTAATCGAACTGCATCCCCAATGAAAAGTTTTTTTTGAAACTGATGGTGCATGATAGAAAGGGGTAGCAAAGGCATTATAATTGGGTAGTTTAGACTAACTTTTTTCACGAAGGGGGCATATTTGAATCAAACATTTCTTTTTAAAATGCATACTTTATTGTTAACAAATTGAATGGAATAAAATTCAATAAGTATCATTTAATAACACAATTATATTTAATTGCACCCGCATGGAAACGTTTTTGTTTCAATTCATGGTGCAGGACATGAACGGGTAGCACAAGTACTATAAATGGGTAGTTTGGGCTTAATTTTGGCACGAACACGGCCTCTTTTAATTAGCCATATGTTTTGAAAATCCATACTCTATTGTTAAGAATTTATATTAACTATAATTCATTAGGTATCACTTAATAAAACAT
This sequence comes from Vigna radiata var. radiata, assembly GCF_000741045.1. NCBI lineage: Eukaryota > Viridiplantae > Streptophyta > Magnoliopsida > Fabales > Fabaceae > Vigna > Vigna radiata. The sequence continues at coordinate 24,489,944 of NC_028351.1, read as the reverse complement.
TTATATCGAATTGAATCCCCAAGGAAACGTTTTTGTTTAAATTTATGGTGCATGAAAGAAAGTGGTAGGAAGGACATAAAACGTGGCTAGTTTATGCTAACTTCCTGCACAAAGGTGTTATGTTGCAATTTGGCATTTGATTTTCAATCCCATTTCTCTTGTCAAAAAGTAAGACCCTGTAAATGTGCAACAAAGATAATAGACAAAAAAAGCTTACTGTTGAATTCGACCATGTCAAAGTGTTTACCAAATGTAAGACAATAATCAGTGTTATGTTCAAATTACATTAGTGCTAAATGTTAACAATACATTTCTATTTAAGAAGTCTAATATATTAACTGTAAAAATTGCAAAACTTGATTTCGCCGCACATTGTCAGGATCCAATATCCACTGAGATACATACTTCTCCCTAATCTCTTGCAGTTCCTCCTGCTAACACATAATTAAACAGTATTATATTACTTGATTAAAAGTTATAAAGAACTAAAAATGTACATAACTTACACTAGTGTAATTGGGCATTGTTTTGCCGTTGTATCTCTGCACACCGTCCCACAACTCCATGAATTTCAAAACATATACTCCACAATCATATCTACATTATGTGCAGTATTGAAATGATAATATTGTACTCCTATCAAACTAAGAGATATGATAATTTTTGTCATCAACTTTAATACTTACGAATTTGGTTGGATTGGAGTATGAACATGTTGGACAAATAAGGACAGTTTGTTTTCTTCATAAAGATTGAACAAATGCCCAAAAAATATTTCAAGATTATGGGCCTGCAAAACAACAAACTTAACTTTAAATTCAAAATCAAGCAAAACTTATACTAATACATGGTACATATCGATTACAACACTTACCATTACAGTGTCAATCCTTTTACGCTCTTTCCTATTATGGCCAACTGAGTCCAGTGCAAACATTTCCATCGTTGGAATCTTCACGGCGTAGCACCACCAATGCCCGTCATGGATTATGGGGGCAAACAACTAAAAAAAAACCATTAAGTCAAAACTTGGTCAACAGATAATCACTCATAAGTTAAAGTACATTGTTTGACATTTAATAACACTAACAAAATTAGCCTTAACGATGTCATCAAACCCAATGATATTGGCTTGGAAGAAGTTGGCGTAGTCATTCAACGTCCAAACTTGACGATGCAACTTTCTCTTCTTTGAGTCTTGTAGAACTTGGGTCTGCAAGAAAAACAATTATTTAACTTTCATATGTAATTTATGTACAACATTTACAACATGAAATGGAGGAAGATTTCAACCTACCGCATATAATGGACTCAAACATATCCTTTTCACTACTCCTGTGGACCTCTTTTCAAAGAACATGAAGACACTTGTTACAAAAAGCATCCCTTACAAATAATAAAATTCATAATTATTCATCATGTATAAAACCATTACAAAAATAACCACAACAATTCTCATTTTTACCATGTTGTCCACTTGTTTCTGAGGTCCTAAGAAATAACACTCGCGGGTCTCAAACACTTGACCACAGATCTCAGACACAACCCTACCAAGAAACATGGCAAATGTAATCATGTCTCAACATCTAACTCAAATAATTCAAACTAATTTATAACAACTATTAAAGGACATTACCACCAAGGAGCACTAAAAGGAGTAACCAAGTTGTACAAGTGTTTGTGATTGATTTACAATAAAGGGACATCCTGATGCGGGTGCACTGCTGGAAGGAAGGCTAAAAGAGGAGATCCAACATCGTTAATATCCTGAACGTCCTCAACGTCGTGAATGTCCTCAACACCCTACACATCAGCTTCGTCTTCATCCAAACAACCTTCCCCAAAATGTGTTTCACCACCAACATCAGCTCGAGCACCAACATCAGCTTCACCACCAACATCAGCTTTACCGCCAACATCAGCTTTACCACAAACATCACCAGTATATGCTTCACCCTAAGCATCTGCACCAAAAACTGAATGTTGTTGTCTTCTATTCATCACATCAGCAACCACATGAGCCAAATCAGTTAGCTCCTTATTCATTTCAATCAATATGCTTTGGTTGTGTTGTGCTTTCTGCATCAGTTATTGCCAACTCAGACCACCGTCATCTACACCATGTTTTGGTACTGACCCTTCATCCAAATTAAGTGTTGCACGAATCACTGGATTGTCATGGTCCTCCGTGCGCAACAACCATTGCCAACATATCTATCAACATCCAAATATAAATAATCAATCATGAACAATAAACAAAACCATGTAAAAGTCACACACACATACACACACACGCACACACACACACACACACACACACACACACACACACACACACACACACACACACA
>NC_028351.1:24465278-24487348 GCF_000741045.1 Vigna radiata var. radiata | reverse complement strand
ACCTTAACTTAACCGAAGGCCACTTCAATATTCTTGGGAACACAATTTCATGTTCACCATCAATTAAGCCCAAACGTTCAACAGCCCAAAGCTTCAAAACAGAAATAAATCAAAATGATGTCCAATTATATTACAATTTTTTTCAAATAAAAGGTCAAATATAATTTTATTCGTACCTGTAACACTGTAGTATTGCCACTAATGCCAATAGAGTTCTTAATGTCACGCTGCCTTAACATCATTGCCTCCTTTGATAAACTATTAATTAAATATGTATGGACAGCTTTTGCCCAATCGTATTGGTTCAGACTATCAATATCATCTAAAACTGTAAAAGGCATGTTACTAACTGCCTTTGATTTCCTAGGAAAGTAAAAATATATAAAACAAAGTAATATATACAGACGACATACGCAATCCACATCAGAGTCATCATTTTGTAACAAGAATTTTATCCTATCAACAACGTCTTTTGGACTAAATGAGTTGGATGAAAATTGTTCACAGACAACACCAACAACATTATCATCAAAAATGAACATCTAATCCCCCAACTCCTAGACCTAGACCCATACACACATCACTAACTTTAAAGGGAACCATTCTTTGCTTCACAGTAAAGCATTCGTTGCGCCCAATCCATCGGCTCACCATTTCATACAACAATGGACTGCATAAGTCTATCGCCTTGTCCATATTAACACACCACTTGAATGACGTTTGTCCAATTCGAATCTGGTCAACTTCTCTGAGTTTTGAATTAATTTCCACAATGACTTTCGTATCACACCACTATCGGCATCGAGGCTGCATATTATTTGCAACAAATACAAAAATTAACCTACACTATTGAAACCAACAACTACATTTTCAAGACAACAAGTTTACTTACATTCCTACCATTTTTTGCTTTATTGAAATCCATCACTGAAAAATGTATGCACAAAAAAGTAAGGTTAACTTAAGGTTAAATTCCACAAAAGTAAGATTGAGCTCTTCGGAAAAGAAAAGAACATAAAAATAGAACTGCAAATGTTTCATGATCAAAAAGATCAAAAAGACACAACACAATAAAACATATAAACAATGTATTCAATTTTAAAAATATAGTGATATGGAAATACAAAACTGAGGCGTGACCATATAAATACATAAACTTTAAATAAANCATGCATAGACTTNTACTAAATCAANCATAAAAATTATTNTATNTTCATCNGATACATAACAAATGATCTCATGTATGATTTCTTACTGAAAAACAATTCTACGAGATATACTTCTCTTGGGGTTCTAGGTTTGACAAGATGAGGCCAGCCAATAAAGCATATAAATGCAACACAATTGCTCAACTTATCTAATTAATATTGTATTAGCAATCAAGACAACTTGCAAGGTGAAAAAGTAATTCGTAGGGGCTCTTACAGATTAAAAATCCACCCCCAAGATACTGTATTTTTTTGTGAGATTGTTTAATGTCACAGAGGAAGAAGAAGCAAAAATGTTTTAGAAACATCAAGTGAATTAGAATATCATGCTATGGTTCAGACTAATTGCGAACTAATGTGAGTATATTGATGTTAGATCAAGATGAAAAAGGATTTGAGAGTCTGCCCCTCCATCATTGTGATTTGATAAACTATACGGAAGTTCAAAGAGGGATACGATTTAAACATTGAAGGGCCAAAATATGAAAAATTAATAGGTTTCAACATTATAGTAATTTCATACTAGCTCACATTGTATATAAAAAGAGTCAACTGAAACAAATATGGAAACAAGGAAATTGTCAATTTTCCAAAGTAGAGGGGGTTGACTGCAGTAATAAAGCTAATAAAGATGTCAATACAAAATTTAAGTAATGTCTGAGTCCAAACGAGCAATGTAAAGCAGACTTTCTATCAACAAATCATATAGAGCCATTAAGCAACTTTTATTATTAAAACAAAATAATTAGGAATCTTTATATACGGGTTCCATTGATACTTTTCTTCTTTATAGTAATTTCCTCAAAAAAATTAAATCAAATGATAAACAAATATTCAACAGACCTCTTTCTGTCTTTTTGGACCCAATAGATCTGAATCTTCAATTGAACGGTCAAGATCTCTGAACAACTTACAAAAAAAATTATCAGTACCTGGACTACTTTCAACTAAACTCACTCGTATTGATGTTTGCATTGGCCATACTACTTTTAGCAACTTCTGGGTGCACACGAAATAATCTTTTGAACAAGGAAAACTCAGAAGAACCAACCAACCTAACAGTCAAAGATACCTTACTACATTAACAAGATTAAAGCCTTTTTGCCATTACATTTTGCAGTCCATTCCAAAATTTTATAAAGTTGCAGATGCTGGCTAAATTAGTATCCTATATTAACAGACAATAATTATTCAGTAATTCAAAGTTAGCATTCAGCAAGCCATTACAACCAAGGTTCGAAAGTATCCTAAGGTTCGAAACTGTCCCATATACAACAAAAAATTGAAAATAGACCTACCTCGCCAAGGCAGGGTGAGACGGCCACGGTGGCAGAGCCTCAAGGTCGCCGATGGTGGAAACGACACGACTAACGCTGGAAGAGAAGCGAAGAATGACCGGCGGCGCCGCCTCCTAGTGGACCTCCGGTGGCCATTGAACGGCGAATGACGGTGCTTTCGTCAAGGGGGTTTGGTCGTTGATCGGTGACCGGTGGCCGTTGCGGGAAGAATGACCGGCGTGAAGAGCCACCAAGGTGGTCGGTGGGAAGACCCGAGAAGATGATCGGCGGCACCGTTGTGGGTGGACCTCTGGTGGACGGTGGCAAGGGGGACGACTGACGGCTAGGAGGGTTTCGTGAGGGTTTCGTTCTCTCTCTAGGTTTCCTTCTCACAATCCTTCAAATGAATTTGAATTTGGGAAAGTGGTTGCTTCCAATTTCTGCCCCTGCCCTCCACCCGTCCACGTCATTTAAATTTTTTTTTATTTCAAAATGTTGAACCAATGACACGCTGACACATAGTGGGTGTCAAAAATTTGTCAAATATCGTTTGTCGAAGTATCATTTTCCAATTTTAAATGATAACTAAGCAAGCACTTTTTTTGTCTGCAGAAAATAGTACTTGAATTAAATAATCATTGTAGTTTTATCCCAATGTTGTAAAGTGAATAAAATTTGTGCACATTAATTGAAAGAATTTTATTTATATATATTACTAATGAAATTATATGCAGCTTTGTGGTTATGTATTCGTATTTTTCATAAATGAAATAATATAGCTTTAGAAAATAAACAATATAGAAATGGTTTAAAAAATTCTTAGAGATTGTTTTCAGGAAAGTATTTTTTTTAAGTCATATTATATTTAAATTCACAATTTCTTTGTTATTTTTATGTCATGAGAAAGGAAAAGGAATATACATTGGTGGTAGACAGCCCTCTGCTTTGTGTCTAGCTATAATTAAATGCAACATTGATAGCCACATCAGCGTGATGGGAGATTGACTGTAAAGTCCTCTTCTTCTTTCCTTTTCAAAATGCTGTAGGAAATATTTTTACTTTTAAAATTTAAGAAAACATTAATTGTATTTCTTGTTTATAATTTTGTAATCTTTAAGTCCCTGTTATGTGCTTGTTTGGCCTCTTAATGTGGTGTCTATTTTTATAGATTGTCAAATGATAATGTACATGATATCAAGGTCGAGCGGTTACGATATATCTTATTAAAAATATAAAATAATAAAAAATATCTTATTAAAGATATTGATAAGTACAAGATAAAATAATCAAAGGATAATCAAGAATATTTATTTAAAGATATTTAGCAACTAACCAGATTTTCAGGTAAGTCTGTTTATATTACATTTTGTTTATATTTTATTGGGCTTATATCAGTTTAAGGTCCATGAGACAAATTATAAATAGAGAGTCAGGGCCACAATTCAGGGACACTTCCAATCACCTTCAAATCACTCTCCAATCCAATCACATTCACAAATATTCTACAGTGATCATAAAATCACTAAATACTCAATAATGAACCGAGGTTCATCAAACCGCTCTTAACTTGAGCGTCGGAGTGCTATTGCAAGTACCTTCCCCCTTGGTCAAAGCTTGAAGATCACCGAACGGTCAAGGGTGAAAGAGAACGAGTGGTCAAGATCCAAGGAAAGCAAGCGATCCCGTCAATCCAAGCATCAGAAAGTGATAAAGTTGTGTCCGCCAGGTTAGTTTCCCAGTCCCTAAAATTTACACCGAAACATTTTGGCGCCTACCGTGGGGCCGGAGGGCATCCCATTGAAAGCCACGAGGAACCAAGACAAGCGCTCGGTCTCAACATTACCACTTCGGATCAACACCAAGAATTTTCAACAAAACAAAAGCTACACAGCACGGATGATCATCTCTACATAAAGCTTCGTCAAAAAGATAAGTATTTTCTATTTAAAAACAATTTACTTGGAAGCGTTACAATCACATTTTGTATTATATCATTATAAAGATCCAATATTAATTTACTACTACACAATTGAATGTCATGGTATTCAAAATTAATTTTGCTACCGCGGCATAATTCCAATCAAGGTTGTAACATCCCAATTTTAGTAATATAAAACTACTAAAATTTAATATTACATATATGATAAATTAACCACAATAAGGAACAAACCTAAGAGAAACAGTATCTACACCTATAGATTCGTTCGACGTCTCTATTGAATCCCTTCCATCACCTATCGCGGAAGTAACTGAAACAAATGTCTCCCTAAGCTCACACCAATCAGGTGATCATCGCAAAAGAGAAAACATACAAAGACAGACACAACAAAGCAAGGGTAAGCTAGGTATAAAAATCATGTTATACAATCACACACAGCATGCAAAGACCATAATATAATATAGGCTACGACCAAATGCACTTTGTTAATACTAATGACTGACCACGTGATTTGACCATCCGGACTAGTATGAAATATTGAGTTCCATGGATTTGTACACTTGTGATGGCCTCTACTGCTTTTCAAAGCCATTGCCACGGTTTTCACCCTTACCACACACGCAAGTGTAAGTCCGTTATAACTCACCTTGGGCCATACTAGAAGCACCCAAGACTAAGACCTCCTGCTATTCTCACCACATAACTCATCACTCTCTACTTGAGTATGGATGGTCATTAGAATGTCAAGATAAACCCCATAAGGACACTCTGGCCATTCATACGGTCAATCACAACAACTACAGTGGCACCACCATGTAACCTCCCTTGAGGATCATGGAATTACATCCATCAATCATACTTTTACATTGCATACAAACATATATATAATATTAATTATACGTTAAAATACCACAAACAACCCAACAAGTCATCAAAAATTGTTTGAAATCATTCCATGTACACTACCAGACAATAATAGTTCTAGAAGGACCACTAAACAACATAAAACCGAGTGGACTCATACTTAGACAAAGAAAATGACTTTGAAACCATCACCAACAGTTCCGGAAGGGTCAAAAACCCCCAGAACGACCTAAAGAACGTCCAAAACGGACATCTGGAACCCCATAAACTATAAAAAATAAAAGCAACAGTAGAAAAGGGCGCCCAGCACCCTTTCGGGGCGCCCGGGCGCCATAATTAAGCTGAAAAAACACGTTGAAGGGTGCCTAGCCCCCCTAAGGGGCGCCCAGGCGTGGATTCTGCAGATTTTATGCAGATTTTCCAGAACTCACCGACTCTCATTTCGTTTTAGGCCTTTTGGTGGATTTCAAATCATTCTAACTTGAAATTTAGGTGTAGTTAATCTTGTCTAAAGGCTTATAAACATTCCTAACCTCAATCCCTAATACTATGCATAGATTTACACTCAAAAACCTCAATTCTCTCAACTTATGGGCTCAAATCTAAACTGACACTTAAAGACTGTTTTTGTTCATTTTGACACTTCTAACAAGTTATATTTGACTTATTTAAGTGGTCTAAACTGGCCAAAACTCTCTATGACTCCAACTTCCAAATTTGACTATCCTAGTTCCCTTAATATAGCCTAAAACACCTTGATTTGCTTAATTTTCTATCTAGAATCCTATATACAGAATTTCTTCCACCCCATCATTCCAATTCCAGCATCATATCACAGCCATACAAATTCATAAACAACCATTTACAGAATCACAATTGTAGAATCAAATAACATATGATCTCATACACACATACAACCCAATTTTAGTTCAAATAACACAATCTCACCAAAACATTTCACATATACATTATTTCACAGATTTCACATAATAATCCTAACTCATGCAACTATAATTTATAAAACAAAACAGAAATTCCCAGCTTCCCTTACCTCTCAGTCGAACAGCTTAAGACATAGGAGGCTCCAATTGCTCACTTGCGCCTCAATGGAAAAACTAATTTTTACCTATTGATCACAAATTGGAAACGGAAGACAACTTTCAAAACCTAATTGGAACTAGAATTTGGGGAAAATACACCATGGCTACATGCAACTAGATTTTTTGCCTCATCATCGCTTTTAGGGTGAACAAAAGAAATGGGATTTCACTTACCGGTTCTGATTGGAGAAATTGTTCGACTACAAGCAAGACCCTTACTTTGTGATCATTGGGGTAGCACCTAATCAAGAATTTAATGGCTCAGTGTTTGGAATGGGTGGAGAGAAAGTAGAACAAGCAAGGAGAAACACTTACCGGTCAGATTGCGAAACTAATCGGTCGAAGAAGGAGGTCCCTTCGTCACGATCACTGGCACTACCTGATTAAAGTTCTACTGGATCAATGATGAGCAAATGGACAAGAAAAGGTTAAGGAGAACAGAAGAGCTTAGAGTAGAAGTAGCGGCTGCTCTGGTAAGATGAAATGAACCAAGATCAGATTTTCCAATAAAATTTAAAGTTTTTGTTCTTAAATGGTTCGACCCTCTTATCTGTTGCCACCTGCCATCCAAATTTTTCTGACTTATTTCTAAGTCCTTACAAAGCTTCATTTATTCCATAGCAAAATTTATTTACATATATTATATATCACAACCAATTTCACTTATTCATATATTTATATATATAAAAATAAATATATATATCCCAACTGATTTTTATATAGATTCAAGGTTGAACATAAATATATATTATGAGAATCCAAAAGGAGAATAATATCTCACGTTATAACAACTAAGATTGATCTATATTATTAGATGATAGTATAAATATATATACTGACGCATTTCTTTAATATAAAAGATATACATAAGTAATTATATAATAACATATTATATGACACACTTGTTTTATATTATTATAATATAATGGAAAACGTTTTGTTAACAACGTTATTTGACAACATGTTTATTTGATTTACTGAGGATATTGTTGGAAGAATGAGGTGGGGGTAAACTCTTGGCGCCTTCCATTCTGAACGTTGTCGCGAAAAAGCATCCCTCTCAATCACAAAGTGTTTGAAAAATGCTTTCCCCAGAAAAAAAAACTCTCTCATTCACGAAGGCTCTCAACAATGTCACCTCTCAAAGACGCAACGATCTTTGTGAAAAACGCAAAAGGTATCTCTTTGTCTGCTATTTGAAGTCGTTGGTGGAAGTCTGGATTTTTGGGCGAAGTCTGGTTTTTTGGGCAACTGTCAAACGGAGAGGTGTTTTCGATTTTTTTATTGTGCCTTAAGTTGTTTTCTTCGTTGCCTTTATTGTGTTTTTCTTTTGCGTTTAGGTGTTGGGTGTGGTGGTTCAGACTCTGAAAGGTAAGGTTTTTTCGGTGTTGTCGTTGCGGATTTGGTTATTAGGTGCGATGGTCAGAGACTCTGCATCGTGTATTCGTTTTTATCGAAAGTCGAAGGTCGATTCAAACACACTATAGGGCAAAGGTGTGGATAGTGTTCCCTTTTTTTTCCTCTGTCGTGGTATTTGGACGCTATCTTCGTCTAGAGTTTGTAGTGTGGAGGGGGAGGTATGATGGTAGGCTTCTCTGGTTTCTAAATTGTACTGGCAGACCACTTTTCTTATAGTGAATAATAAAATAGAAATTGAAATAACACATTCGACTTATGTAATTAATAATCTTTTTTATTTCATCAATGCTTATATATATATATATATATATATATATATATATATATATATATATATTGTTTGTGTGAGTACTTGCTATGATTATATTATACACATAAGTAAATAGATATAGAAACATGTGAAAACAATGTATTAGGACAAGTCCATCTTATAATAACTTGCATGTTCATTTGGCTATGATTATTATAACTTCCATGTCCATCTTGTGTTAATTTCATGTGAGAACAATTTCATGTGAGAACAACGTATTAGAACAAACATGTGTTGTTGAAGTAATTGCATGTTCATTTGGCCTTGGCAATAATGATAAAACATGTGTTTTAATTTACGTTCACTTCACTTAAACAGGGAGGCTATTATTTTACATATACCCTTGAAACCAATTTGAGATGTCATGCTTTATTATTACCTAGGATTCTATGTTTGGTATTGAATGCTTCTATGTCATGCCTTAGCCTTAGTTATTCAGTTTCTGCTATAAATTTGATGACTGATACATTTGTTTTTTGCAACTGCATTGAAGTTAATATTATCTCCTTTTGTAATTTATGATAGGTTAAGATTTGATTGACGATATTAGTACAACTGAATATGGTACCCTGTAAAAGCAATGTAAGTAGTTTATGAAGTTTTGTGTTTTGTGAGTTGTTTTGGAGCATTGTTTTATAAATTGATTGTGATAAATTTGAACTGATGAACAGTGGCGCATGAGGGCTTGGATGGATGCATCATATATTATCCAAATGAATTCCTTACTGCAATTGAGACATCAGAATCGAATTTTCAGAACTCCATTTAAGATTTGTTTACGAATTCAGGATTCTATACAGCTTAACCTTCAATTGTTGAAACTCATGGTTTGTAGATGGATTCCCCACCATCAATGTTTTAGAGTTAGACAACAATTGGTTCCTTTTCATGTGCAGGATGTGGTCATGAGTTTGGGGTTTGGAGTGGGGGGATTGGAGGTCCCTTTATATGAATCAATTGTGGGGAAAGTTGGTGAACATTTTAGTGATTGTAAGGGCTGATGGTAGCAGCCGTGGAGGAGAAATTTGATGGCAAGAGCATGCCTGACTACACAAATGTAGGGTAAACAATAAATTTGTATATTTGTCATCGTCTTTGTCATGACATTGTATTTAACCTACAAATTGTTATTTTCAGGAGGAGTTGGCTGGTTTTAGAATGAAGTTTATATGAGACTGGATAATGGATGAGGACAACGTAAGAAGAATTGAAACGCTTCACGATCTTGGATTGATTTAACTCTAGCAATATACTGTTGTTTTGGTTTACATTGTAATTTACTATGAAAACATTAGACATTGATTAGAATTGTGGGAAATTGTACATTATATTGAATGTATACAGCTTATGTGTTATTTAAAAAGTATTGTTGAAACTGTTTTGTATTTTGGTCCATGACTTCGAAGAATAGGTATACTGAATTGGTTGTTCATGAAGTGCTGGAAGTTGTGTTTGAAAAAGAAAAATGTTTCCAGCTATGTGCGTATGTTTGAATAAGAACAAGATTTTGTACTGTAACTTTCCATCTGCTCCCATGTTTTGGTCAAAATGTATTGTAAATTGTTGTTGTGGTTGATTTATTATTTTGGGAGAAGGGTGACAGTGTTGGTTGATTCTTATTTAAAGGGAGATGTGGAAAGACTTGTCAGTGGTTGGAAGGATATGAGTGGTTGGTGTAACTTGTTAAAGGCAATGCTGCTGTAAAGGAATTTGTACCAAAACTCCATCATCGCTCCCCAGCTTATGATTCATGGCTCCCCATGAAGGGGCTGCACCTGTTTTTGGTTAAATTTTTGGGAAAAGGGTGCTAGTGTTTGTTGATTCTTATTTAAAGGGAGATGTGGGAAGACTTATTAGTGGTTGGTGTAATTGGTCAAGTGCAATGCTGCTGAAAAGGAATTTGTACCAAAACTCCATCACAACTCCCTAGCTTATCAATCCTGGCTCCCCATGGAGGGGTTGCACCTGTTTTTGGTTAAATTTTTGGGAGAAGGGTGCTAGTGTTTGTTGATTCTTATTTAAAGGGAGATGTGGGAAGACTTGTTAGTGGTTGGTGTAACTGGTCAAGTGCAATGCTGCTGAAAAGGAATTTGTACCAAAACTCCATCACATCTCCCCAGCTTATGAATCTTGGCTCCCCATGGAGGGGTTGCACCTGTTTTTGGTTAAATTTTTGGGAGAAGGGTGCCAATGTTTGTTGATTCTTATTTAAAGGGAGATGTGGGAAGACTTGTTAGTGGTTGGTGTAACTGGTAAAGTGCAATGCTGCTGAAAAGGAATTTGTACCAAAACTCCATCACAGCTCCCTAGCTTATGAATCATGACTTCCAATGGAGGGGCTGCACCTGTTTTTAGTTAAATTTTTGGATAAAGGTTGCCAGTGTTGTTTGATTCTTATTTAAAGGGAGATGTGGGAAGACTTATTAGTGGTTGGTGTAACTTGTTAAGTGCAATGTTGTTGAAAAGGAATTTGTACCAAAACTCCATCACAACTCCCCAATTGATGATTCATGGCTCCCCATGGAGGGGCTGCACCTGTTTTTGGTTAAATTTTTGGATGAAGGGTGCCAGTGTTTTTTGATTCTTATTTAAGGGAATTTTTGGGAAGACTTGTTAGTGGTTCGAAGGATATGAGTGCTTGGTGTAACTGGTTAAGTGCAATGTTGTTGAAAAGGAATTTGTACCAAAACTCCATCACAACTCCCCAGCTGAAAAGGAATTTGTACTAAAATATTTCATTGTTTAGTCTTATTATTATAATTTTTCATTAGTCAATACAGTTAATTATGCCCTTTTCGTCCCTTTTCGTTTGTTTAATATTGAACTAATCGAAATTTAAGAATTTCAATTTTCATCCATTAACAAAACATTGAACATACAGTCCTGCAGGGACGTGGGGAGTTCTGTTGCCAATCCTGGGTAGCAGTAGTGAAGTTTTGGTACAAAATCACATTTTTCCAGTTGTAAGCTATTAACGTCTACATATCACTGAACTAACTTGAAAGTGCTTGTTCTCCACACCCTCAACCGTGCCCACCTTGCTTAAGCAGTTCAAAACCCACTCAAAACACACTCTTGCACACAGTGGGGAGTTCTTCTACCAGTCCAGGGTAGCAGTAGTGAAGATTTGGTAAAAAATCACATTTCTCCAGTTCTAAGCTATTAACGTCTGCATATCACTGAACTAACTAGAAAATGCTTGTTCTCCACACCTTCAATTGTGCCCAACTTGCTTAAGTAGTTCAAAACCCACTCAAAACACACTCTTGCACACAGTTGGGAGTTCTTCTGCCAGTCCTGGGTAGCAGTAGTGAAGATTTGGTGCAAAATCACATTTCTCTAGTTCTAAGCTATTAACATCTACATATCACTGAACTAACTAGAAAGTGCTTGTTCTCCACACCTTCAACCGTACCCAACTTGCTTAAGCAGTTCAAAACCCACTCAAAACACACTCCTGCGCACACTGGGGAGTTCTTCTGCCAGTCCTTGGTAGCAGTAGTGAAGTTTTGGTACAAAATCTCATTTTTCCATTTTTCCATTTTTCAAGTTACCTGTCAACTTCATATCACCCTTAATGGGTCTTCCCCACATATAAGGGTCACAGAACTAGACATAACTAGACATTTGTTAACAACAACTAACAATGAAAATTAAGCAACACTACCAATCAACAAATGGAATGAATATTACAATAACAATTCAAATAAGCATTTGCTAACAACCACTTTCTTAATTAACAAACCAAATCATTGTTTCAAATACAAATATCCATAATTAAACTTCTACAAAGTACTGCAATAATACATTTCTCGATAATTAAAGTTTGGGACTATATCTGGTGTACAGAGTTTTACAAACTGCACTTTTGAACCGCTTTCGACGCATGTAATACTTCATAATAGTTTCATTGCTGCAATCATCTCCCTCACGTCCATAGTTGTTGCAATTCTCATCTTGGTTAAATGGGGTACTGTAACCACCATAATATTTATTTTTCTCCTCAAGCAACTCAGTCTTCCATGCAGCCAATTCTTCTTCAAGTGCTTTAATTTCAACTTCTTGTTCCTTTATAACAGCATCTAAACCATCCTCAACATCTTTTTTCAGTTTTTCATTGGTTGCTAACTTTAAATGTGCTTCCTTCCTTACTTCCTCTCCAGATGTATTAAATGATGCTCTCACAAATGGCTTGCTCATTTCTCTCGTTGATGGACCGTAGTCATCAAGCGTCTGCAAATTCATCAAAACCATCATTTTATAAATTTAATCAATAAATCAAATATGTTAATAAAACCACTAAATACATACCACACCCGTCTCCATAGCAGATTTTATGAAATTGTCACCTACATTGACATCAATCCAATGCAAAATTCTTGGGTTTTTATGAACTAAATTATTACAAGGAACAAAACGATCACAAAACCAAGCCTGAAATACATTACACACACCATAATTAGATACACAAAACGCTCACTAAAACATTGTACATTTATCAACTCAAACATTTCAAGGAATCAAACAATCCAAATAAAAGATTTACCTTAAACACGTACACACAACCTTCCACATACACAATCCTTGCACCTTTTCCTTCATTCCAAGTTGTACAAGCTTTGCTAAAACTACTAAGTAGATATTGGTATACTATACGACCCCAACAAAACCTACCCAAATCATTTATTTTATCAACTATTTCAAACAAAATTGGAAATATTGTTTTCGTATGATTAGGTAACAATATCTCAGAAATTCCTACCAAAATGTATAGCCTACAAACATCTAATGAAGGCAACTTCTTGTGTTTGTTCAATATAAAGTCATATATAACTTGCAAATCATATTTTCCGTTTGCTTTTGCAAAGTGCTTCCGACAATCACTTTTTCCAAGTTTTTTTCTCTTTTAAGTTAATCTGTTCACCATCTAAACCCAATCCTAAACTTAAAGTAACATCTAATTCCTTTAATTCCACAAATTTTACTGCAAAACAAAAACCACCCCTCTCATCATCTCACCTTTCTAATAAACCGCTCAGTATATTCCTACCAAGCTTAATGTCATCCTTTAGTTCTAAAAACCATTTAAATGGACTTTGTCAAATAATACCCTTCTGCTCGTGAGTCAAAATTCCATTCAAACCATCAATCAACTTCGTTTTCATTGAATGTCGAACAAACAACTGCATCAGAAAATCATATTTTTTTTAATGTAGTAAGTCACAGTAAAAAACAGAACCCACAAAAAACAAAAACCCATCAAGATAAAACTTCCATATAACCAACATAAACACAACGAATAGCTCAAACGAATGAAGAACATACCTTATTGGAAGAACCAATATCGGGGGTCGAAGTCATTGCACAAAATAACGAAGAAAGAACCACAAACTTTAAACAACCCTCCCACCGAGACCGGTTAAAGCACACAACGAACTCCACACACAAACCAACAACACACCAAGTGAAATGGCCACATAGTCAACACAACAAACACGCAAAATGAAATCAAAATCAATAAACCTGAAAATGGAAGACGGAAAAAAGCGTGCGAAGGAGAACGAGAGAGCACAACATTGGTGGAACAGAGAACCAGAGTGCTGGGACAGAGAAGAACGACTGTGCGACGGAGAGAGAACGACTGTTGGGACGGAGAAGAACGAGTGCGAAGGCAGAGACAACGAAAATTCGAAAATGAAAACCCTAGAATGAAAACAAAACGAAAATGAAACTCTTCTGGAAAGAGAATTCACTGCAAAAATTAATCGGGGCATTTTAGAAATTTCATTCAAGACAGATTTTCTTATTAAAAAAATTAAATTTAAAACCAACCAATGACAACGCGCCACGTGGCGTTGTCAAAACTGTTGTCAAAAACCGGTTGTTAAAATATCACTGCCCTAATATAATATAATGTATAATCTTAATCTTAGAGGAATCGGTGATCATGTATCAGCAGACACCACTTTTCATTATACTATGATGAGGAGGTGGTGCATTCTTTCGGCGTCATTGCAGTCAATTCCAAATTTTTAATCAACGGCGACCAAAACCGCTACGCTGTGATCAAAGTCACCTGCAGCGCCACCTCATTGCCTTCACCGGCAAGGACCAAAAAGCTTACATTACAGCCATCATCAGCTTGTTGTTGCAGCGGCATTTAAAAACATCGTTAAGCCTAAGACCTTGCTCACATATGAGTTTATCATCGCTCAAACGCCGCTATCAACCAATACAATGCGTCGTCTAGACCAGCCTCCATGACGACCACTCTTGCTGAGAGCGCCAAGGCGTGACCTTCACCAAGCCAAGCACCATCGGACAACGCCTCATCCTCGCGCAGCTGCTACAGTCAGTCCGCGCGAACAACCTTAATCTGGATCTACGTCCAAGGCAACACCACGCTAAAATTCCATGAAATATATGCTGCGAATTGTCAAAGTTTCCAAGTGAGATAGAAACATCAAATTGATGGCGCAACACTTCCTTTACATAAGAAAACAGCCTCTGCACTGGCAAATTTATTGTTATCAGGACAAAGCGACAACTCATACCTCTCGCCCTCTCTTCCCTGCATGGGCAAAACCATAAAGATGTCGACGCGCAACCCAAACTATGCCGTCAAATCGCTGCCCTCTCCTTCGAGAGTGTGAATCTCATACAGGGTGACCCAACCTCCATTGCGCATCCACGTCAACCATTTACCTGTTAAAAATAAACAAAACAGAGTACTTTTCAGTTTCAGTTCATCATTTCCAGTATAAATACAATTGTATGATTTCAGTTCATTTTTTAATGAAAAATTTCAAAGCATTATACTGTACATAGCATTTTGATCGTTGATCTTTGTGTGGGTTGTTGATCGATGTAGAGCAGTTGTGGTGGCCTAAGGAAGTGGTACGAAGGAACCCTAGCAGAGCTTCATTTTCGCCTTTCTCTCTCTAAGCATCTCAACTCTTCTCAATTTCAGTTTTCTCTCTCGGTCACGTGTGCCTGTCTTACTAAAACATCAGAAAGATAAGTTTTGGGTGCAAAGTTACGTTTCTGTCCTTCATATTTTTTTAATATTACCTTTGACGGAATCAATCCAATGATTACGGGGGCTCTCTCAAAAGAGTCAAGGACCCTCGGGTTGTTCCCACTCTGGTCCAGCACATGCTCATCGCCAAAACAAGAACACAAGGAACAATAAACTACAATGCAGATATTCATGAAAACTTTTATGAGAAAAACCATCACCCTCAAGGGGGAGTCTTCTGACACCATCAATAATATCAAAGCCAAGATCAGTAGTGGCTTTACCATTCGGTCATTCGGCCTCCCAGGTATTCAACCGTTATGCTTTACAGGTACTCGGCCATTCGACCTCACAGGTGCTCGGCCATCAGGCCTCAAAGGCATTCGGTCATTCGGTCTCCCAGGTATTCAACCGTTCTACTTTACAGGTACTCGGTCATTCGGCCTCACAATTGCTCGGCCATTAGGCCTCATGTATTCAACCCTTCGGCCTCAATTGTTCAGCAGTTAAGCCTCAAAGGTACTCGACCATTCGCCTCCCAAATATTCAACCATTCGGCTTCTAGCATTCAGCCATTTGGCCCCACATATCATGTCTACTGGGAGGTTCTCCAGGAACTCCTGGGCCACGGACGGTCATTCTCGTCTACTGGGAAGTTCTCCAGAAACTCTTGGGCCACGGACGACCATTCTCGTCTACTGGGATGTTCTCCAGGAACTCCTGGGCCACGGACGACCATTAACGTCTACTAGGAGATTCTCCAGGAACTCCTGGGTCACGGACGACCAATCTCGTCTACTGGAATGTTCTCCAAGAACTCCTAGGCCACGGACGATCATTCACGTCTACTGGGAAGTTCTCCAGGAACTCCTACGCCACGAACAACCAATCTTGTCTATTGGGAGATTCTCCAGGAACTCCTGGGCCACGGATAACCGTTCACGTTTACTGGGAGATTCTCTAGGAACTCCTAGGCCACGGACAACCGTTCACGTCTACTAGGAGATTCTCCAGGAACTCCTGGGTCACGGATGACCAATTTCATCTACTGGGAAGTTCTCCAGGAACTCCTGGGCCACGGACGACCAATCTTGTCTACTAAGAGATTCTCCAGGAACTCCTAGGCCACGGACAACCGTTCTTTTCTACTGGGAGATTCTTCAGGAACTCCTGGGCCACGAACAACCGTTCATGCCTACTGGGAGGCCCACAGATGAGCAACACCTAGAAGCACGCTCCCCAACACAAACTCCTTCAAACTCATAAGTCCTATAGTTAACCTCGGCTAAAACCGAACGATTAACTCAAACTTGGGGGGGATAATGTACAGTATGATATCAAGACTGACCAGTTACGATATATCTTATTAAAAATATAAAATAATCAAGAATATCTTATTAAAGATATTGATAAGCACAAGATAAAATAATCAAAGGATAATCAAGAATATCTATTTAAAGATATTTAGCAACTAACCAGATTTTCAGGTAAGTCTGTTTATATTACATTCTGTTTATATTACATTCTGTTTATATTTTATTGGGCTTATATCAGTTTAAGGTCCATGAGACAAATTATAAATAGAGAGCCAGAGCCACAAGCCAGGGACACTTCCAATCACCTTCAAATCACTCTCCAATCACATTCACAAATATTCTACAGTGATCATAAAATCACTAAATACTCAATAGTGAACCGAGGTTCATCAAACCGCTCTTAACTTGAGCGTCAAAGTGCCATTGCAGGTGCCTCCCCCCTCGGTCAAAGCTTGAAGATCACCGAACGGTCAAGGGTGAAAGAGAATGAGCGGTCAAGATCCAAGGAAAGAAAGTGATCCCGTCAATGCAAGCATCAGAAAGTGATAAAGTTGTGTCTGCCAGGTTAGTTCCCTGGTCCCTAAAATTTACACCGAAACATATTATATTCTCAATATCCCGTTATTATTTGTGAGAAAATGCAAACAAACTGGTCAAAATTTTCCCTTTTATTGTTTGAAATAGAGTGTTAATTTCAGCAAAAGGTAAACATTGGTGCAGGCTATCGGGTGTAGCTATGATAGCTCTAGTGATAAACTATCAATGGCCTTCGTTTCCTGAGAGTCTGATAAAAAAGGATTATAGGAGGAAAATCATCAAGTGTGCCATGTTGCTTGCAAAGTATTTTCCAAGACTTTTACTCTAGTGGGTGACTCACAAGTGGCTGCCTTCAAATTCTGTCGTAGAAAAAAACCCAGCTTTTTTCAACAAAAGAGATATAGATATCTTAGAAACTATTCTTGGGTTTCCAATGCTTAGCAAGGCAAGTTGCATGTTTCTTTCTCTTGTTCTACTATGTGAATATAGATAGATAGATTCTGGTTGGAGAAAAAGATGAAAGATAAAATAAACTAAAGTTTTCTCATACATTGAAACTAAAACTGGTTTAGCATAAGTTAAGACCAGCTTTTAAAGAAGTTAAATAAGGCAACTCCTATAAAGTGGTTCATTCCTTAGTCAAACTCATCAGAGAAACTACATTTGAATATGTAAATAGATCATGGAAGAACATATTTGAGGTAATTGTATATGTATGTTTCCAGTATAAGGAAAAATTAAGGGAACAAGTTGTATATGTATGTTTTTGAACATTGCACTTAGGTAATTAATGTTTTATTAACTAGCAACCATTTTAATTAAAAGCTAAGAAAGAATAAATTAATGTTCCTGAACATGGCACTTAGAAAATTAAGTTGCAATTTAAATTTGAAAACTGACTAAATCTCTTAATTTTCGTATATTAGACCTGTCATATGTGTGAGGAAAACTTAAAAACTGCAAAAAGGTTCTCTGATGGTTGTGTGGAACAATAGAAGTACATAACTAGATTTTGTTTGAATATTTAATGCACATGAAGTTAAGCCCATACTGGATGCTCTGCTTAATCTGGAACAGTAAGCTGCCTAAGCTGTCTTTCATATGACATAAGCATATTGTCATTGTTCAACTTATAAGTTACCTTGTCAACTGAATTTTAAGAATAAATTTGATTGTACTTGAAGAGAATCATCATAGTTTCTCTTTCATTATATGATGTTCAATACAGAAAATCATTTGTAACAGGGATAATTTATGGAGTTCTCCAACTCTTGGCTTAACTATTTGCTTTGATATGTCAAAATAAGAATTTGCACCAATTACCTTATGTAGAGGAAAGTTACATTTTAACATGTATATCTTCCTTTGATATTAACTCTAAATTTTCCTTAAACATTATTGATGGCTTTGCAGGTAATGTTGATCTGTCTCATTTGCATCAAGACATGGATGGTCACATAAGACAAGCCAAGGAGCAAGCTCTAAGCACAAGAGATATCTTTGATATGACAGATAAAAACCCATGTATAATGAATTAACCAATCCCTTAATACTTACACAAATGGAGTTGGCAAAAAATAAAGTGAGTGTGCATATATATATATATATATATATATATATACATATATATATATATATATATATATATATATAACATATTCTGTTGTTGTAGGTTTTTTTCTATTTTAGTCATTCTAGATACTAAAGTTTTTATAATTGTTGGATAAATGTTATAATTGTTGGATAAATATGATGGGAATACTTTTTTTGTATTTCTTTAATTGTTTAAATCATAATTAAAACCCTGTCAGGGTTTGATGGTCAATAAAATAGATAATTTGAAGAATAGAAATACAAAATAATGACAATTTTTAATTATAAACGGATTTTATATACGGATTTTTTTGTATATAATTATATACGGAAAAATCCGTATATAACTTATATACGGATATATCTGTATATAATTTATCTTCGATAGTTTTATATACGGATTTTTGTCCTTATGTAAGCCGTATGTAACCTAGTATTATATACGGCTTTTGTGTCTTGTATACGGATTTTGGCTGTATGTAATTCAATTTTTTCTTGTAGTGTCTCTAGAAGGCTTCACCGGCAAGTACACCACTTCCCACCACTCTCTTAGAGCTTCCCCGGGCAAGTATATACTTTCCACCACCCTCTTGGGCTTCACCGGACAAGTATACACCCCCACCACTCTATTCTCAAAGAGCTTCATCGGGCAAGTACCAGTGCTACTTCCACCACACTTCCAGGAGCTTCACCGGGCATCACAAACATAAACTCAGTTTCACCAAAAAAATAGTAATATCATACTCACACGACCAAGTGTCAAATCTCTATATACCAACATTCTACGCAACAAGAATATTAATGACACATATAAAATAGTTAAAGTTATACTAATGCCCCTCCTTTTTTTTTTCAAGTGCACCCCTCCTATACCTCTCATTCCCGGTTCACCTACAAACTTCGTACAAGAATAAACAAATCTATTACAACCCTATCTCACACTACAAGACCAAGCAAGTCTACACTATTTTTTTCATTCTAACCGAAACACACCCAAAATCTTCTTCTACCATTTTAATTCCCCATTATTCACGTTTTCACCAACATCATTTACATTCATGCATACAATTGAATTTAACCCCTACATGCCTCTAATGCCCAATGACAAAACACCAATCAAAAATATTTCCATCATATATTATCATATATTATACCATACACACACCTAGAGCCCACACAAAAATTATGCACCTCATCCCATTAAGTGCCCCTCCCGCATTCATGCATATCACAAAAAGCTGCATTCCATTCTTTTCCAATAAGATGAAACTTAACCTATAAACACTTAGCAGTGCACAACAAGAATTAAAATACAGAAACAATATTTCAAACTGATTAATTCTTCTAAAATAACACTCAAGAAGTGCAACCAATTATGATACTCCCTTGAGTCTCATACATCACGCACACACACACGAAAAAACCGGGTTAGCTCCCCTTACCTGAAATTCTTGGGATTCCTGAAAACGTTTCAGACTACAAAGATGTCTAGTAAAAGGCCCCTTCCTCACATCCTTTAATACGTACGAAGAGCCAAGGCAACCCTCAAAGATCCTTCCCTCTCTTTTCAAACATTTAGGGTATGTGTGGAGGTGAGTTTTAGGGTTTCATTTTCCCTTTCATGCGACTATCCATTATATCCCTCTCAGCTCTAACCTAACTACCCTTAAATATCCTCCATAACTCTCGTAATCGGGCCCTGATATTTGGATTCTAAATCTGATACCCAACTTAAATGTTAATTAAAGCCCATCTTTAATTCTGTCTCCAAAAAAATAATTATCATTCAACAAACTAATAATACAATTTTAAGAACCCAAACAACCTAAGAATTTACATTTTAATTCTTCCCTACATGGGCATATGTAATAAGAATGAACTTCTCTCTCTTCTACTCAACTTTAAGGCTTTGTTCGTTTGTAATGATTTGGGGGAGATGATTTGAATGGATTTGAGTGGATTTGAGGGTAATTTTTTTGTTGTTTTTTTTAGTGGATTTGTGGGTAATTGAGAGTGGATTTGGAAGTAAAGTTTGTGAGAATTAGTGTAGAATTTGATTGATGTGACAAATTTTAAAAATTTGTTTAATTGGTAGAAATTAAAGATTACCAAAATACCCCTAGTTAATAAAGTAATATAAAATGATAATTCTTAAAATGTTATATTTAATAAAAATGTTTATAAAAAATAAAAAATTATTAAAATTATTTTTTAAAATGTAAAAAAAAAATTACTTTAATAAATTAAAATAATTATTTTCAATAATTAAAATAATTATTTTTATAAGATAGTGTATTAAAGTTAAATTTTAATTTTGAACGTTGTATTTTTTACATCATATTTTAATTCTTATAATAATTAAAATACTAATAATGTAATAATATTATTACTTTATTTACGGTGCATTACATAATTTGTTGTCAAATTAATAAAAAAGCAGGTCCATGTGTTGATGAGGAAAGAGCTACACACCTCTACAATATGCAATTGAAATTTTCCATTCCCTAGAGACTCTTATTGCACCAATCAACAGGGATTTGAATCTCAAAAGTTTGTCTTCAATTTCACGGCTTTCAGCAATGCAGCGGCGAAATCGAAGTGGAGGTGGTGAAATTTCTATCAGGTTCCAAATTTGGGTTCAAAGTTGATAAATTTCGGTGGTTTTTGTTGGTGGTGGGGGAAACTATGGTGTTGTCGGCTTCACCATGTTTCTTGGCAAGAAGCTCGCTGGAGGAGATGTTGGATTCACTTCGGCAGAGGGACGAGGAGGAGAAGAAGAAGGATGCGCCATCGGCCTTGCCTCTGAGGCCGACCTCGCGTGCAAGGCTTCCTCCGGCACGGCGGTAGCTGCCGAACGATTTTAATGAGGAGAGGCAGTAAGCGTCGTGTCGTGCTGGAGAACGGAGTTGCTACTAATTTGGAGAGTGAAGTGAAGGAGATGGATTTAGCGCAGAAGTGGAGAAAGTGTGGTTTTGGGAGCAAGAGGTTGAAGAAGGGTAAATCAAAAATCCCTGCAAATCTCTTCATTCTCGCGGGTGATAATTTCGTAACCTTCTCTCTTTTTTTTCCACTAAGTGGATCCCACACGTAAATAAATAACAAAGCAATAAAACGCCAATCATGGAGTTGAACACAAGGCATGTACGTCCCACATCATAGTACACAATTGGATCACCACTAAAACCACTCACTTTTATTGATATATAAATGCAATTAAACATACATAATTGTTATTTCATGCATAACATAAAGACAAAACATTATTTCTATAAACAATTTTTATCTACCAAATTATCACTTTTAACATCAATACACTACCAACATAAATTATCTTGGTATAAAAAATATAAATAAATTTTTATTTTTATTTTCTATGGATTTTACACATAACACATCATGGAACTCATTATCTAACTATATATATATATATATATATATATATATATATATATATATATATATATATATATATATATATATATATATATA
>NC_028351.1:24449485-24465253 GCF_000741045.1 Vigna radiata var. radiata | reverse complement strand
ATATATATATATATATATATATATATATATATATATATAAGCACTAACCTCTAACTAAGGGTGCAACACAAAATATTGACACTGCTTAGCATGTAAAACTACTCCACTTCCTCCCTTGATTTCTCTCTTCCTAATGAGTATCCATAAATAGATTCATTAGAACATCAACTTGGAGGTAACCATGAATAAGATGCCTACAAAGATAAATCTTAGGAGAAGAGTATAATTAATTGATATCTCCTGCGTATTATGTGGGTTGGGAAAAACACTACTATCATTTGAAGTATAAAAAAAATAATATTTGGAACATTTGTAACAAATGAGTAAAAGTGAGAAGGGTGTATCATAATTAACTAAAAGCTCATTTCCTTCCATTTATTCACCCTTATTAAGTAAAGGAAATAAATTATGGAAGGATATACAAATTTTAATTATAAGAAACATATAGAATCATGGGGAAATAAAATTGCCTTTAGACAGGAAAAGTAGAAGAAATAGTTACTTTGAGACCATTAAATGTTTAGGTTTGATTGAAGTATAAAATTGATCATGTTAATTTTTCTTAGTCAAATTGAGTTTTTTTTTTTGTCCATTGAGTACATTCATTTAGTCACTTAAAAAATATAACCAAAACCATCAGTTGGGGATTTTACTTCTGTTTTGGGAATTTGGGTTTGCATGAATTGGGAATTTACTTGGGATTATGTATTGATGCATGTATGAAGTTATTTTGTTGAGATTGTGTTGTGTGAACTATAAATTCCAGTTCTGGATGTTGCGTTATGTGTGCTTGTATATTAACTGCGAAATTATGATTTGTAATGGTATGAGTAGTATGTTTGATGTGGAAATTGAGTGGTTAAGGACTGTGAATTGTCTTGTGCAGGTTACTAGCTGAAATCCTAAGTTAGGTATGGTGTTTTAGACTAGATTTTAGGAAGTGGGGTAGTGGTTTTGAGTTCTAGGGGTTATAGCTTGAATTAGGTAGTTGAGACAACTTAGGTAAGTCCAAAGTGACTTGTGAGAAGTGTTAAAATGGCCAAAAATAGTCCTTAAGTGGTAAATCTAGATTTGGAACCATAAGTTGAGGGAATTGAGGTTTTTGAGTGTAAATTTGTGCATAGCAACTAGAGAATGATGTTAGAAACGTTTATGGTCACTTAAACAAGTTTAATTCAACCTGTAGGACAAATTAGGGGTGGAAGAAATTCATAAAAAAGTCTGAAACGAAACTTAGGGGTGTGAGTTCTGCAAAATCTGCAGAAGCCACGCCTGGGTGCCCCAAAAGGGGGCTGAGCGCCCTTTTCTGTTGTTTCCACCTTAAATGCCACGCCTAGGTGCCCCAAAAGGGGGCTGGGCGCCCTTTCCTACTGTTTCCAGCATAAATGTGACGCCTGGGCGCCCCTAAAGGGGGTTGGACGCCCTTTTTTGCTGTTGCTTTTATTTTTTATAGTTTGTGGGGTTCCGAATGTCCGTTTTGGACGTTCTTTAGGTCGTTCTGGGGGTTTTTGACCCTTCCGGAGCCATTGGTAAGGGTCTCTAAGCTGTTTGAATTACTTAAGTATTGATAACTAAAGATTATAAAGAAACTTGTGTTAATAAGTGATGTTTCTGTGAAAGTATGTAATGTGTGAGTATGTATGAGTTATTTTATAACATAACTAAAGGATTATTGTGAAACATGATTAAGAGTATGATGTATTGCGTTGTGAATTATAGTTTGAAAGCATGTATGTACAAAGTAGTAGGAGGTCCTAGTCTTGGGTGTCTCCATTTATGGGCCAAGATGAGTTTGGATGGACTTACACTTGTGTGTGGTAAGGGTGAAACCCATGGCAATGGCTTTGCAAAGTAGTAGAGGCCACCACAAGTGCACAAACCCCTGTAACTTGACATTTCATACTAATCTGGATGGTCAAATCACGTGGTCGGTCATTGGTATCAACAAAATGCATTCAGTCTTAGTCTGTATTGTGTTATGGTCTTTGCATGTTGTGTGCGTGATTGTGTAACTTGATAGTTTGTTCCATTTAATGTATAATTTGATAGAATGTTTATTTGCTTGCTTGTGTGCATACTGTTAAGTATATGTTAGTTTGAATGTGAACTTATCTTGCATGTTTTTCAACCTACCTTACCCTTGCATTTTGTGTGTTATATGTGTTTGCTTTCCCCCTTGCGATGATCATCCAATCCTTTGGATGTGAGTAGTAGCTTAGGATGTGCTCTTGGAGCAAGCACTGGCGAATGAAGAAGGTGCAGCCGCCTAGTGCTTAGGATTATTCTTAGTTGACTCATCTATTTTGAAATACATCATTTGTAAGTAAAGTTTTAAATTTATGGTCAATTTTGGATGACTGTAAACTTATAACTTTATTTTTATTTTTAAACTGTTCTATCATATTATAATGTTTAATCATTCGAAAAATTTGATATAATTTTTGGGATATTACATATAAGAAATTTAACGTGGTTTAAAACATAAAAGATATATAAAATATTTTTAAACTTGAATATTTTTTTTTAAATATTTTTAAAATATACAAAATTAATAAATGTTTTCGTTGTTCGAAATTTTATTTTTATGTATAACTATGTAATATTTTATATAATTATTTTACCTTTTTTATTTAGTAATCGGATTTAACATTTATATAATTATATTTATTTTATAATATTTGACATTAAATAAACGAGGTTACGTTTTTTTCATAATCGACATTTATAAATATTATGTTTCTTTTATAATGATTTTTACTTATTTTATAAAAGTTAATTAATTTATTTTAAATTAGTAAAAGAACGAATATATGAATAAATACGAAGATAATGATGAAATAAAAACTTTATACCATAAGAATGAATTTTTATTTTTTCGGAAATGTCTTAACACTAATTTTTGAAAACATATTAAAAAATAAATTTTAATTCTAACTCGCTATTTCCACTGTGTTGTATAGTGTCATTTCACTTTATCTTTGATGAATGGCCAAGACAGTATCATTCAATTAACACTTTTAATTTATATATATGGAATTATGTGTTAAATTAAGAGCATAATCAATATAAGACTACACAAACCAGATAACAAAATGAAATTATGAGTCTCATATTCTTTTACTTTCCAGGGACAAAGTTGGTGGCGTAGGCCCAGGCGTTGTTGTTGACAGGGTCGGCAAGGTGATCGGCGAGGTTCTCCAAAGGTCCCTTGCCAGTGACAATGGCTTGAACGAAGAAACCAAATATGGAGAACATGGCCAATCTCCCATTTTTCAACTCTTTCACCTTCAATTCAGCAAAGGCCTCTGGGTCATCGGCAAGGCCCAATGGGTCGAAGCTCCCACCCGGGTAGATTGGGTCAGTCACCTCACCCAAAGGCCCACCGGCAATGCGGTAACCCTCCACTGCACCCATCAATATCACCTGTGTGGCCCAGATGGCAAGGATGCTCTGTGCATGGATCAGGCTTGGGTTGCCCAAGTAGTCAAGCCCACCCTCACTGAATATCTGAGACCCAGCCTTGAACCACACCGCCTCCCCGAACTTCACACCGTTCCGGGCCAACAGTTCAGGGAACACACACCCCAAAGCCCCCAACATCGCCCATCGAGAGTGGATCACTTCCAGTTCACGGTTCCGAGCAAATGTCTCCGGGTCAGCCGAAAGCCCGGCAGTGTCCCACCCATAGTCACCTGGGAATTCCCCCGTCAGGTAAGAAGGAGCCTCACCCGAGAATGGGCCCAGGTACTTCACACGGTCTGGGCCGTACCATGGGCTTCCAGAGGAAACCGACTTGGAGGCCGCCTTCCTCATCGAAATCCTTCCACCGGAGAGCTCCGGGGTGGAAGGAGACAGCTTTATGGCTTGACCAGCCAGTGACGGTGAAGAGAGAGCCATGGTGGAAGCGGCCATTGCAATTCTGTAGAATGAAGCACTGAAAAAGCTTTATAATTGAATGGGTGTTGTTGATGCATGTGTTTGCAGAGGCCTATGATATATATAGCTTAGAGAAGGAAGGGTTGTTATCTTTGGGAGATCTATAGCTGAATTTCTATTGGTTTGGTGCATCCTTTTTGTCCACGTGCTTCTTCTAATATCACTTGTAGATTTCTAACGGTTTGTTTTGGAAACATCTGATAAAATATGATTGAATAGGTATTGTATCCAGTAAGAAATTGCCATGTGTGATTTTGGATAGGCTGTGTGTAATGAATAGATATCTTAAGTTAGAGAATCGTAAACCTCACCTAGCATTTTGTGCGGTTGGATAATGAAATTTAAATGTATGTGAATTGGTTTCCCAACGGCACTGTTACAAAAAAATAAAATAAATTACATATATAATAATAATATGAAAAATATTTTTTTAATAACTTTTTTTTACTGTTTTTTTAATGGCTTATGATTGATTTGTTTTTAATATTTTTTTAAAAATAAA
Source organism: Vigna radiata var. radiata (assembly GCF_000741045.1). NCBI lineage: Eukaryota > Viridiplantae > Streptophyta > Magnoliopsida > Fabales > Fabaceae > Vigna > Vigna radiata. Next base: position 24,460,815 of record NC_028351.1, on the reverse strand, counting down.
TTCAAAAAATTGTTAAAAAATATTATTAAAATATCATGATCTAATAATATATTGCGACTTTTATTTACCAAATAACACTCCATGTATGGTCTGAATTCAATAGCCAGGGAGCCAAGTTCTAGTCTTCATTGTTTTTCATTTGTTGAGTTTTGCTTTTTTTTAACGAATCAGAAAATCAAGAAAAGTAAGTTTTTTAAAAATTCGTTTTTCGAAAAAATGTGTGTAAAGAATTAATATTAATATTTAAAGTTTTCTTTGAACATTAATAATAAAATGTAACAATTCAATACAGGTAGATATTAAATGTTATTTTTTTTTCATTGTATGTTTAATACAAATTATTATTATTAATGATTTACATAAAAAATCCAATAAAACAGAAATGAAGAAAAATTAAATTATTTTTAATTTACATAATTACTTAATTAAAAGAATGACATCTAATAAAGAAAATTTAAATCAAATTTATTAAGTCATTTATATAACATACGAAATAGTATATAGATGAAAATATGTCTCATTTGTTAATTTAACTTACTAATTTTATTAAGATCAAACTAATCAAAATATTATTTATATTAATTGATAAATTTAATATTTTAGAACCTTCTATATAGTTTGATTATTTAAATAAAAATATTAATTTAATTTCAATAGATGGATACTTTTTAAAACTTTTAACAAATGGACCAAAATAATTTTTTATTTTTGTAGCGTTAAATTACGGTTTAAAATACGAAATTTTATATAATAAAATTTTGTAAATAAAAAGAACAATTGAAAATGCTTTTAAAATATATTAAATATGAGATTTAATATTAAAACGCGAGTATTAATAATTAATGTAGGTGGGAAAATTAAAATTAAAATGTATAGAAAAACATTAAAAATAATATTACTAATGTCGTAAATATAATGATAAATTAGATTAAAAATGGATAAAGTTACTTAAAATAACAACGTTATTTGTGTGAAATATATATATATATATATATATATATATATATATATATATATATATATATATAATTAAGTGAAATAAAATTGTTAATTAGAATCTAAAACTTTTCAGAACATGAATTCATCTGTTTTTAAGAAACTGAATATAAAATAGTGAAATGATAGAAAATGACGTGTGAAGAACATACTTCATAAACAAAAACTCAATTACAATTATTATTATATGATAACACTTGACGATGAAGATTACATGCTAAATCAAATGTATAAAACAATGAAATTTATAAAACATTGGCAACAAATCTCACATTATTATATTCTATTATAACTTACCTATCTTTCTGGATGAAGTGCGACAGCAATCACAATAACAAAATAATAATATTTTAAATTATGTTTGAATAAAATTTAATTAGTAATTTGATTTTATTTCTTTTAAGAAATTTTCTGATTGTATCACGTTTTTTTTTTCTGCATTCCCATATTTTTAAAATCTAATCATACTCCTTGTACAATTTATAAAAAAAAAATATTCTAGATTGTACAATATTTAAATATTTCAAATTACAAAACCTGTAATATAAATTTATATTTTGTTTTGTGCAATTTGTAGTAGAAATTAAAAAAAAAAATAGAATGTAAATTATATTTCAAATGACATGATTTATAATATTAATTTATATTCCAAACAGTATAATTTATATCGCAAATTTTAAAAAATTAAAATATAAATTATATTTTGAATTGTACATTGTATATAATACAAATTTATATTTTAAATTATATAATTTAAAATATAAATTAAAAAAATTGAATTATAAATTATATTTCGAATTATACATTCTGTTATATAAATTTACATTCCAAATTCTACCATCTTAATATAAATTTATTTAAGATAAGCAATGACGATGTTGAAAGGTGATGTTGAGGTTCCATAAATTACCTATTACTGATATAATGATAATGGATAATGAGACTTAGACAATATTTTTTTTTTGACAACATTTGAACATCATCTACGTGTCATTTTGTGATTGGTTCAAAATCGCTCCATAATCAATAATAATAATCATAAACACCATTGTGGAGTGATTTTGGACCAATCAGAGAATGACACGTAAATGATGTTCAAATGTTATAAAAAAATGTTGTCTAAGTATCATTATCATGTACAGTATGATATCTGGGCCGAGCGGTTAAAGATATATCTTATTCAAGATATAAAATAATCAAGAATATCTACTTAAAGATATTTAGTAACTAACCAGATTTTCAGGTAAGTCTGTTTATATTATATTTTGTTTATATTTTATTCTATTTATATTTTATTGGGCTTATATCAGTTCAAGATCCATGAGATAAGTTATAAATAGAGAGTCAGTGCCACAAGTCAGGTATCTTCGAATCACCTTCGAATCAACTTCCAATCACACTTCATTCACATTCAACTCATATTCTCAAATAGTGAAAACCCTTCACTAAATATTCAATTAAGAACCGAGGTTCTTCCATCACACGCCTGACTTGGGCGTCGGAGTGCCTTTTGCAGGTACCTCCCCCTCCGGTCAAAGCTTGAAGATTACCGAACGATCAAGGGTGAAGGAAAGCGAGCGGTCAAGATCCAGGAAAAGCGAGCAATCCGACCAGTCCAAGCGTCAGAAAGCGGGAAAGCCACGTCATCCGGGTTAGTGTCTCGGTCCCCAAAAATTATCACCGAAACAATTATCCAATTATAATACTTTTAGTTTATTTTCAACATTAAGTGGCCTTAAGTTGTAAAACGAAGACATGATTAGGTAATTAAGAAGTTGCAAAATGTTGGGTTATTTTCTTACGCGATGGAAGAAATGAGGAAATTGAGGTGCACGATCAAGAAGTTGCACATAGTGTGAGAAAGTGGTGAAGGAAGTGGTACAGGTGAAGGAGATGGAAGGAGATGAGAAGTAGGAAATTAGGATTTTTAATCTTTTTCTAATAAAGGGCATTAAATACATTTCACCAATAATATGAAGGTGTAAGAAAAAAACGTAACAATTACAGTAGGGACAAAAGAGTCAATTGAGGATATAGCAAACCAAGGACACTTGGCAAGAGATCCCAATATCAAGGAGTGAGGAGGGACACAAGAAACAAAATAACTAACTCTAGGATGCATGATATTTATTGTTCTAGTGTCTAGTCTTTATATTTTGTTGGTTAAGGAGAGAGAGGGTAGAAAGGATTAATTCTATTTTTCCTTTCTCTACACTTTCTCTTTTGGCTAAGTCATGTTATTTCATTTTACATCATTTTTGCTCTGTACAGCTATGGAATATGGCTCATAGCAACTCTTTTATTTTTTTGGGCATTCATTTTAATATTAATTTAGAGCAGTTTTCTTCATTTAATTTTTTTGGTGTGTGTTTGAAAGATTTTCCCTATTACTTGGTTTTGTTACACTGGTGGTTTCATCGTCATGGTAGAAAATACTTGTTTTAAAGAACTTATTGTTGATGTTAAGAGATCCCTATAAGTGATGGAGACACAAGATAGAGAAAATGTCACTAGATTTGAGACCTTGGAGTCTGTTGCTGATACATTGCTACAACACAAATCTGTGAACGCTTCTAACCGTTTCAGATGTGTAATGTCAAGCTGGATTTTCCTCAATTTGATGGGTCCAATGTATTACAGTGGATCTTCAAGGCAGAGCAATTTTTTTGGTATTACAATACTCCTGATGATCATTGATTAACTATTGTTGTCATCCATTTAGATAAGAACGTGATACCTTGATATCAAATAATGACTCGTCATGATTCATTTCACTCATGGGTTGCATTTACTCAAGCCTTAGAATTGGAGTTTGGTTCCTCTCCATATGAGTGTCCCAAGTCTCATTTGTTTAAGTTAACACAAACAAATTTTATGCATGATTATTATGTTCAATTCATTGCTCTGGCTAATCGTGTGCAAAGTATAACCACTGAAGCTTGTTAGATTGTTTTATCGGAGGCTTAAAATAGGATATTACAAGGGATGTGATTGCTCAATCGCCCTTAACTTTGATTCGATTTGTTTCCTTGGCCAAGTTATATGAAGAGAAATACCTTTCCAAACCCAAACACTATAAAACCTACCTAGCAGCCAAAACACAAGCCACAAACATTAAATCCACTAGTTTACCACCCCTCCTTCTTAATCCTACTACAACTTCATCCACAACAATCATCTGAAATGCCAATATTAAGAGAATAACTCCGAGTGAGAGGCAATTTAGGGGAGAAAAAGGCCTTTGTTATACTTGTGATGAAAAATTTTCCCAAGCCACAAGTGCCCCAACAAACAATATTTACTTCTCCATTTACAAGATAAGGACTATGGAGAATTACAACCAGAACCTCCAAATACTAGTTCTTTTTCCTCTCTTATAATTCTTGTTAAGAAGAAAGATGGAACCTGACACTTCTGCACTGATTGTAGGATCGTAAATGTTATCATTATTAAGGATAAATTCCCTATTCTGACTATTGATGAACTAATTGATGAGTTACATGGGGTTAAATTTTTTTCTAAATTGGACTTGCGATCTGGGTACCACCAGATATTGGTGAATGAAGAGGACTGGTTCAAAACCACATTTAGAATCCATCAAGATCATTACGAGTGGACAATGATTCCATTTGGTCTCACTTACACACTTACTACTTTTCAAAACTTGAAGAATGAAGTTTTCAAAGGATTGTTGCGGAAATTTGTTGTTGTCTTTTTTATGACATTTTAGTATACAACTCTTCATGGTTTGCTCATTTACTTCTTCTCGAGGTCGTCCTACAGAAATTACAGCAGCATAAATTATTCGCCAAATTGTCTAAATGTTCTTTTGGACTTCAACAAGTAGATTATTTAGGCCATAAAGTTAGGCCTAGGGGTGGCCATGGACAAGAGTAAGGTGCAAGCAATTATGGATTAGCCATGTCCCAAAAACTTGAAGCAATTGAGAGGATTTCTTGGCCTTATGGGTTATTATAGAAGATTCATCAAGCAATATGGAGTGGTGGTTGCTACTCTCACTAACTTATTGAAAAAGGACAATTTTAAGTGGGATGGTTTTGCTCATGCTTCCTTTACAGCTCTAAAAATCGCAGTCACTCAGGCACCTATTTTGGCTTTACTCGATTTTTTTAAGCCATTTTTTTTACAAAAAGATGCTTTAGGAGTGGGTATAGGTGCAATTCTCAACCAAAATCATCACCTTATTGCCTTTCTCTAAGAAACAATTTGCTTCAATGCAAAAACAATTTGTCTATACTAGAGAGTTTTATGATATCACGAAAGTTATTGCCAAGTTTCGTAATTATTTGTTGGGACATAAATTTGTGATTCGGACGAATAAAAAAATCTAGAAGAGCTTAAATGAGCAAGTTATTCAGACCTTAGAAGAATAGAAGTGGTTGTACAAACTATTGAGATATAATTTTTCCATTGAACATAAGCTTGGGAAAGATAATATTGTTGCAGATTCACTGTCCATATCATATTTTATAGGTTGGTCTCAGCCTAATTTACAAATTTTGCTTGCTTTGAGGGAAACTATTTCTATAGATACTCAATTAAAGGTTATTCTAGACTTGTGCTTGCTTAATAAGCCTCCAAATCCTCATTATTCAGTGCATGATAATTTGCTTTTCTAGAAGGGTAGACTTGTTATTCCCAAATCTCATGATCTAGTTAATCAGATTTTGCATGATTTTCATAGCTCCTTGATGGGAGGGCATGCTGGTTTTACACAGAGTTTGGCTAGAATTTCGACTTAGTTTTATTGGAAGGGTATGAAAAAAAATGTTCAACTGTTTGTTCAAACTTGTTTGGTTTGTCAACAAGCAAAAGCTGCTCACACTTTACCTATAGGTCTATTACAACCATTACCAATTCTAGAATAGATTTGGGATGACATAGCTATGTATTTCATCATGGGCCTTCCCTCTTCCAATGACTTTACGGTCATCCTCGTGGTAATTGATATATTATCAAAGTATGCGCATTTTTCTACCCTAAAGGTTGATTACTCTAGCAAGTCAGTTTTTATCAAAATTGTGGTGAAACTGCATGACATTCCTAAGACTATTGTTTTTAATAGGGACAAAGTGTTTCTTACTCAATTTTGGCAGCAGTTGTTCAAATTAAGTGGTACTTCTCTACACATGTCCACTGCCTATCACCCACAGTCAGATGACCAGTCTAAATCATTGAACGAGTGTTTGGAAATGTACTTGATATGTTTCACTTATGACTCTCCTAAAGATTGGACACAATTGTTGCCTTGGGCAGAGTATTAGTATAATACTTCCTATCATCATAATAGTGGCATGACTCTGTTTAAAATAGTCTATGGCAGAGATCCTCGAACATTGGTCAAATACACCCTTAATTAGAGTGATCGTCCTTCGGTTCAAGAACAATTACGACATCAAGACTTGACACTTAGTATATTGAAATTTAACCTTCACAAGGCTCAATAGTACATGAAGAAACATGCTGACAATAAAAGAAAGTTACTGGAATTGCAAATTGGTGACATGGTTTTTGTCAAATTAATCCCTTATAGAAAACATTCTTTTGCTCTAAAAAGAAAAATCAAAATTTGAGTATGAGGTTCTTTGGTCCCTTTTCTTGTTACCACCAACAACTAGAATTCATCTAGTATTCCTTGTTCTTAATTGAACCCTTGTAAAGGGGAGCATTCTCAACCATATGTTCCACTACCAATCACTAATATTGATTTGTAACCTGTTATTCAGTTTGTTGCTATTTTACAATCTCGGGTCATGTTATGAGGTCAACACTAAGTTCCACAATATCTAGTTCAGTGGAAAGGATTAGATATAGATAATGCAACTTGGGAGGATTATCTCACTCTGTAACAAGCTTTTCCTGATCTCAACCTTAACCTTAAGGACAAGATTGGTCTTAATGAGGTTGGAATTATAACAATTGTAGCAAAGGCATAAGAGTCAATTGAAGATACAACAACTCACCAATAACACTTGGCAACAAATGCCAATAATCAGGGAGTGAGGAGGAGGCACAAGAAATAAAATAAGTAACTCTAGGCTGCAAATTTTTATTGATTTAGAGTCTAGTTTTTATAAGTGTTGGTTAAGGAGAGAGGGTAGAAAGGATTAATTCTGTTTTTCTTCTCTATGTACTTTCTCTAGGGTCTAGTCGTATTGTTTCATTTTACATCATTTTTGCTTTGTCCAACTATGAAATAAACGTTTTTATTTTTTGAACATTCACTTTAATATCAATTTAGAGCAGTTTTTTTCATTTTATTTTTATGGTGTGTTTGAAAGTTTTTTCCTCTTAATCATTTTACATTGGTAGTGTTAAAAAAACTTGGATGTTTGAAAATTTTGAGTTAATGATACATGTATTAAAATTTGGGTTTTTTTTTTTCTTAAAAAATGTCACATCAAAATTAAAGGAATTTCAAATAGAAAATGATACTGAATTGGATATTAGATAAATTTAAATTTTAAAACGTAATACTGTGAAAAGGTGTTAATACAAATTGAATTTTTTTTACAAAAATAAAATCTCAATTAAATAAAAATAAATATAAAAATAAAAAAAATCTAAATATAAGAAACAAATTACTCATTAAATTATAATAAATGTAGAATATTTTTATAATAAATGGAAATAATAAGAAGGTTCGGAAGCACTTGGGGTGGTGAGAAGACCAACACCCTAAAATAAATTAAACAAACAATCAAGCCTTCAAAACTTTAATGATGAAAAAACAGGTTGTTTGGTAAAGTAATAAAGTGCTAAGTTACGGTATTGCAAAGTAATAAATCATTATTTTCCTAGATTATTTGTGTAATACATAATTATTGTCAATTAAATAAAATTTAACTGAGATATTTAATTCAATGATAATAAATAATTTTAAGTTCATAAATTTAATTTGAAAGAAGAGAGAGTCATTAAAATATTAAAAAGTTATTCAACAAAAATAAATAAGGATTTTGTACGGATTTTTATTTGCTTAATTAACCTAATCAATTCTTCTAAATACCAAATCAAATCAAAATAAATTTATCTCTACTTCGATGCTAGTTATAAGTTAATCTTTGAATAATATTATTTTAAGTTTAACGCATTATTATTCATATAATCTAAAAGTTAGTATTCTTATATATACTATAAATTAGTTTATTTTTAATCGATATTATATATATATATATATATATATATATATATATATATATATATATATATATATATAATACAAAAATGTGGTTATATCACATATGTATAGAAAATACAGTCGTATAGAAATTTCATAAGATATTTGCCAACATAAATGTTAGAGAGTATTCCAAGAAAAAATGACAGAAATGTTTACACTCTTATACTAGAAAATTTTGCACACCATTGTAAAGTCTGCTTATTTGAAGAGCTTCCTCTTCTAAAATAAACTAGTTTTTACTCCTCTTCAGCGAGGTTCTCACATTTCTAAGAGTCTTCAGGACCATCCTTTCAGAAAGAGAAGAAACTCATTAAATTATGTGTTATTACCTCATAAAACCAAAGAAGCATAACAATATCCTAAAAAGAGAAGTAAAAAAACTGTACATAAACCATAGCTTAAATCAACTTAATATACAAACCAAATGATGAAAATCAAGCCACAAATCCAATGAAACTACACAACATAAACAGTCTTTAAAAATTGTCTAATGAGTGTGTGAGATTTTTCCTAGAGAAAGATCATACCAGTTCTAATCTGCGTTACAAGTTAAATATCATATACATCTCAATATGACACGTTTCAACTAGTGCCATGTAACAATTTCAATGCCATGTTAGATAAAGGGCTACATGAAACACAATAAGGATGAAAACACACTGGACACAACAATTACCATAAAGTAGCATTGGTCATCGAGAAAAATTTGTAACCATCACATTATTTAAACACTGTCATTCACTAAACTCCTAAAGAAACCAACAGTTCACGGGCTGTGAAGTTCAGTTCTGTTGAAGATGTTGTAGAGGTTTCCTCTTAGGAAATGCACTCCTTGAAGGTGTTTTCTTTGAAATTTTAATGTTTTCTTTCATGTCACTAGCTCCAAGAATATCCCTTGCACGTTTCACAGGCAAACTCGACAAATTCTTCAACTCTTTCTTTATAAATGATTCACGGAGCTTAGAACTTGTACACTTTGGTGGTGTTTCCATTTCATCTCCACAGAAAGTGCCTACAAATAAAGGTTTACAAAAATATCACAGATGATTCCTATATTTCATCCTCAAAAATTAATTTGTACAGGTAAACAAACTCTTGAATAGACATTGCATTGCTTTAACCATAACTTATATACTTTACCTGATGCAGACATTTGTTGATGGTTAAAAGAGCATAACTTCATTTCACCCTCCCCAGGCATAGTTGGAGCATTCTCATCTTCCAAAGTGTGGAAATCATTGAGCAAATATTTTTCAATGCTTTCCATGTCCCTCTTCATATTATGTTGGTTTTTCCCATCTTCTGGACCAGTCACACCAACATATTCATGATCATCAGAGTTAATAATCAACCTGGTAATTTCTTCCTGCACCGAATCATTTGCCATATGCTGAACCTTCTGACTGAATCCTTTCTCCATCTGATCACTTGGCATGCTTTCTTCCATTTTGAAAGTTTCCACAACATCTCCTAGTGCACTTTGATCAAAATATATTTCATCCTCAAAGCCTTTTGTTGCTGAAGGCAGAAGATTATTGGGCAAAATTCCAATGCATTCCTCTGAATCAGCCTTCAGACCTGACTTCTCAATCTCTCCCTCCAACAACTGCTCTCCAACTTCCACATTGTTCAAGAGCATTGGACTAGGTGTCGCACGTATAACTTGCTCACTTTCTTCATCTTGCTTTTCATTGACAATAATTTGCATGTTTTCTTCCACATCGCAAATTACATTATCAACTTCCTCAGAATCAGCAATCAGACCTGACTTGTCAATTTCTCCCTCCAATAAATAGTCTCCAACTTCATCAACTAGTTCCTTGTTGACATCCATCTGCATGTTCTCCATTTCACCAATTCCAACATCTGCTGTTTCCGGGAAAAGTTTTGTTTCGGACTGCAACACTTTAGTCTCTGAATTATTCAGCTGCTTCGGGGAAAAATCAATCATTCTATCTGAAGCTGGTCTTAGACTTATTTTTCTTGAAGATACAAACTTCGCTTCAGACATATCAACATTTTCAAACACAATGCCTAAAACAACACGGTTAGAGAGATTACAAATTCATTACTTAAAAATCAAGGGAGAAATTTTGATGAACTATCATTATAAATAAACTTTAAAATAAAACAATTCACTGTACCTGAAACAACCATTTCATGAACATTAAAATCTGTCTTCACTTCACTTAATGCATCATTTGATACGAACTGAACTGGTGTCCCATCCGAATCTTCAAAAGTCGAAGATTGGAGCTCATCTGTAAATTGTTCAATAGTCGCTTTGGTCTTGTATTCAACTTTCTCAATCTTGTAGCTTTGCATGCTTTCTTTCAAGTTACAAGTTCCTATATCTCCAAGTGGACTCGGGTCAGAATATGTTTCAAACTGAAAGCTCTCAACTAAAGAGGCTTCTAGGTTATGGGGAGAAAATCTAGAGCATTCCCCTGGATTTGCAATTGGACCTGTATTTTGTGGTGATTTCAACTCCTCTTTACACGTATCTACATTTGCAGACAGATGGTTCAGAAAGCCAGCCATAGAAGATTATGAAACCAATCATACTTAAAGACATAACGAATAAATTTGAAAATCAAAATTGCACTATACCTTGGTAAATATTAAGACCACTAGACACGACTTCATTTTCTGGATAACTGCTCTGAAATTGATCATGTGTGCCAACTGAAGATTTACTCAAACTAGAAGGACCATCATCTACAGAATGTTCTGCAGTTAAATTGATCTTTCCATCAGTATTCTTGGCATCAACTTCTGATCCAGTGTTTAAGAGATCGTAGACACTGCCATTACAAATATTGCCTTCAGCTTTCTGCACTTCTTCTACCGTAGGGAAACCAAAGTCCTCTTGGGAAACATGCATAACACTAACATCTTTTAGGTTTGATCCTTGAGGGCTATTGTGGTCACCTTGTTCTACAACTTCCTCTTCTTCCACCATAGGGTAACCAGATTCCTCGAGACAAACATGTAAAACATTCACTTCTTTCATGTTTGGCCCTTGAGAGATATTTTGGTCACCTTGTTCTACAGCTACATCTTCTTCCACTGCAGGGTAAACAGATTCTTCCTGATAAACATGTAAAATATTCACATCTTTGATGTTTGG
>NC_028351.1:24418926-24448691 GCF_000741045.1 Vigna radiata var. radiata | reverse complement strand
TACAGGGTAAAGAGATTCTTCTTGATAAACATGTAAAATATTCACATCTTTGATGTTTGGTCCTTGAGGGCTATTGTTGTCACCTTGCTCTACGGCTACATCTTCCGCAATAGGATAATCAGATACCTTCTGAGAAAGAAGTAAAATATTCACATCTTTCATGCTAGGTCCTTGCTTTAAAGCATTATCTTCTTCCACCATAGTAAGGAAACCACATTCCTCTTCAGAAGCATGTAAAACAGTTACATCTTTCGTGTTCGATCCTGGAGGGCTATTGTGGTCTCCTTGTTCTTCAGCTTCATCCTTTTCCACCACCGGGTAACCAGATTCCTCTTGAGAAACATGAAAAATGTTCACATTTTTCATGCTTGATCCTTGAGAGCTAATGCAGTTGCCTTGATCTATAGCTGCACCTTCTTCCATCATAGGAGAGCCAGATTCTTCTACGGAAACATGTAAAGCATTCACATCTTTCATGTTTGATCCCGGTGAGCTACTCTTGTCGCCTTGTTCTACTGCTTCATCTTTTTCCACCACAGGGTAACCAGATTCCTCGTGAGAAACATATAAAACCTTCACATCTTTCATTCTTGATCCTTGAGGGCTATTGCAGTCACCTTGTTCTGTAGCTTCATCTTCTACCTTCATAGGAGAGCCATATTCCTCTTTAGAAGAATGTAAAGCATTCACATCTTTCATGTTTGATCCTCGAAGGCTATTATGAATGCCATGTTCTTCAGCTTCAGTTTTTCCCTTTTCATATTCACAAATATCTCCAATAAGATTATTGTTGTCGCCCAACTTCTCATCTTCTCCCTCCGACATTTGGTTGTTGAATTCCACTAAAGCAACTGCTACAGGTGCTAAATGTAAACCTCCCTGACTGTTATCATGCTCTTTCTTGAGTCTACTTTGCATGTTCCCAACCCCACAAATTCCAAAATCTTCCCTTGTTATTTCTGGGGAGAAATTTGTTTCAAATTCCAACCTTTCAATCTCTGAACCTTTCAAATTCTTGGAAGTAAAAACACTCCTTTCCTTTGAACCCGGGCTAGGAGTCACCAAATCAATCATTTCCACATTTTTGCAAACAACACAATGAAGGGTGGTGTCTTTCTCAGTTCTAGCATTACCAGAACCTACAGGGTATTCCATTTCTTTTTCCTGTGTTCGAAACAAAACCAAATTCCACAAACCAACAATTCAATAACCAACCCAATAAGCAAATAAACAATTAAAAACCAGTCCCTAACACCGTATTCCTAAACAAAATAGGAAATGAATAAAACTTGGTCGTAATTTCCTTAAGTTTATTAGTGATTGTAATTCAAATAATTGAAGTCGGTGGAGAGTTAAAAGGGGTATTAATATCTTTGTATAACATAAAAGATACCTCTTTTGTTCGTATAGTACAGAGAGCGCGGGAAAATTTTCTTATACGATTTTGAATCAATAATACTAAATATTTTCCTGTAACCTTCTTCACTTCCTATGCGTGTATTTTTTTCCTAACAAAACTAAGTATATTTGGGATTATTCTAAAATTAAATTATTTGAAGAAATTTTATTTGTTACTAAATAAAATTACTACTTGAAGAAAAGGGTAGAATGATATGAACCTTGAAAAGCAAGGAGAGTCTGTCTGCCATTACGCAGCTCTTCAAGTTTGCAGGAATGCCATGTTTCTTGCACAGAGCCTGCAGTCTCTTCCTCTTCATGCCATGAAAATCCATCTCTATTACTCTCAGTTTTGAACAAAATTCCAAAACAAACTCCAATTTTTGCAAATTCAAACCAAATCGCTTGAAAAAGGAAATGATTTAACAGCTTGAGTTGGTTTCTCGAAGTCAAAATGAGGAGCTTCCTGCTTCTTTGGTATTAGTGACTCAGTGTATATAATTTACTTGTACAATTTTCTAGTGAGCAAAGTAACCGTTGGTAGTTTAAATGACACCATTGAAGTACTTATGTAGTACCCGTTCGTTTTGGCACTCAAATTTGAATTCAAGTTTGAATTACAGTTATCGCAACCTTATCCAGTTTTGAATTTAAAGCTTTTGATACAAAAATCTATCCATGGTCGGTGGCTTTACACGTGGACTACCAATGAACATGCTCCTGCACGTGATGATAAAAGTGGAGTAGTAGGTGGTAACTTCTCTATTTTTTTATTTTATTTATTCCTTTATATTCTTCGGCTTTTTCTTTTGCTTTATTATATTTTTAATTATTTATTTAATGTAGTGTTAGTCTATTTTAAAAGTTAAATAAATTGTGACGTGGTAGTGTTTAATTTAACTATATCTCAGATTTGGTTTATTATACTTTTAGTTTTAAAGTGGGTGGAGTTGGCATACTGAATGTATGGGTTTTAGCCTAAATAAACTAGTTTGAAAGGTTATATATATATATATATATATATATATATATATATATATATATATATATATATATATATGTATATATATAATAATTAGAGTTGTAAATTTGATATAATCTATGACTAATTCTACTTCATTCTTAAAAAAATTTCTTTGTAAGGAGTTATTAACAAAAAAAGAACTCAACTTTCAAAACTTGCTCCTAAATAAGTTTAATTCTACCATAAAATTTTAATTAACTTTTAAAAACAAAATCATTTATAAATATAATTATATATACATGTAAAATTATATATTTTATTAGATAATTTAATATATTATAATTTTATTATATTTAAATCAATATCCTTATATCATACTTATTATTATATTATTAAATAAAATATATAATAATATTTTATATTTTTTAAGCTTTCATATATTAAATAAAATATAAATTTTATAAAAATATAATCACACTCTATAAATAATCTGTAAATAAAAATCACTTTTTAAATTTACTTTGGCTTTACAATTTTTTTAAAATTTTATGAGATTTCTTTCCAAATTTGATATAGTTATCTCATAATCTAATAAATGTCTTTGTTAGAATGTCAGAAGAGTTGAGCATGTTAAATTAGATTAATTATTATTATTATTATTATTATTATTATTATTATTATTATTATTATTATTATTATTATTTTGTTTTTTTAATTTTCTGATGAACTTGTAGAGTAACTATATACTTTTGGTTCACATTTAGAGAATCAACTTGAGAAATAACGTGCTGCCCGAACGAGCACCCTAAAATTGATTAGATGTTTATTGAGAAGATAAATTGTTTGCTAAAAGAAAAATAAAGAGAGATTATTAAGATATTTTTTTTTAAATGTATTTGATGAAACCAAATAACATTCGTAAAATGAGATTAAAGAATAAGTTTATACTGTATTTATTTGTTTTATTACTCATGCTAATAAAATTGTGGGTAGAGATAATTATAGTTGCGATTTTTTTAGTTAATTTTAATTTCTTGTCGTTTTTTTTCCTTAATGAAAAAATAGTATACAATAAAATAATAATTAAAATATTATAAGTAGAATTTTATTAAAATAAATATTATAACATTAAATAAAATAATAAGTGATGAATTCGTTAAGGAAATGCGTTTAATAATAATAACAATTGCAAAGTAAATGCTGTTTGAGAAACATGAAAAAAAAAAAAGACATCACCTTCTGTAATGAACTTTTGTATAAAGTACTTCAATTCTAATTTTGTAAGCTAATTGAAATAATTTATAAAAACCCCATAAATATGGTTTGTACAATTATATGAAATAAGAATGTAATCTTAAAACTAATTACATTTTTCTATTTAAAATACATTTTCTTTTAAAATAAAAGACTCATGACCAGATTTTTTTGTAGATATTTTAATCCTTAAACTTCTAATATCTCATTCTACATTTTTAAAAATTAAATTTTTAACCTTAATTAATATTTTTTAAATCTTTTCTCCTTCCTAATAAAGTCATAGCTAGACTTTCAACAAATTTTTAAATTTGTACGGATTTTAAAATCCGATCCATAAATTTTTTAAATTTCATTTTAAAATTTAAAATTTAATAATAATTTAATTTACTTTAAAATTTAAATATTATTTAATATATATTTATATTTATTAATTATTAAAATATAATTTCTGTAAGGGTCTAAAAAATTTTAAAGTCATTGGGCCTTATGTGAGGCAGTCAGGTCCATAAGGTTAGAGACAATCTGACTTTAGAGAAAAAAATTTCAGAAATTAGAATTTATTTGTTAGATTCTTACTCTCTCTCTAAAAGTTAGGTTTTTTAGAAGCTCTGCCTTCTCTCTAAACCTTGTTTCATCTTCTCTCTACCCTTTCTCAAATTCCTACCATTGCTTTGTTTCCGGAGTCGAGGGCTTCCAATCCATCCGATTAGTTTCGCGTCTCTCCACTAATAAGGTAAATTTTCCATTCTCCGCACCCTAGGGTTTTACTCATGCAAAGGTTCTACCTTGCAAGTAGAGCTCTTTTTATTTTCCTTATCCTATCAAGCTCTAAAGACTGTGCTCTACACCAATTTGGTGGCTTATAAGAACTGTCAAAATTACCTCTGTGTGGAGGTACTGTTAGGACGTTTTCTAGGAACTGTGCTGTGAGAACCAAAAGGTAAGGGGAACTGATTATTTGCTTGAATCTGTTTTAGAATGTGTAGCATGTTAAATTTTAAGTTGATGTTCCATGTTGACTGCTTCTTTAGTTTTGGACATTGTGAAATGTATGAAACTATGGTAGATTGCTTATAAATTGAACTGATATTAGCATGCAGAAAGAAATTGTTGGGTGATGTGAGATAATATATATGTGTGTGATTGATAGCAAAAAGAGGTGTAACAGTTTGCTTGGGAACTTAATAGAATGGTTGAGATTTAAAGAGAATAGAGTTTAATTCTAGGTGCGATCCGAGAGAGAGAAGAAGGGTAGAAGTTAGATTGGTTTCTAATTTTAGTTTATTTTTGGTAGTAATTTACTTGTGTGCAGCACGTAAATCTTAAAGAAAAGGAAAGAGAAAATGTGTATGGGTTCTTTGTTGTGTGCTACGAAAAAGTGAGCTAGAATGTGGTTTATAATAGGAGGGTGATCATTGATAAAAAAAAAAATTGACAGTAGAGACTTTGTGACGTTTGGAAGAGAAAAATAAAATTAAAGGGCTTTGGTTTGGTGGTGTTGGTGGTTACTAGTAAATGGAAAAGGTTTAGGTGAATGAGTTGAGTATAATTGTAGAGAGGAATAAATAAAAAGTTTAGTGAAAAGAAAATGTAGCTAAGATTGGTGTTGAAGAAAATTAGGAGTGGCTGCAGTAATGTGGTGTGAAAGGTGAATGATGAGGTGGAAGTCTTAGTGTTGATAAAGGAAACTTGCAGTGGAGAGAGAAAGTTTTGGAAGATAGAAAAGATATTTAAGGAATAAATGAAAGGAAAGGGAGGGAGTGTGTTGGTACGTATGTTAAGAGGAGATGGAATGGGTTGTAATAGGTATTAGTTGAAGAAGAAATAGTAAGTTAAGGGGAAAAAATAAAAAAATAAAAAAATAAAAATAAAAGAAAGATGATGGGGCAGATGCGTGAAGGTCATAAATGATGGAGAGAGAATGTGAATGTAAGTTTTGGATTTAGTGAAAAAGAAAAGAAAGAGTGAGTGTATGACGTGAAATGAGTGAGAGAAGTAGAATGATGTGTAGTTTTGGGTAGAATGAAAAAATAAATAAATGAGAAAGAAAATGGTGAGAAGGTGTTATACGTGAAAGAAAAAGAAAAGAGATAGAGAGAGAAAATGAGAGTTAAGTGGGAAATGATGGGGTCCACCTTGGAAGTAAGAGATATGGGAATTTAATGATATTGGGATTCACTTAAAAAGATATATATAGAAGGGGATGTGTTTAATATGAAGTAGGGGTGTATTGGAAAAATGAGTTTTCCTTGGTGTTGAAAAAATTTAGTCATTTACTAGAGTGTTTTGAAAACAAAATTTAAATAATTAGATCTAGTGGATCCCGCAACTAGTTTAGAATTTGTGTTACTTGTTTGCGTTTAGTAAAATTATATGACTTGATCTTTAAAGCTCAAATGTGTAATTTGATTATGGTTCAAAGATATGTGACTTGAGAAAGAATGAAAGTGATTTCAAGGTTGTTGGTGGTGGTTTAAATGTAAAGTCTCTCGGTGAGATTCTTAGTGTTTAGAATAAAAGTAGGAACTCAGTCTCGGGGGTCTTCCTGACGCTCCAATGGTCTTTCTTCTCACGTAGAGAGGGTTGAACCATGTGGTAAGGAGTAGCAATAGGTCTTAGTCCTGGAGGCTTCCATCATCTTCCAGTGCGCGAAACAGACTAACCTCGTGAGTATGGCAGGGCAGGGGAGCCCAAGTATCACAAGCCACCACGGGTGCATGGCCCGCCATAGCTCGACTGTCATTCTAAAGTCTGGACGAGTCAAGTTTAGAATATAACATGTATAGATCTGTGTCATATATTGTTTTACTTGTATGTACTTTACTTGAGTTGAATTTGATATGTATATGTTAATAAAATTTGCACGCTTTTTATATAATTAGTTCGCCCTTGCAATTGCTTGTGTTTGTGCCATGTTTGCGTCTGTTTTCTTTTGCGATGATCATCCACTTGGATGGGAGCAGATGGCGAGGAGGTTACCTTGGAGACAACTTTGGATAAGAATGACAACGTTGTCGCCTAGTCTTCTTAGGAACTTTCATTTGCTCTAAGTTATTTTGAAGAACTTTGTTCTGTTTAAAAATTTCAAATTCTAGTATTGTTTCATGGATGACTGTAATCCTAAACTCTACTACTCTATAGTACTTAGAGTTTCAAATCCTTGAACCATTTTGGATGACTATAAACTAAGTACCTTAATTACTGCTCTAACTGCTTTCAATTATTATGCATGATGATGTCACACCCCATTTAATACCCTCCTTAGTGGGGTACACTTGTCAAACCGTCCGGTCTTACCTGGTTAAGTGGGAGACCAACTCTGCCAAGTTTTAATTCCCTTCCTTCATGATCCGTGTAGCAGCAGAGCAGTGAGGTCCAGAAAGTGGAAGTCAGGTGGCAGGCTGGGAGTGGACCGAACGTTCCGAATGGAGGCAGTACTTAAGGTAAAATGAGAAGTCTGACGACACTTTTCCCATGCAATCTTCTTCTTCTTCCTCAAACTCAAACTTTCTGGAAACTCAAATTCTCCTCCTTCTCTCTAAAATCTTCCAACCTTCTCTCTAAANTNCTAACCAATCTACTGTTCNGATCACCATTCAGATCACACCTGAAGACTTCTGGTGGTCTCCTCTTCCATTAGAACCGTTCGGTTTCGGGTTATACCTGGTAAGTGTTCTGACCTTTGAAACCTCTTTGTTTTCTTGCATGCATGCGCCTTTAAAAGCTTACATGTACTTGTGAAACCATTCCTCTGAACCTACTTTGGTATTTGATTCTAGACCTTGGGAAACTTAGAAGAAATAGTTGCTACCAACCTACTTTCGAAGTCTTAGCTGGAATTAGAGGTAAGGGAAGCTTATAAAGTTTAATTATAATTTCCCTATATGGTTTGAATGTATGCCTGATTTAATGTATGTTTGATATCTAAAGTATGTTGCTTGATTCCTTATGATTGAAAAATGGTATGTTGTGGTATGAGTTGTATGGTAAGTATGAACTGTAAATTCTGCACTGATATGAATAGGTATAAAACTTAGAGAAAATATGAATCTGAGATCGAAGATCATTAGAACCGTTCGGTCCCCCTTTTTCCGTTCGGCCTAGTGTGGTTACTAAGCTCAATTGGTTTCCTTTAATTGTTTTATTGATAGCCATTTAAGAACGCTGGTCATAAACCAAGCATTCGGTCTTATAAGTGTTCGGCATTAGGCGAATACTTAAAAAAATAAACTTACAAACCTGATATTCTTCTTTTGAAACCACTCGGTCACTTAATGACTGAATGGTCTAGTGAGCCTCTATTTATTGAAACGTCCGGTTTACTTGATTAAAGTCCTTTTTCCCCTTTAAAGAGTTTCTTCTTTCTTAATTCGTTCGGTCTGATAAGTGTTTGGTCATAGACCAACCTTCGACCATGATTATTGCTTATTTTATAACACTCTTTGCCAAACCGTTCGGATGACTATCACTTATAGTCCATCTCTTGAAGTACGATCTTATTCTTTGTTGGACCATCCGGCCAACTATTTATACTTCATTCTTGAGGTCCGGTTCTCTTTCGCCTGACCATCTGGTCAAACCTTCTTGTCTTACTTAAACTCTTATTTTGTCTTTGATTCATCCGGTCCGTTTCTTAAACATCCTTACAGCTTGGAAGTGATAATGAATCTTGATTGAATTTGGCTAAGTAAGGGAATTCCACTGGAGGAATATCTCATAAATTTGGTGATGATTGGTAAAGTATGAACTTGGGAATGACTCTGGTGTTGTCCTGATCCTGATATTCTGTGAGGGCGCTTTCTCAGGTAGAGAAAGGTCACTCATGTGTGAGAATGGCAGGAGGTCCGCGGTTATATGAATAGATAACCGTTTGAGGACTAACCTCGGGTGGCAGCTGATAAGGAAAGGCAGTTACTACACCACACCGGGTGCTAGGGACGACCGAGCTACAGGTTCATACCGTCCGAACAGTGTCTTAGTGGTCGGTCATGATTAAAGGAATGTAGTATGCATGTATAGAAATTGTATGTATGTATGGTTGATTGGTTTGAGTCTGTATGTTCTCGTGTATGATGAAATTGATTAATTAATTAAATTTACATAAGCTTACCCTTATCTGTTGTGTCTTTGTCTATGTTGTCGTTCGGTTATTCTCTTCATGGCCATGATCATCCTTTTGGATGTGAGCAGAGGATACCTTGGAAACTACCCTGGAAGACACTCTGGAGGATGCCGTGCAGACCGAGCTCCCCGTGGAGGCCGTGCCTGAAAGTTATGCAGGGCCGTCAGGTCCTTAGTATAGTTATTTTTCATTACCTAGTTAGTTCGCCGTCCGGATTATGTTTTGTAAAACCGTTCGGTATAGGAATCCCTTTTTGATGTTGACCGTTAGGATAATGATCTGCCTTCAAGACTGCTCGGTCTATTCTGTACAGTTGTATTCAACTTTTACTGTTGTACAGTTTAAAATTTAAATGTTAATTCTATTTTCTTTATTCACCTCTATGCTTATTCTTCACTGTTCTCACTTATTATTCATGTTAACTCCTAAAAAAGAAGTGTAACTTCTGTTATATATTTATTGGGATGTTACAGATGACGTCTTGATTATGTATGTTTTTCTATCTAATTGGGATGTCACAATTTCTATTATTATAATAGTTATATTAATAAAATAAAAATGAAAATAATTAAAATAAAAGTATTAATAAAATAAAAATGAAAATAATTAAAATAAAAGTAGCAATAATAAAAATTAAAAAAGAAATGTTTAAAAATACAATAAATAATTTTAGAATTTTAAATTAAATTAAATAATTATTAAACTTTAAATAAAAAACAAAATTTAAAAAAAATTGTTTATTGAAATCCTTAAAAATTTGACATATCCGATAAACAAAGTTTTTTGAAATTTAGTTTTTTATTTAAAATTTAATATTTATTTAATTTAATTTAATACATTTAAATTTTTAATGTCTCAATAGGTCCTTAATTTAGTTTAGAATTTCAAATGGGTCTCTTACTTTTTTGACGTCTCAATTGAGTCCTTATTTTTGTTAATTTGTTGCAAATAAATCCTTTCCGTCAATTTCACCAAACGTCGTTAATGAGTGTGAGACGTGACCTGGTGACACTGTAGTTTTAATACACATGTCAATAAAAACGTATGTGAATTCGATATTTTAAAATTTAGAATTAAAGAATTAAGTAAATATATTATAATTTTGGCTGAAATTAATTAAAGAAAGGACAAAGGTAAAAATTGGTATTGTTCTTTTTGCTGAAACATCTATTGTCTCTGCAATTGGGAAATCAAAATCAAATTGGAGGAATTTTTTGTTTTAGGGCTCGTTGATGGAAGAGCTATAGAGCTTGGAGAAGTTGCTTGATTTGATCGATTTGCTTCTGCAAGTGAAGCCCAGGAGCCTCCACATGAACATGATGCTTGTTCTTGAGGCTATGGATTGTGTCATGGAAGAGGTTTTGGAAGTGTATGAGAAGTTTTCCACAAGGGTTCATCGATTTGTGGAGAAAATACTCAATATAGGAGGGGAAGAGGGAGCTAGGGTTGGTCTGGAAGTTGTGAGAAAAGTTGAATTGCAAGGGAACAAGATGACTACGTACTTCAACTTCTGTAAGGACATTGGTATCCTTAATGTTTCGGACTGCCATGAAATTGTGAGGATGGATGAGAAAGACATTGAAGAACTAAAAAGAATCAGAGACTGAAAAGAGATGGAGAGTGATGAAAGTGATGAGTAAAATGGCGCTTGGTGGCAATTTTGCCCCAATCTTCATAGGGTTCCTTGATTCTGGGTTTGCTTGGATGCAGGTTTGATGTGTGCGGTGGCCTGAGCGAGCAAAGGCAATGGCGGCACAGTGAATAACTCGCAAGAATGGGGGTGCGTCGCGATTCGATTTCTGTGTGTTTTTGATTCATATGTTGATCTGGGTTCAAATAGAGGTTTGGGTTCTCTGCTGTTTGGGATTTTTAGGTTAATGAAGACGAAAAAGAAGGGGTGTTTCTGTGATTTTGGGTTTGCTTGTAGGTTTGATGGCTGCGGTGGCCTAAGCGAGCAAAGGCAATGGTGGCACAGTGATGAACTCGCGAGAATGGGGGTGAGTTGCGATTTGGTTTCTGTGTGTTTTTTATTCACATGTTGATTTGGGTTCAAATGAAGGTTTGGGTTATCTGTTGTTTGGGGATTTTTAGGTTGATGAAGACGAAGAAGAAGGGGCGGTTTCTGTGAAGATGTGAAGATGACTCGCGATTCTGGTAGAGCGAGGAAGATGGTGATGTGCGAACTCGCACTCAATCACGATTGGGTTTTCTCTTGCAGGTAGGGTTTGACACTCAATCTCAATTGTAGAGACAATGGAGCTTTCAGCAAAAAGAACAATGCCATTTCCCAACTTTTTTGCCCTTTCCTTAATTAATTTCAGCACAATGTATAATATATTTACTTATTCTTAATTCTAAATTTTAAAAAATCGAATTCACACACGTTTTTATTGGCACGTTTATTAAAATTGCAGTGTCAACCAGCCACGTCACACACTCATTAACGTCGTTTGATGAAATTGACGGAAAGGATTTATTTGCATCAAATTAACAAAAGCTTTGATTATCAATTGTTGGGTTTCTCTTTTGCGCTTAAAGCTTTTATCGTTTAACTCATTCGATAATCGTTGTTTGTCTTTATTGATACGGGAACATACAGTACTGTCATGAACTGGGGGAAATTCCTTGATTAAGCAATACCACCTAGGGATAGGGGGTAGGACGATCAATTATTTTTGCTTCTGTTCTTAATGCGTTACTAATTATTAGGGGAGGCTAGGGATAGCAAGCCAGTAACTAATAATAGGCTCTTTTCGCCGAGGGATCGGGTTAAGGGTAGACTAAGAAAGTTTGCATGACAATTAGATAATAAAGCGAAACAAATAAGAAAAGTAAATATGTGAGAGTGATTGGGTGAAATCTAAACCCTAGCAACAAATCCATCTCATCATATCAACATCATCCATCCACTTTTGTGTTTAACCTCAATTGATCAAATTGCATTCATATTTATTTTTCTGCACTTTATATTGAAAAACCCCAAAATATTTTGTTCTTATAGTCTTGATTGGTTAAGCAAAAGCACAACAGTTTAGTGTCGTGAGTCTCTTGGAAAAACAATACTTGGACTTACCATTTATTATTACTTGAAACGATTTGGTACGCTTGCCAATTTGTTAACACACAAGAAGTTAAAGATGTTAATCAAACCTTTATCATTAGCAACCTGCCTTCATGCCTGAGGCTAGGATATTTTGCTGAAAACTTATATGCGTGACCACCAAGAACTATGGATGAACTTCAGGAAAGGACAACTAAGTTTATTCGTGTGAGGACATGAGGAGCTCAAGGAAGAAACAACAGCAGGAAGCTTCTACAGGCAGTAACGAGAAAGGTAAGGTTCCTTTGAAGGATTTTTCCCAAACGCCTAGGTTCACTCACTATACAACTCTTAATGCGCCAAAAGCAAAAATTCTGGATGAAGCTCTTAATGTTGACCTCCTCTCGGTCAAAAAAGCTATTACACCTAGAAACGCGGATGAAAGGAAGCATTGCCAATATCATCAGAACTTGGGACATACTATTACAAATATTGTAAATAATTTTATTTATTTATATAAATATTGTAATTAATTTTATTGTAATGTTGTTGATAAAAATAATAGATATGGCTCGTACTTTAGGAGGTTCATCTTCATATCACAGAGAGTTCCTCACAGGGTGAGAGGAGGAGACCTACTGCTTTTACTCGCAGAAGACATGCAACAACTGAGTTTGATGTTTACATTAAGGACCATGGAGATGTGAGGTTTCAAGAGGATGCAGTTAAGGATCATGCACTTGAGGAGCATGAACTTGAGGAACATGATATTGAGCATGAGGAGGAGCATCAGCATGTTCCTGAAGGTGGATTTCCTGGAGGTCCAGTAGACGCTTCAATATTGACACATTACATTCACCATGTTGCTTATGCGATATGACAGGGTCGGGTAAGTGCAAAACTTTAATATTAATGATTATTGTTTAGTTGAAATAATTTTATATCAAATATTATTGTTTAGGATCGAGGGGAGATCAGGTTGATTCTCATGGGAAGAAGTTAAACAAATTAGGATCCTACTACGAGGGCATTAGAGACATTGTGTATGATTCTAGTATGATGTCTCTAGTGGGCATCTCATATAACTACGTCAATAGTGGTCTACTGTTGGAATTTGTAGAGAGATTTCATTTCGAGACCAGTAGTTTCCATCTCCTCGTGGGTCAGATGTTCATGACTTTAGATGACGTGTCATCCTTGCTGTACCTCCTAGTTTTAGGCCAGTTATGTAATCTGGAGGAAGTAGATTTTGAAGAAAGTTGACGCGCCATTGTGGAGCTTTTAACTATGGATGGCAGGAGAGCTAGTGCTGAATTACATGTAGCTCACAGTGCAAAAGTCAAATTGAGCTGGCTTCGAGACATCTATGTTGAGCATTGTGAGCAACAACAGTGGGAGTACATTGCCCTGACATATTTGTTGATATATTTGGATGCAGTATATTTGCTGATAAGACTGCCACATCCATTCACGTGTCTTACCTTTGGTTATTTATAGACGTACAAGCATGTGACCGATATGCCTGGGGCGTTACTGCATTAACATATATGTATGAGCAACTAGAAGATGCCAGCTTTGCTTCAACCAGAGAGATGGCAGGTTATTTGACTCTATTACAGGTGCAAATTTAGTTTACACTTTGATTTGGTTGAATTGTTTCGATATGGATTATGAAATTATTTTTTATTTTTTATTTTGTAGGGTGGATATATAAGCATTTTCCTACGTTGGGAGGAAGGTGTTTGGTGTCTTCATACACGGAAGACAAACCGTGTGCTACAAAGTGGGAGTCACCTAGGTAGGGTTCCACCCTCATAGAGGTTAGGGTACACTTGGATGTGTTGACATATGATTCAGTCATCTGGTAGCCTTATCGGAAGACTCGTCCTTTTTACACCATTTGTATGTTCTCGACATGGATCAAGATTGGTGACATACTATGTCGACATTTTCCTGAGCGTGTTTTGAGAAAGTTTGGGTTTCACCATTCCATCCCTCGATAACCATCCGTTGTTGCAAATGCGGACATACTCGCGACTGATGATGCCTGATTGCACTTTCAACATCACGTTATTAGGGGTGTGTTCGCAGCCAAATTCTCATATGACTGTGTTGATGGTTACCTTCCATTGTATAGGATGATATCCCATCCTTACATTATTCCTACTACCGATGAAGACCGGTCGAGTCTTGCTCCTAAACTCCGACGTGATATTCTAGATGAAGTATTGCAACGTCGTAGATCGGCTTCGCAGTCTTGTGTGCTGGTATGTTTGCATACATTGTTTATGTTATATAATTTTGTTGTGAATGATTATATAATTATGTGTCATCGTTATAATGCAAGGTGTAGTGAAGACATTTGCGAGAAGGTTACAACAGATGATCTCTTGTAGGGAAATTGTCGAGGGCACGAGAGCTACTAGAATAATCCATGCCTTTACAAAATAAGTATTGTATTGAATAATCCAAGTATTATTCACATACTCAAATAATAAAGGCCGCGAATGACAGGTGTATTCAAGGCGATTCACACAATCACCAAACATAGATTCATCTTCACAATCCATGACGTTTTCTTATACTTCCATTACCACATCCCATGCTTTCCACACAATCAACTAACATTCTGCACTTCGCTTTGACATTTTTTATAATATGATAGCGACATAACAACTGATATTACTTAGGATACACATTATCGATGAAATTCATCAAAGACAAGTCTTTATCGTTGACAATGAATCGTGGATCGCCCTCAGATGTCAGAAATAAACCTCTAAGCCTTTCAAGAGCCCAAGTGAAATTGTTTTGTGGCTGGCTCACTTGATAAGAATGCAAATGTGGCTGAGTAGGTCAACCTTGTAGATGTCATGCCAACAATCTTTAGCAATGGCAACTGATATTTTTTTTTTTGTTTTATAAGTTGAATCCATTAACAAAACAACATTAAATGAATTCAATAACTTGATTACATCAGGATGTGTCCAAAAGAGGTCACTGACAACCTTAGAATTCTCCGCACATCTACTCCAATGTATGTACTTGTTGCGATCCAACATCATTTAATTGTTGTAGCTAAGTTCTCGACCCTCTCAATGAGCATTTATATGCCTACCTTGTTGTGTAAACTTGTTTTATTGTAGTTACATTATGATCATTATTTTGTTAGAGTGTGAAAAAAATATTTGGTGTTACTTAAGTTTTAGTCATATCAACAAATACTGCTTGTTCAGTAGGATTTAACCTACCAACATAAGGATACCTTACTAAAGTTTTTGCTAAATCATGGTTGTGGTATCCACATATCACTTGTAATACTCATCCATCACCATTACTAGATGGCTTGTCCTTTAACTGGAAATGATACTCACATTTTCGGGTGTCATACATACTAGGTTGGAAATCGGGTTTGTATTTTCTATATTTTTTACCTATTTCACATCCTAGCAACACAAACGTCTTCCTCCCAAGATTACCGATAGGTTTATCGGATCTTATAGTTACAACAACAAATCCTAGATCATATGTAATTTCTCTTACCCATTCAATTAACTTTTCATGAGAGGAAAAAATTTCATTTGTTATGAAATGATTCTTCAGATCTCCCTCAACAACTTCATTTATAAAAGATGAAAATTCTGATAGCATGATAAAATTTATTTTAGAATTCATCCTATAATGATGTTCGTTCGTTCATTTAGACTATAAAAAACTAATACAATAAATTTAAAATTTAAAATTATATTATAAAATAATAAACTAATACAATAAATCATACATTTATAAATTTATTAACAATGTAATCAACTTAAAAAAAAAACACCAAAATAAAAAAACTTAAAACTATATAAAGAATTATTAAAAATTTTCATATCAATTTATATATCTAAAGAATTATAAAAATTAAACATTTAAAATGCACGTTTATATTAACAAGATTTAATAATTATAAAAATGAAGTTAAATTTTTATTTAAAACAAACCTAGTTAAATGATATCAATAAAGCAACATGAAAAAAAGCATGCAGCAAACGTCAATAAAGCAAGATGAAAAAAAAAACACATACACATCTTCGCATTTTGACATCCGAAATAAAAACATCAGATATAAACATCCGATGTATGTATACTCGAATTTTCATATTCGATAGACACATGTAAAGTTTTTTCTAATCTAAATTAGTTTTATTAATTTTAATAAATTCATAAAAATTAATTTATATCAATTAAAAATTATCTAATTACATTATAAACTCATACAAATTCATATATAAATTTAAAAATAATTATAATCTAATAAAATAATGAAATAAATAATATAAATAAACTTTTATATAGCATATTAAACATCGGATATCTGATTGATATATATATATATATATATATATATATATATATATATATATATATATATATATATATATATATATGTATGTATGTATGTATGTATGTATAATCAAATTTTCATATTCTATAGGCACATTCTAAGTTTACTTTTATTCAAAAATAATTTTATTAATTTTAATAGAATTAATAGAAATTAATTTATATCAATTAAAAATTATATAATTATATTATAAACTCATACATAAAATTAAAAATAATTATAAACTAATATAACAACTCATTCATACATAAAGAATATAATTTAAACATTTGACAAGGTTTAAACGTGAATGAGAGATGAAAATCTGAAACTCCTTATATCGGATATCCACATATGAGTCATCATGCATCGGATCTGAATAGTCGATGTTGTCATTTTCAAATTTTCATATGCGATTCATGTTTGTTGTCTTTTGTAACTATATCATGCAAACATATTAACAAAAATAAGATCCTAACCTCCCACCAGCAATGCAACCAGCAAGAGCACCAAGACGAAGCATCCCAAGCGCACCACCACGAACCACCCTATGTACACCACCACAAAGCAACCCAAGCTTGCTTGATGCACCACCATAATTGCCAATGGTCATTTGAAGAATATTGTATTTTCACTTTTAATTACAGAAACACCACCTTTGCAACTGCTTAATGATGAAGCTATTCTTAGGAAACATCCTAGGAATTTCTTCTTGCCTCAGGTTCGTGTATATTTCAACTCCTAAGGTCAAAAGGCTAGTCACTAAAAATTAGGTCTTGTGCATTCAAGGAACATGCAACTTACCTATTTTGGAAGAACCTCTTTGTGAGCCATAAATGAGAGAATGACATGCCAAGCCAAAGCAATAACATTAGCAGCAAGGACCTGAAATTATGTGCATTTACTTTAAACGCAACAATAACATTAATAAAAGGGAGAAGCAAAAATAAGAACATTGAAGAAAGCATTAGATTCTATAGCCAAGGAATACTATCAAGAGCAAATACAATCTGGTAGGGTAAGTTAAAAAATATCCACCTGAAATAGCAAGCATAACCAAAGATAGCTCCATTGCACTGATTTTTAGGCCTTTGAGAACTTCTCAATGTAATTAAAGATCAACTTTGAGTAAAGAGTATATGCGTGTGAATGTAAATGTTTGCTTTACATAAAAAAATGGAACAATGAACTGCAAACAACTAGGAAGCCTTGTCAACCGACTAAGAAGGCCAAGCAGGATCCCATTTTCTTTCATATGATAATACTTGAAAACAAGGGACCAAAAATATGAATCCCAGAGATCCAAACATGTTGCAATATGAAGACGGAAATGTTAATAAAAAGTTCCTTCATTATGTTCATTTTTTCGTTGTTGTTCAGCTAAAAAAGGATTAGAAGGTAGTATGAGAGAGTGTCTATTGAAAGATCAATAGAAAATTCTTTTTTCAAGAACTATGAATTTCCACGAGGAGCAATCGACCAAATAAAATCCTGGTTCGTTTAAATGAATTTCAAGAAAATTAAGCCTGAAGTCAAATTAAACATTGATCTTCAATATTAAAAAGCCAACATGTATCAGAGTGGTGAACAGATTTATGTTGACGTAAAATCCCCAGTGTGGGTGCATGGTGAACAGATTTATGTTGACGTAAAATCCCCAGTGTGGGTGCATGAGTCTACAAGTCTAACCTGAAATTGTTGTGGAACAAATCTGAAGTTGAGAAATTGAAAAGGTATCCATAGTTTCCAGTTTGCTTGAACTGCAGAGAACCACTCCTACAAAATGATATTTGTAGATGAATACACACTAATAAACATGACAACATTGATAACCTGTTAGACCATTAAAGAGGAGTAAGCTAAACACGTGTAAGGAGAGTAGGGAGCAAGACACACACATAGGGGTGAGTCAAAACACATGTTAGGAGAGGGTTTGTTACCGTTTGTTAGAAGAGAGAGATAATAAATAAAGAATCAGAATAGGGGGAGGGATATCTTATCTTTTTGGGTGCCTTTTAGGTAGAGACTGGAGCGTGATTCTAGTGGAGGAAGGGAGGCTTCCTTGGGAAATACTCTTTTGTTTACTGTTCATCTATACTTTTACAGATAAATACAGTATATATTCATACCATTGTTTCTTGCTGTTGGGAGTGTATGTGTGTGGTTTGTTCATCTGTTACGGTCCTTGAGTAAAGGAACCTAACAGATTTGGTCCGACCTGCCGGATCGGTGTTCGGAGGGAGCTGGAGCGAAGAAAAATGGAGGGGCGGATGGTGGCGATGGAGTCAACTGTGGAAGAGTTGAAGGCGGAGATGCGCGAAATGACCAATGAGTTTCGGTGAGCCTTTCGACGATGCTCCAAGAACCGAGATCGGAGCTCGGAAGGGAGTCGAGATTCCGTGAATACCGGACGAGAGCAACACTCATCGGAGACTTCTGAGGAAAAGTCGGAAGACGAACGAGGGGAAGTCCAACGCAGCTGGATGAAGCGTGTTGAGCTACCAACATTTGAAGGGACTGACCCCATGGGTTGGATAACAAAGGCTGAGAAGTTCTTGGACATCCAGGAAGTGACGGAGAAGGAGAAGATGAAGTTGATTTATATATGCATGGAGGGTAGCGCGAACTATTGGTTCCACTTCTGGCGGAAAAAAACGAAACACCCAACCTGGAAGTTGTTCACGGAGGCACTGACACGGAGGTTTGGAGGATTGAATCGGGGCACTGTCTTTGAGAAGCTTGCTGTCGTGCGCCAGCCAGGAAGCGTCAATGAGTACATTCAAGAATTCGAAATACTTGTGGCGCAAACAACCGGAGTGACAGAAGAGCAATTACTGGGATATTTCTTTGCTGGGTTGCAGGAGGGACTACGCAATTTAGTGAGACTGCACGACCCACGCGACTTGCTGACGGCGATGGAAAGAGCGCGCGACGTTGAACAAGTGGGGTTGGCACACGGGTGAGTGGTGGAATTGGAGGAAAAGGAGGGGCGTCGTGGGGAAGATATTCCACGAGTTCCGGGACAATTGCGAGAACTGAAACTTATAGAGGCCCGTCGGAGGGGTCTGTGAACGGTGGTGGAGGGAAAGGCACTAAGAAAGATGCTAGTGCGATTACGGGAAACTCGAAGGCAGGGAGTAGTGGAGGAGGAGGAAACGCAGGAAGAGGAGTTAGAACTCTGCCGTACCCAGAGTTTATTAAACGTCGCGAAGAAGGTCGTTGTTTTCACTACGGTGGGCCTTACAGTCTGGGCCATCGCTACGCTGAAAGGAGTATGCGTATCATGATATTGGCTGAGGAGGATGAAGAGGAAGAAGCAGAGGAGAATGCTAAGATTGCACAAACGACAATGGAACTGTCAGAGTTGTCCGCCGGAGGGCTCACACAATCGAATACAATGAAGTTACAAGGCTGGGTGCAGGGGAAGAAGGTTCTAGTGCTAATTGACAGTGAAGCTAGTCATAGCTTTATATCCACTAGTTTAGTGGAGGAATTGGGATTACAATGGGTCGACACACCATCATATAAAGTGTGTTTAGGCGATGGGCAAAGGAAATTGGCCAGGGGATGTTGTGTTGGAGTATCCATGAAATTGGAGGGGCTGGAAATTCGTGATAAATTGTATTTGTTTGAGCTGGGAGGTGCGGATGTGATATTGGGGGTTACATGATTAGCTTCCTTGGGAGAAATTAAGGTGGACTGGAGAAAGCTCATTATGAAGGTGGAACAAGAGGGGAAAGAGGTGGTGATCAAAGGGGATCCTTCCCTGACACGAAAAATGGTGACACCAGAAGCCCTTTTGAAGGAGACCGAGATTGAGATCATGACATTAGTTTGGAGTCTGAGTCAAGTAGAATTGAGAGAAGGGGAGATAGAAGACAGTGATTTAAATCATGATGAGGAGGTCGAATTGGAAGAGATTATCCGTGATTTTGAAGGAGTTTTTAAATAACCATAGGGATTGCCACCGAAGAGAAGAGTTGATCACCGAATTCCTTTGAAAGAAGGGAGTGAACCTGTGAATGTTAGGCCATACCGCTACCCCCATGGAATAAAGACAGAAATAGAGAGACAAGTGGAGGAGATGCTGAACCTGGGAATTATCAGGCCCAGTAACAGCCCCTATTCTAGCCCAGTTATATTGGTGAAAAAAAGGGATGGAAGCTGAAGATTTTGTGTGGATTACAGGGCATTAAATAGGGTGACGGTGGCAGATAAATATCATATTCTCATTATTGAGGAGTTGTTGGATGAGCTTCAGGGGGCTTCCTATTTTTCAAAAGTGGATCTGAAGGCTGGGTATCATCAAATAAGGATGAAGAATGAAGACATCCATAAGACAACTTTTAGAACGCACCAAGGACATTATGAATTTCTGGTTATGCCTTTTGGGCTAACAAATGCCCCAGCCACCTTCCAAGATATGATGAACTCGGTTTTGAGATCCTTTCTAAGGAAATTTGTATTGGTATTCTTTGATGACATTCTTGTCTATAGCAAGACATGGGAGGAACATTTACAACATTTGGTGTAAGTTTTGAGAGTGTTAAATGAGCACACACTCTATGCTAATAAGAAGAAATGTGAATTTGGCAAAAGACAGGTGAAATATCTGGGGCATAAGATATCAACTGCAGGGGTTGAGATGGATAGGGATAAGATTACAGCGGTGTTGGATTGGCCAGAACCCAAGACTATCAAGGAGTTACGAGGGTTTTTAGGTTTGACTGGGTATTATAGAAGGTTTATCCGTGACTATGGGAAGATGGCGAGACCCCTCACTGAATTGCTGAAGAAGGGGATGTTTAAGTGGACGGTAGCAGGATCTGAGACCATGAAGAGACTTAAAGAGGCGGTGACAACAGCTCCGGTTTTGATCCTGCCTGACTTTGATCAAACATTTTGTGTAGAGTGTGATGCTTCGGGTAATGGAGTGGGAGCAGTGTTGTCACAGAGAAATAAACCCATAGCCTTCTTTAGTAAGGCTTTATCATAATCATCTTTAACCAAATCCATCTATGAAAAGGAGTTGATGGCCTTGGTGCTTGCTATACAGCATTGGAGGCCATACTTATTGGGCCAAAAATTTGTGGTTTTTACTAATCAAAAGAGCTTAAGACATTTACTAGAACAACGGATAACTACCTAAAGTCAGCAAAATTAGCTAGCTAAACTCCTTGGGTATGAATTTGAGATAAAATATAGGATAGGAGCATCAAATTCTATGGCAAATGGACTTTCACGAAAAGGAGCAGAGTGGGAAGAAGAATAGAAGATGT
Organism: Vigna radiata var. radiata; assembly: GCF_000741045.1. Classification (NCBI taxonomy): domain Eukaryota; kingdom Viridiplantae; phylum Streptophyta; class Magnoliopsida; order Fabales; family Fabaceae; genus Vigna; species Vigna radiata. Next base: position 24,427,262 of record NC_028351.1, on the reverse strand, counting down.
TAGGGATGATATCCAAACCATATTGGGCTGATTTTAAAGAGATTATGGAAGAGGTGAAGAAGGATGAGAACCTTAGCAAGGTGTTGACAGATATAAGCACCGATCCAGATTCCCATCCTGCATACACTCTGGAGCATGACAGATTACACTACAAAGGGCGGTTGGTTTTGTCCCCACACTCGGTTTGGATACCAAAGATTATAGCGGACTTTCACAGCGGGGTAACTGAAGGACACTCGGGGGTTTACAAGAAGAGTGCCGCAATCACTGCATTGAATGGGAATGAAGAAGACAATTACGGATTTTGTGGCTGCATGTTTAGTATGTCAACAGCACAAATATCTAACAGCATCTCCACAAGGACTTTTACAACCCCTACCTATACCACAAGCCGTATGGGAGGAGATTAGTATGGATTTTGTAGTGAAACTACCCAAGTCTCAGGGATTTGATACTATATTAGTGGTGGTGGACAGACTCAGCAAGTATTGACACTTTATTGCAATTAAACACCCTTATACAGCTCGATCCATAGCGGAGGTGTTTGTGAAGGAAGTGATTAGACTTCATGGGATACCGGTGACCATTGTTAGTGATAGAGATCCTACTTTTATGAGTGTTTTTTGGAAAGAGATTTTTCGTTTACAGGGTACACAACTCAAGATGAGCACAGCCTATCACCCGAAGACGGATGGCCAGACAAAAGTGTTGAATAGGGTGTTGGGAACTTATCTGCACTGTTTCGGCTCCGAACAGCCCAAGAATTGGAGTTTGGTGTTACCTTGGGCTGAATATTGGTATAACACTACTTACCAAGGTGCGACAAAATGCACACCCTTTGAAACGGTGTATGGAAGACCTCCTCCTACATTGACACGCTACATACCGGGAGAAACAGTGGTGGATGCAGTTTCCCAGGATTTGTAAACCCGTGATGAGGCACTACAACAATTGAAATATCATTTGGCACGGGCTCAAGATCATATGACTCATCATGCTAATAAGAAGAGGGTGGCGGCCAAAATCAAGGAAGGTGATTTTGTATTCCTTAAGATTAGGCCTCATAGACAAACATCTATGCCCACAAAACTGCATCCCAAACTTTCAGCAAGGTACTATGGGCCGTTTTTGGTGGAAAAACAAATAGGATCAGTTGCTTTTAGGCTGCAGTTACCAGAATCTTCAAGAATACATCCTGTGTTTCATGTTTCTCAATTGAAACCAGTGGTAGGAGATCATAAGGTGGAGGAAGTTTTGCCAACTGAATTGCAGGAGGATAGACATACTTACATTCCTCTGAAGGTGCTTCAACGCACGAACCAGCACGAACTTGGGAAGGTGATACCCCAAGTCTTAATACAATGACAAAAGGATGATGTTGAAGGGGCTACTTGGGAGGAAGAACACTACATCCGCCAACAGTTTCCTCATTTCAACCTTGAGGACAAGGTTGATGTTGGGGAGGAGGGTAATGTTAGACCATTAAAGGTCTATATAAGGAAGAATAAAAGAGGAGTCAGCTAAACGCGTGTAAGGAGAGTAGGAAGCAAGGTAGACACGGAGGGGGTGAGTCAAAACACGTGTTAGGAGGAGGGTTTGTTACAGTTTGTTAGAAGAGAAAGATAATAAATAAAGAATCAGAATAGGGGAAGGGATATCTTATCTTTTTGGGTGCCTTTTAGGTAGAGACTGGAGCGTGATTCGAGTGGAGAAAGGGAGGCTTCCTTGGAAAATACTCTTTTGTTTCTGTTCATCTATACTTTTACAGATAAATATAATACAGTATATATTCATACCATTGTTTCTTGCTGTTGGGAGTGTATGTGATTTGTTCATCTGTTACGGTCCTTGAGTAAAGAAACCTAACATAACCACTCTGTGAATACGTTTTAACAAAAGCAAGCAAGTTAAAACATTGATAACACCTGTTTTAGCTTGGGTACAGCTTGTGATGGATTTCCCTCAAGTGTCACCAACGTAGCTAAGAAAACTCCGATGAATATGGGAGAAAATAAGAGCTGTGAAAAGATAACATTCAAAATTAAACTGTCACACGCAAGCACAAAATTAATTAATAACTAACTCAATTTGGAGACAGGCAGCGTATTGGAGGATCAATAGAAATATCCCACCTGATCAAGTACAAGCCGCAAAAAAGCGCCTGATGCTCCAGGAAGTGTAACCAATTTACTCAAATACAAATACCTACACATTAGAAAAAACAAATCAGGAAGAGCAATGGAATGAGACAGACTTGACAAATCAGTTAGCCTTCATCCAAATTCATGTCACCATGGCGGAAAATTTCCTAAAGATAGACACCACAGATATCAGAAATCAATCTTCATGGATTCTTCTAATAATATTCATTAGGGTAATGAATAAATATTATCAACATTATCAAACAAAACCTATACCAACATATTGCACTTATTACTATTGTTATTGGGTTGGGATGTCATTATATTATTTAAAGTACGGTCACAAATTCATACTTATTGGGCTATACAAAGAGGCATACCAACATAGGTTATAGGGAATTACCAAAAATGTAATGTTGGACCCACTAAAGCAAAACCAAGAAAAGTGAAGACAAATGTCCTCTTCAAGTCCAGTGACTGCGCTTGATCAATGGCAAGCTGTAGAAAATAAGATTAAATTTATTAAAAAAATTAGCATATATGAATTAAAACATAGGCACTCAATGCTACAAAAGTAAATTAAGGATGGACAACAAAAGTAATCCTTTTAGAATCCATATAAAAAGATGATGAGAAATAAAGCTTGATACCATTAGCAATAACAATAGACCCAAAATGCCTCGAAAGGCAAGAGATAAATTTCAGAAACAAAATTAAAAAAGAAAAAGAGAAAAAAGAACAATCAATTTACTAAAGGCAAAAAGTAGGGCATCCACTAGATCAGTTCTTGTTGATTTTAGAGCATAACATATTGCAACTTCCAAGCATATATCAATCTTAAGGACTCTCAGTCTGTGTGTCACCACTGTTAATAAATTTATACCGAGCAAATGACATAGCATGTGTAAGTACCAGAAAAGATTTGTGAAAAAAATGTCAAACCATACTCACCTCGAACTATTTCTATTGACCGTTTACATAAATCACATGAGATTGCTGAGAAAGAACACATTTCTTAAAAATAAAATATTTCAAGAGATTTCTGTATCGAACTGAAGTTGTTATGCAACCCTATTAAATATAATAGTGATAATTTTTTGAGATGATTATGATAGATGCTTGTTTAACTTTTCTTTAAGATGACATAAATATGAAAAGATCCTTTGTTCGTATCAGCAGGATGCAAGTGGACTTTATGTCGGTAGGATTTAGTCAAAATTAATAATATAATAGTTTCATTCATCTTTCTTATAAAAATATTTATTTATATGATAATTTAAAACAACATTTTTTAAACTATATATATATATATATATATATATATATATATATATATATATTTCAAATATCTTTTCATACAATATTTTTAGTGTATATAATTGAAATTATAAAACATGAAATTAAAATTATTTTTCTTGATAAAAATTGAACTCAATAAAAAAATCATCAAAAAAATATTTTATTATGTAAACAAATTTACTTAATTTTTTTATATAAATTAACATATTAATGTAATTAAAAGAAATATTAATTTATTGGTTAAATAAATATTTTTTCTAATTTTTCTAATAAAATTGTAATATGTTTATTGTATAATATAACTTTGAATATGTATTTAATGTATAAAATTTTAATATACTTGAATATGATTTGACTATTTTTTTAAGTAAAATGTTGAATAATTTATAATCAACCGTATATATACAATTATTTGTCTGAAATTATTTTTAAAGACTAATTTTAAAATATTAAATTAAATTTAGATATTTTATAATTAACTAAACTATATTAATTACATAAAATTATTTTAACTTTTACCCACAAAAATATTTAGTAAAATAAAATTAAAATGTTCTTGTGAAAAAAATTTGCATTTTTACTCGATAGTGTATTTTGTTTTGTAAACTAAATTTAAATTTTACTTTCTATATAAAAAAAATTAAATAAAAATATATATTTTAGTTTATTTGAAAATGAACGGACAACAAAAATGCATTAAACTATAAATATTCTAACATCTTCATCCGCTTCTCCACGCTCATAAATAATAAGAGAAGATGCATTTTTTTTATATGAGAAAAGTAATAAGATATGTGTGAATGCTTGGAGTGGGCAGTTAGTTACAACTGATTGATGCCACAATGCTTTGAAACACTTTTTGCATTTTTGTAGTGGTGTCTATCCAGTAATTTTTCTATCATAAAAATTGTCATCCAATGTATGTACGTATTAGTTTCATTATCGAAAACTAATTTAGTGTGATCAAACTTCATGCATAACATATTATAATGAATTTCTAATCCAAAATGTGACTTAAAATATTCGAATGTCTTATTTTTGTGCACTGTATCTGGTACGTCGTTTGAAGTTTTTATCCTTGACAAATTCATTATTGAAATATCAAGTCTGGTTTAAAAAAAAATTTATATGACATTGAACAGAGCATATGATAATTCAACTGAGCATGATAATGTTTAAGATTACATATTTTAAGCTTTCTTATTATTTTTGTCTTTATAACCATATTATACTCGAGCTAGGCCAAAAAAAATGTAGACTCTTGTCTGAATTAAGCTTAAGCAGATTTAGTTATTGATAATATATATAAATATATATATATATATATATATATATATATATATATAATAAACAAGAAAATCTAAATGTTTATATATTCTCAATAAATCTTAATCAATTCAGGTACCATTCCAAGAAAATCTGAATATTTATCCTCATTGTAAGTAAAAAAAATTATTAACAATTAAAAATAATAATTGTGCATATACAATCCTTCGAATCTCCAAGAGAAGTGAGAGACTATTCATAATTCAGAATAATACCTACCAACAAACGGGACTATCTTAAGTGAAAAGACTATTAACAGGTCAAAATAATACATGCCACCATACAAATTCTCTCAATCCCCAATACGAGTAAAAAAAATTAAAGGTTAAATATGTTTTTATTCTTTCAATTATTAAACGATTTTAGATTTAGTCTCTTTTTTAAATTTTGGTATACTTTGATCCTTGTTCTTAAAAAAATTATAATATTTTGTCCTCCAAAACTAACACAGTTAAAAAGAGGCGGAAGTGGTTAACGGTGTGTCACGTGATTTTCTCCTTTTCTTAAAGGAGTCAACTTTTTTTCTACCTCGCCATCTTCACCAACACGAACTTCCTCCACCATGCCAACGTCGACAGTTCTACTTTCACTAGCATCACCACTGCCACTATTTCGAGAGAGTTCATTGTTCTTTCCATATTTATTCCTCTAGCATTAACTGTTGTGTTGCCCCCATTTTGGCCATTGCTTTCATTGTTGCTTCCTGAAACACTTCTATTAATACAGTTGTTTTTCATAGATTGGAAAGTGGATGTTTGGTAGAAACATTTGGTTGAAGCCACTGCTAGCTCACTTATAATTGCAAAATTAGCATACCGTCAGCATGAAACTACCAACGCTGGCCAATGCAACCCCATGGTTGCTCCTCTTGCGTAACCACCCACAATCACCAAGAACCAGAAGCCACTGTTAGCTCACTCATAACTGCAGATTTAGCATACTGTTAGCACGAAGCTGCCAACGCCAGCCAACGCGGCCAACACAACCCCATGGTTGCTCCTCTTGCGTAACTACCAAGAATCACCCAGAACTACAAGAATTAGAAACCCTAACAGAATATTTCTAAAGCAGAAATCTCAAAACGCTGCAATGGAAAAAAAGAAGAAATCAAAACTCAACTTTGAATCCCTAAACCCCAGTTACAAGATCAAAAAGTTAAGCACAAAAATAAACTCCAAATTTTCAAATTTCAGAACCCTAAAACGCCAAAACGGAAGATTCACTCCGCTGCTGTGTTGGTCTCCCTCACAACGCCACCGTTGCAGGACGCCCTCATTGTGCCTCGTTGCACTCACCGCCAAAGTTGAGTCTGCCGCGATGAAGAAAAAGAGCAGTTGGTTCTTCCGTTGATTGAGGGTGTTTCTCTCTCACGCACGAAGAGAAGACGTAAAGGGAGGGCTTTCGTGGTCGTAGGCGATGGTTCCGACTTGATGGGTGTTGTTGTTCTCATGGAGAAAGAAGGGGAGATGACCCCTGTTTTGCCTAAGGAAGAAGAAAAGCAAGATGCGGCGGCTGCGGATGGAAGAAGGAGACGCTGACCTTTGCATTGAAAAAATCCAATGTGGTAAACATTAAAAAGAAAAGATGTCATCAAACCTAGTGAAACGTTAGTCACTTCAGCTGATTTTAAACGCAGTTAGTTATGGAGGACGAAAAATTATAATTTTCTTAAAGAGAAGGATCAAAGTGTACCAAAAGTTGAAAGAGAGAAAAAAAACAAAATCACTTTATAGTAGAAGGACTAAAAACATAGTTAATCAAATCGTTTTTATATTCTCAACCTCCAATTTTATTTGGTTAAATAAAAATAGTTTTAAAAAAATTAAAAAGTGGATATTTAATTAATTTCAAAAATATAATAAAAAACTTAAAATATTCTTTTCAAGAAAAATATAAAAAATAATTAAAAATATAAAATTTTCTTTTTAAAAATATATGATAAAAAAATAAATAATGGAAAAACTAAATAATAAATAAATAATGGGAAATAAAAGAAAAAAAAAACTAAAAAACAGCCCAAATCTTTTTGTAACACCGTATCTTTGTTTTTTTATATCTCATTTGCATGTTAGGATACTAACCCTAGTCTCTTTTTAATCTTCACATTACCCAATGTTTTTCTTTCTACATTTTGTTTTTAATTCAATCTAGATTTTTATTATCTACACCTCCCTTAGTTTCCTTTTACACCTACTTTCCAATGAGCTAACAAGTCCAACCAGTTTTTAAAACCTATAACACCCCATTTTACGGGTGTTGATTCCTGCAGTTCCACGTTTTTGGCCCTCCACCTCTCCATCCCACTTTTATCCCTTCTATTTTTATTTATATTTTTATTTTTTATTTATATTTCTATTATACCCTTAAGAGGATATCCACATCCGTTTCAGGTCCAAACAGATGTGCGACATCTGTTTATGCCTGGCGTCTTCTTCCTCCTACTCACTCATAAATCCTCACAGAAAAATAGAAAAATAGCACTAGCACAAAGCAACACCAAAACGCTATATTACATACATTTAATAAAACCAAGTAGAAATCAAGGACAAATTATATCATGCTCAAGAAAGGAAATGAAAAAACTAAGCTCTCGTGCAGAGCCCTCGGCAGAAACCAGTAGCAACATGCATGCACGGAAGAAGAAATCGAAATGAACAAACTAAGCTTCTCTATCAAGCGGAAGAAGAGACGAAAAACTAATCTCTTGAAGACGAACAGGCAAAAACGAAGCACCACCACTAAACACACCGCCGCACAAACCCGCCACATCGCCGCACACAGCAAAAGCTGCACCACCACGAAATGCACAAACAAACAGAGGACTAGAGTTGGGAGTCAGAGGTTAAAAAAAATGAAAACGAGAGTGAAGGGAAACGAATTTGGAAGGTGGGAGTGTTGTGTTACTGTGAGGGAGGGAGTGAAATTGAAAATGGGAAAGTAAGAAATTTAGGGTTACTTAAATAAAAGAGGGTTAAAAAAGTAAATTACAAAGTAAAAAAAATAGGTTGAGAAATGGTTAAGAAAGCGCCACTTGGACAATCCTAGTTTGAGATGTATCAAACGTTGGCTTGATACTGATCAAACTAGTGATCACAAGTTGAAAAAGTTACGGATCTAAGCATGATTGCAGGCTAATGGATCAAGAATTGTATATGGTTTGGGTCAGTGAGATAATGATGTGAAGTTAGAGTACTCTAATTGATTTTGTCGCTGCAGCGGAGTAAAGATGTATATTGGTAATGGGGTAGTATAGTTAGAAACTTCGCTACTCATGATTGGGGATCAGTAAAGCAGTGTGAAGCCTCCAGAAGGAATGTGGTTAAAAGTGATCCAAAGTATAGCATTTGGTGGTTAACTCGGAAATTAGGGTGATCAAGTTAGAGGTACGATGGTTCATAGAAGCAGGAAGAGGAGGTAAATGAGTATCGGTCAAGGGTTCAATTGAAGTCAAGATTGGTGGAAGTCTTAGGAGAGATTTACAAGACGTAACGGAATATTGATAAGTGATTAGCAGTGTGGCAGACACAATAGAATTGGTTATATGAGAGGAAGGTACTTAAAAGTTGAGGG
>NC_028351.1:24415051-24416726 GCF_000741045.1 Vigna radiata var. radiata | reverse complement strand
ACTGGAGGTCTATACTGCGGTAACGGACTAGCCTTGTGTATGGTCGGGTGGAACCCCTCGGCAATGGCTTTGCAAAGCAGTAGGGGCCATCACAACTGCACAACTCGCCCCAGCTCTACATTCATTCTATGTTCAGACGTGTCTAGGAGTCTTAACATGATTTGATGCTTGTTTTAATGAGTTCTATGAAATAAATGTTTATGTTCATGATGACTTACATGGTTGTGTGTATATGGATATTCTCGGTAATACTAGTACATGTTTAAATGTGTATGAACGTTCTTGCAGTAAATTATATGATTGTTTGAGACCTAGCTCACCCTTGCACTTGTATGTTTGTATGTGTTTGCCTCCCCCCCTTGCGATGATCATCCAATCCTTTGGATGTGAGCAGTAGGTGATGATGTACCACTGGAGCAGACGTTGGAAACAGAGGAAGACCCAACCCCTAGTACTTAGTGTTTTTATTAGCTCTTAGTCTAGACTATCTTATTTTGAAAGACTCTTAGCACTTATTCATTATGAACTGTATTTTGGAAAATAATCTTTAGAACCCTTTAATATTTAGCTAGCTTTGTATTTTGAACAACTTGGAATCTTGTACTTTGTCCTTCTTTTCTTTTTAATTTCCCCCCATTTTTTGGATGACTGTAACTTATACTTATATTGTCATCTATTACTCTTAATGGTTTTCTATTATTATAATCGATGCATTCTATATATATACATTGCTATATATTTTGGGATATTACATTTATGGTATCAGAGCAGTTTTTATCCTTAGAGAACCTGTAGGTTATGTGCATCCCTTCCTTGTGCTTGTGTGCTCTTAAATGTACAGAAGCATTCATTCTAATTTCTTTGAGTAAGACTAATTGTTTTACTCTCGGATCATAAACAGAATATGGCGCAATATTTGTCCTTAGGATGCCCTATGTGTTACAGGTTTATCGTGTAGAGTTGAGTCTAAATGGTATGGTTTACCATTTATTCCAAGTCTAGATAATAAAATTATGTGTCTAACTGGAAGTTTTGAGAACAGAAAATGTCTCTATAGAAGGAATGAGGGTGCACACTCATGACTTTTACCAGAGATGATTTTCCTTTCTTAATTCTGAAGGTTTGGGGTAAGAAAGAGTTAGGGTTCCAGTGTTGTTTCTGATATAAATTCTTGTCTTGCTCTTGCCTTTGTGGTAGTGTATTATGCTTTATGGTGGTAGGGGAATACAGATTCAAGGACAACTTGACCTGTATACCTTCATTAGAATTGGTTTTAGCCTTTGAGACAATTTCTTTTCTCGAAGATGAGGAATTGGAAGACCAGGGTTTAAATTTCATAAGTGAGGTGTAGATATTTGTGTTTTAAGTTATGCTTTTGGGTGAAGTAGCTTCCAAGGACGAAATTTGGTGATAAGAGATTGTGCGTTTCAGAAGAAGGGTCGAGTTCAAATGCTTGAATGAGAGAAGATTTGGGCAAGTATTGGTATAACAAGATTTGAGAAATCGATTTGGTTTAGTATATAGTAACGTCAGAGGTCAAAAGAAGTAGCGAAAGATTGATAAGTGATTAGCAGTGTGGTAGACACAATAGAATTGGTTATATGAGAGGAAGGTACTTAAAAGTTGAGGGGAGTAGTATTTTGTGAAAATAGGTGGTGCTTCTAGAGACTATGAT
>NC_028351.1:24370906-24412691 GCF_000741045.1 Vigna radiata var. radiata | reverse complement strand
CCCTCGGCAATGGCTTTGCAAAGCAGTAGGGGCCATCACAAGTGCACAACCCGCCCCAGCTCTACATTCATTCTATGTCCGGACGTGTCTAGGAGTCTTAACATGATATGATGCTTGTTTTAATGAGTTCTATGAAATAAATGTTTATGTTCATGATGACTTACATGCTTGAGTGTATATGGATATTCTCGGTAATACTAGTACATGTTTAAATGTGTATGAACGTTCTTGCAGTAAATTGTATGATTGTTTTAGACCTAGCTCACCCTTGCACTTGTATGTTTGTATGTGTTTGCCTTCCCCCCTTGCGATGATCATCCAATCCTTTGGATGTGAGCAGTAGGTGATGATGTACCACTGGAGCAGGCGTTGGAAACAGAGGAAGATCTAGCCCCTAGTACTTAGTGTTTTTATTAGCTCCTAGTCTAGACTATCTTATTTTGAAAGACTCTTAGCACTTATTCATTATGAACTGTATTTTGGAAAACAATCTTTAGAACCCTTTAATATTTAGCTAGCTTATTATTTTGAACAACTTGGAATCTTGTACTTTGTCCTTCTTTTCGTTTTAATTTCCTCCTTTTTTATGGATGACTGTAACTTATACTTATATTGTCATCTATTACTCTTAACTGCTTTCTATTATTATAATCAATGCATTCTATATATATACATTGCTATATATTTTGGGATGTTACACAATTGATACAGGAGATGTTATGATATTGGGAAAGTATTAAAATTTGAGCTCATAACAATGTTATTTTGGAAAAAATCATAAAAAGTATTTTTTTTATTATAATATTGATATGAAAAAGTATTTTTTTTCATCTGTTAATTTTTTTTTCAGTTTATACTTAAATAAATATTAAAGTTTTGTTTTATCTACAAATTCATGAAAATGGTTCTAAAAGACGAACAAAGAAGGAACGAAACCAGAGTGAAGAGGAAAACAAGGCCGAGATAGAAACCAAAGTCCAAGTGAATAACTCTAACAATGATCTCCATGTTCGACAAAAACTCTGTAATTTGTAATAGCTCAATACTTAGTATGCAACTCATGAACCACAGTAGCATGTAACACAAAAAGATGACATCCATCTAGTAGGAGATAAAACACTAGTCAAAAAATTTAACAAAATTGATTCTTTGACACCAGTGAGAGAATTTACTCCTATTAGACAGTAAGACAGGTGGCAAAGATAACATTTTATTTATGTTAGTTGATGAGACATGTGAGTGCAAATTAGTAATTGTCCTCCTTTTTTAGACAGGTTGTTGGTTGATTTCCGCGAATGCTCATCGTCAAGAGCTTCCTACACTTTCTCCATAGCTTCCTAATGTTTTGTTCACTCTCGCACTCTTTCTCTCTCTTGTTTGACGAAGACTTTCTTGAAGTAGTGTCCTTATCCTGAGATATTTTATCTCTGGGCTTAGGGTTTTGGGCCTTTGTTAAAAGCGTTTGGGCCCGTAGTTTAATATGGTATCAGAGCGGGTTTAATACCCGTTATGCTTTCGTTGCCCAGTTTTCATTATCGTTGCTTCTTGGTTAGTTTCTTGGACTCTTGCTTCTTATTACAATGGATCACATGGATCAATCCACCAATCCTGTCAGCCCTTTCTATCTACATCCTGGGGAGAATCCAGGCCTCGCCCTCATCTCTCAAGTCATAAGTAAGACTAATTACTCTTCTTGGAGTAGAAGCATGAGAAGAGCTCTCCTCTCCAAGAACAAGATCAAGTTTATTAATGGGCCAATCAAGAAATTGCAAAGAAGTGAGGATTTGTTTGATGCATGGAAGAGATGCAACATGATGGTTCTCTCATGGATTATAAAGACACTTTCTTCACAGATTGCAGAAAGTGTGATATATGTTGAAGAAGCCAAAGAATTGTGGGATGAATTGAGGGAAAGATTTTCCAAAGGTGACTATTTTAAAATCTCTGATTTACTTCAAGACATTCATTCAATCAAATAGGGAGAAGGAAGTGTTAGTCAGTTCTTTACAGATTTAAAGATCCTTTGGGAATAATTGGAATCTCTTAGACCCACACCCAGTTGTACATGTGACATCTCTTGCAACTGTGAGCTCTCAAAGATTTCTTTGAAATATAGAGAAATTGAACACGTTATATGCTTCTTAAAAGGGTTGAATGATACCTATAACACTACGAGAACTCAAATATTCTTAATGGATCCACTTCCTAACATCAATCATGTTTTCTCCCTCATCATGCAACAAGAGAGACAAGAAAAATAGGATATTGGCACTGCCAGCCAGAACCAGTCTGCTGAAAAAACAAAAATTTTGGCCAATGTTGCTGACAAAAACAGCTCTTGGAAAACTGACAAGACTTGGAAAAACCAAGGGTGTGGCGCTAGATCACGTGGCCAAGGAAGAGGTAGAGGAAGGAGTCCTAACTATGGAAAACAGTGTTCCTACTACAACAAGATGAATCATACTGTGGATGAGTGTTATTCCAAGCACGGTTATCCACCTTGGTACAAGAAAGTTGACAACAATCAAGACAAAAAGAGTGATTGGAATTCAGCCAATGTCTACAGAGCAATTATGGGCTAGAGAATGTTCACTCCACTTACCAAGGCGGCACCAGTGCTGCCTTCAACTCCTTCACACCAGAACAAATGCAAAAGCTTCTCAAAATGATAGAGAAAGCTGATGAACCTACCCATAAGGTCAATCAGATGCAGAGGAATGACATAGAGGACAAACAAAGTACTCTTTCTTGGATTATTGACATTGGGGCACTGGTCATGTGACCCATGAGAAAAGGAATTTTTTCACCTTCTATAAAATTAAACCCATTACTGTCATACTACCCAATAACTCTGTTATTACTGTTGAACATGCAGGAACTGTCCAATTCTCTAAAGATTTTGTCATTTTTAATGTCCTATATATTCCTGAATTTTCTTTCAATTTAATTTCTGTTCAAAGTCTTATTAAAGACTTAAACTGCAGTCTAACTTTTTCTTGTGAGGTTTTTCAGATAAGGGAGAATTTTACATTGAAGATGATTGGGTGTGTTAACCCTTACAAAGGTCTTTACTACCATCAATCATATTAAAACTCTTTAAACTGTAAACCAACCACATAACAACTTTCAAGGGTTACACAAGCCAATTCCAAACATTCAACATCAATTAAATTGCAACAACATGAATAACAGACTTTGTTGTAAGTTGAGGTCGAACTAAAAGTCAATTTTTTCTACTGCATACATAGAGAGAGGGGTGCATACTAGTTCAGAAACGTTCTTCCAGAAATGGGAGCTAAGCTTTACAGTAAGATATGCTATTTGAAGACCCAAATCTTGTTCCTTCGTTATCCCTTTCCCTATTTCATCGCTATTGTGCTTTCTCTTTTCTCCATTTCTCCCCTTCATTTTTTCTTCACCAAAACCCTCGTTACAAACAACACGATTTTCTTCTGTTTTAACTCCAACGATCACTCTATTTCCACCCTTCTTTCTTCCCCCATAAGCACTCATCCGGAACGACACCATTTTTGGTCGTTTCAACTTCAACCCTCTTCCCTTTTCCCCACCAATCCCTTCATCTGAAATGACACGATTTCCTTGCGTGTTAACACCATCTCTATTCTCCCTGTTTCTCTCCTTCCTTCGTCTATGACACCCTTCATCCGAAGGGTTCCGTTATTTTGACACCCAATTTTTGACACACATTTGACATTGCCAGGTGTCAACATCCAATTGGGTAGTTTGTGTTATTTATTTTTTTTAAATTTTGGCCTGCAAAATGAAAAGGGTTTCAGACAATTTGGGTTCCAATTCTACCCTTGGCATGTTTCATTAGTTTTGTGTGACAGATTTCGTTCCCTCTCACATTTGCTCCTCTGCCTTCGTCCTCTTCCTTGCGGCCCGCGATTCTACCGGCGTTTTCGTGCTCTCCAGAGCCGTTTTGTTGCATATATCGTTGTCTCAGTTTTGCTGAAATGGCAAGTTCCGGAATGGACCTTCGTTTCACCAAGGTTCGTGTCATCACCCTAGGTGAGCATCACATCCAACCCTAGACTCACACTTATACCAAAAACAAGTCAAGTTGTCTTAAAAAACACCCAAAATCACCCGTGGTCCCCCACGTTACCACAGGTGGTTCCTTCAGTACAACATGATGTCCAAAATGGGAATATAACTCGTGTAATCGATTACAAGCCTATTGTAATCGATTACAATAGTGTTTTATGTGGCAGATTTCACTGAACTTCACTAAGGTTTATGTCATCACCCTGGGTGGACCCCTCCTACATCATGGGGTTTCCCAAGCATCACATCCAACCCTAGACTCACACTTATACCAAAAACAAGTCAAGTTGTCTTAGAAAACACCCAAAATCACCCGTGATCCCCCACATTACCACAGGTGGTTCCTTCAGTGCAACAGGATGTCCAAAACAGAAAAAAGGCTCGTGTAAACGATTACCAACCTCTTATAAACGATTACAAGGGTCTTTTTTGCTGCACAGATTACAGTACTTGGCCTTAATTGCTATGGAACTTTCATACATTGCACATACAAAAACTTGGACATCAATCATCAATCATCAATCAACAATCATTTCTATATTGCACATAAGCAATCTTGAAATCAATCATCTTATTGCAATAACAATTTGTACAATGTCTTCAAAAATATAAAACAATCTTATTCCAATAAGAAGTTGTACAATGTCTTCATATATATAAAACGAAAAGTACACTGACTTCATATAAAAAGTACACTGTCATGACAACTATCCTATCAAAACAAACTAAACTACACTACATTTTTACACTAGACAACTATCCTACAACAATCCATAGACCTCTAGCGCATCCAGTAGTCTTATGTTCTCGTTGTCCAGGATCCATTCACGTACATATCGCTTTCTGATTGCAAGCAATTCCTCCTGAAATGAAAATATTGTACTTGTTATATCAACCAAATCATCAAAAAATAATGCAAATATTGTACTTGTCATATTCTCCCAATCAAAAAATAATGAAAAGATTGTTATTACTAACCAAAGAAATGCAACTAAATAAAAGACCAAAACTTTAACTTACCTTTGGGATTCCAAAAGTCATTGCAACTTCACAAAAAATGAAAACTTGAAAGAGACCAAAAAATTAATGGTGGATAACGCCAAAGAGAACAATGAGAGGGGGGAACGAAATGATACAGAAAGAGAACCCACATAATGCGAGAAGGGGACGAAATGACAAAACACACACAACGCCAAAGCCATCCAAAAAGGGGATAGAGGAAATAGAGCTTACCTTGCAAAAGATAGCTTTTTTTGGGTCGAGATGAGACGAACGGTGTAACGGAAAAACCAAAGGATTAGAGAGATGAAGCAACCGGGAATGGAAAGAGTGATGGAAGACAAG
The DNA here is from genome assembly GCF_000741045.1 of Vigna radiata var. radiata. NCBI lineage: Eukaryota > Viridiplantae > Streptophyta > Magnoliopsida > Fabales > Fabaceae > Vigna > Vigna radiata. The sequence goes on along the minus strand of NC_028351.1, from coordinate 24,407,279 downwards.
AAGCTTCAGAAACAAAGTGAAAGAGAAGAAAAAGGAACCGCCAAACGAGATTTCATATCCTCAGAATTCTTATTCTACTCTCGTCAGTTTTTAAAAAACTCATTTTCATTTAAAAGAAAAAAAGCCAATAAAAATTTGACACCTGGCCGGTTGTGTCAAAAAATAGTGTTAAAAGAAACATTTTCGTCATCCGAAACTTCGTGATTTACTTGCATTTTAACTTCAACCATCTTCTCCTTTCTCCTTTCTCTCTTTCTTCCTCCACCAAACCCCTCCTTTCTTTCTCTCTATCTTCCTCCTCCAAACCCCTCATTCAAAACGACACACTTTTCTTTCGTTTCAGCTTCACCAACTTTCACATCTGTGCCTTTCACTTTCTTATTGCTTGGCTCGTTGTTGAACCTGGGAGATTGTCGAAGAGATGAAAACCCAACGTCCGCATTGTTAAGCCTCGGAGATACTCTCGACCCGACTGTGCAGTCATTGGATTTATTTACGAAAACGGCAGCAGATTTGGGGTTTGAGAGTGGTGCGGTCTAGTTCGGGGAGGAACCTCGGTGACCTTCGTGGGGTGAAGAATTGACTGTGTACAAAAGAGTTTTTCTCTGGCATTTTCACGAACACTTGAAGGTGTCGCTTCTGCAGTGAACAAAAATTAGACTCTCCCTTTTAGAATTCAAACTCGAATTGAATTGAGAGCCTCGTGAACGCATTAACCAACACCCTTTTGGGCTTTTCTTCATGCACCAAAAAACAATTCTTATCCAGCCGCCGTGAACGCAATGATCTGTCACAAATCCTTCTCTCCGGTGCTCCAGATGCGTCGGAATGTTCTCAAACAAGCCAACGAATTGGGATGAAAATGCATGATGAGGGGTGTTTCTTCATGCATCCCACCAAATTACTACCTTCATCTCATCACAGGATTCTGAAAATTTTGATCCGGAACAGGGATGGATTAACTGTCTTTCGAAAAAGAAATTTCAGGACTGATCTAGTGTGTTGTGGAAAGTAAAATCCAGTTTGATAGAATTAAGTAACAGCCTAGCCTGCCAAAACTTTTTTTAACTTCTTAAATTATTTTTAAAATGTTTATCCATATTTAAAGCATATTTAATCATATAAATATTATTAAAAAAATTAATTAATGTTTTCAATAATCAAATAATTAAAGTAATATTATATTTACATATCATATCATTCTATTATAATTAATAATGGTTTAAACTACAACACTAATATATTTATATTCTTAAAATAATATAACAAAATATTAACTTTTAATTTATATTTTAATTTAAAAAAAAAAAAAAAAAAAAAAAAAAAACGGGTTTGTTGAACCATCCACGGCTAATTTGACGGGGACCATGTAAGATTTTGCCGAATTGAAGTCACATATCTAAAGTGCATCCTCAGTATATTTTTAACAACTGTACGGAGGGAAAGTAATCGACATTTCTTTATTTTCAACATTTTGACAATTTAAAACCATCTAAAACTAAAAGTTTGAATCTCTGAAGATACCCCACCCACCATTCATCTACGATTTGGTTAAAGGGGTGTAATGATTCAATGAGGACATCCACACACAGCACTTGGTCGGTTTGTACTTCCAAGCCTTTCACATCTCTTTTTCATGTTTGCATGGATGTTTTAATTTCAGTAAATAGCAGTCTAAACACAGCTTTACAAAATAAGAACTAAATTTAACCGTTACATCTCAGTTTAAAATACTCCATTCAAACACTACAAAAGTGACAAGGTGAACAAAAATGACAGTTCCACCAAAAAATGGCCATTGTTGTGAGAAACAATGCCCAGGTAAGACAAAAACAAAAAGACTTCAAAGCAGACGATAAAACATCTTGGTAGGTATATATTCTATGTGATTGGCATCCAAAAATTTCCATCAGCTTCTTTACCACTATGCTGAGACTCAATTTGAGCAACTTCGTCCAGGGCCAGTCCTGAATTGCTTATGTGGAGTATGATGAACACATCTTATATGTTGTCCGTATAATTTAAAGAGGACCTTGCATTGGCATAATATGAACCATTGATTTCCATGAAATCTCCATGACTCAATTGAGATTAGATTACACTTACTTTAGATTCCAACATTCGTCCCAAAATTAGCCTAGCCCATCCACAACTTCAGCACTTTATCCTTACCACCAGAGGCTACCTTCTCTCCATCGGGACTCCAATCAACAGAAAAAACCTTTACCGCAAGAAAATAAATTTAGGTCAGCAACTATAACGAAAAAGTATTTAGCAAAATAATGCCAAAAAATTTGGCATGTTAAAAGACATACTTCATCAGAATGGCCTGGAAGATCTTGTTTCAACTTCCGAGTCCGAATATCCCAAACCTGGAAAACCAAACATGGTCAAGGTTCCACTTTTGCAAATGAAAATTTATCCGTTGTGATGTACAAATCAAACTAAAAAAATTCGTGATACAAAATCCTTTATTAATAGAAACAGAAAACCATGCTTACCTTAAGTGTGGAATCTCTGCTGCCACTTAGAAGAAGTCTACTGTCTGCAGACCAGCTGTACAATAATAACTTGGTTAGGGTTCTAAATGAAATATCTTTGGCTTCAAGTAAGAAGGAATCACGTAATTGTACCTGATCTGGTAAACAGGCCCGACATGGCCCCGAAAGGCAGCAACAAATTTCCCTGTGGTGCCATTCCATAACTTCACAGATTTATCAAAAGAAGCACTTGCCACCCATTGCCCATCAGGTGAAAAATAGACATGGTTCACAAGCTGTCAGCAAACAAGCTTAACTTAATCATTAAACCTTAAAGATGTTACATGTATAACAATACAATCAATTTCAACCAGCAACTAATAACAAGAAATGGACATCAGCAAATATTTAACATAATTTGGTGACAGCAGTCCGCAGGACAACCTGCTGTGACTAGAGTTTAGACCTGAGACATTGGCCAAGAAAAGGATATCAGATTTATTAGAACCTTTTTTCCAAATTTTAGATTACAAAGATACAGTCATATATCATAATATTCTTTCAAAAGGCAGTAGGCACTCAATAACGCTTATATAAACCGAAGTCGCATTGCCCTTTGATGATAATTTTGGTTTATTCTCATTTCCATAATTTGAATGTTAAGAAAAATAAAGAAAAGTTGTACCTGCTGATGACCTGTCATGCGAGTTTTGGGGTGCTTGCTGACAAAAGGTTCCCAAAGGAACATAGTAAAATCATCAGATCCAGAGACCAATCTCTCAGGGGCATTGCCTCTCATTGCTTGATACCTTTCCAGAGCAACCTATATTCATCAGTGGCATAAGCTGGTATTAGTAAATGTATATCAGAGATGGAAGAAGTTCCCAGAGGAAGGAATCTGTAATAGTTAAAACCTGAGAAATGTGAGGCAAAGATAAATTTAACATTTAATAGATTGAAAGCATCAACTACTCTAACAATAGCTATGAATGAAAATGGATAACTAAAAGAAAAGAATGGAAGGATTAATTATTTTAACCCAAAGTTCCAAAACATTAATTAACAGAAATAAGAAAAATGTAATATGAAAAACAATAAATCTTGACAAACTAAGAACAACACAAATCACCTTATGGACGGCATAAAGCAGAACACAAGAGCTATAAACTCTAAAGCATACAAAATTACAAACTTCGACAAACATTAAGCTGGTCACTAAAATATTCTTAATTATTAACAATAATTTCCAAGTTCAAATAACATTTTTATAACAACAATCAAGCCTAATCCCGTTATATGGGATTGGATACAGAATAAAACAATGCCATTGAGCAATATCAAAAATTGTTTTTCTGGCATAAGCAAGAATATAAACAATGAAGCAATCTATAATTAAACAAACCTGACAAGTCTGAGTTTGGGCTAACCAATCTGACCAGCCAATGCAGTTGGGTCTAGTAACTAAAATCCTACGTTCAGAGGGCCAACAATACCATTAAAAGTAAAAGGTTACCTTCTTCATTTCCTCTGGAGATGAATATTGTTTTCCAGTATGATCAAAAGCTCCTGTGCGAAGAACATACTCGGTGCTTAATGCCAAAGAATTAACCCAATGCCCATGTCCCTAAAATTAATTCCAAAATATTAGAAAAAGTATTGGAAAGGAAAGACAGTTTAATGACAGAAAATACATGTAGCTGATTCAAAAATTAAGAATAGAAAGAACATCATCTTATCAGTGATAGACTTTCGTCATTCCATGAGAGTTTCTTTTTGCTTTAGAATACCTCTTAAAGTATTTTTTTGCTTTCTCACAGCCACCGTGTCGGATAGGTTCCTAGGTTTGAAACCTAACTATCAACGCTCACAGTAACCCAAAAGAATAGTGAATGAATAAATTTCTTTTATCAATGGTAATAGAATTTGTAAACAAAGGATAGTTGAGAGCATAACCTCCCTAGTATCAAAACATAACCTCTCTCACAGAACTGTAGCCGTAGTCGCCTATCAACAACTCAATAGTCAAAAACATAATCCTAACAATAGACTCTAACTTTATTTATACTAATTATTTCCCGCCCATCTTGTGCTAAATCTTTCCTTAGAATATTTTCTAAATAAAATATTTCCCTAGAATATCGTTCTAAATATTTCCATAGAATATCGCTCTAAATACACTAAATATTTCCTGCCTATCCTAACTGCTACAACAATTAGGATAGTAACTCTTCAATAGGTCGGCTCAGGTTCCTCACTGCTTCTAACCGTTCGGCTCGAGCTCTCACCGCCTTCGGCCGTTCAACTAGACTCCTCACCACCTTCCACCGTTCGGCTTGACCTCTCCCCGCCTTCCACCGTTCAGCTTGACTCCTCACCGCCTTCCACTATTCGGCTTGACCTCTCCCCGCCTTCCACCGTTCGGGTTCTACTTTCTTCCCCAATACCATTCGGCTCATTTCTTCTTCCTTCTATCTTATCCCCATTACAACCTATTACCTTATATCCTATCATTACACCCCGCTCCAGAACAACCTTGTCCTCAAGGTTGGAATCGTGAAATTTAATCTCCCAACTCCTCTTTATCATTGTGTAATCATATGAAGGGAATCCTCTAGTAATTGCCCTCCAAATCAGGTTTGGAGGCTTGGGTGGTGGCAATTCCTCCTCCAATGACTTCCATTCTTCTTGGATTCTATTAGCTTCCAGCATTCTAGTCACCTCTTTTCCAGAATCATAAGCCCTGACATAACGGTCTTCGATGTCCTCCAATGCTTCACGCCGCTCTCTTCCTTCTGCCAGTGTATCAAAAACTGAAAGCCCCCTTCTTTGTTCACTGGCCCACCCCCTCACAGAATCCATTGTTCTCTTCAGGGCATTGATTCTTCCATCTGCCCTTCCTTCCAAAGCCTCCTTTCTTCCTTCCTTCACGCTTCCCTCCCCACAATCTAGCACTCCTTTCCTAAGGATATCTGGTAGCCCTCTCTCTTTTGGATCCGGCAATACTAGCCCATTCAATTCCGTGAGTTTACTCACGTTAGGTTTCAATCGTCCTCTCACGTTCGAATCCAGCTTTCGTCCGTTCAGTTCCAACAGTTCTCTCACGCTCGGTTCCAGTTGTCCTCTCACGTTTGGCTCCGTCAATCCTCTACCTTTCGGTTCCAGCAGTCCTTCCCCGTTCGAAGCTTGGACGTATTCTTCCACGGTCCCCGACTGCTTACCGGCCACCACCCCTTCAAAGGTTGTACCCCTGTTTCTTCCTCTGAATCGGATCACCATCGCCTCCTTTAAACCTACCCATGAACGGTTCCTGGCCTTCTCCCTCCAAAATTTGAACCAGTATCCGGCACTTCTCTCCATGTTGATGTAGGCTAGACGAACCTTTTCTTCCTCAGACACCCCGTGTAGTTCAAAAAGTTTTTCAGCTCTATTGATCCAATTCAAAGATCACTCCCTTCAAAAATGGGTAACTCTACCCTTTTCCTCCAATTTGGTTGCTTATCCTAGCGTCCACCATCTTTCTCACCCTCCTTTTCCTCTGGTCGGTCCCCCCTTTTCCCGTTGACAGACCCATGGCTTTCATCCGAATTTCGATCTAGTTGTAGGGCTTGCCCTCCCATCATCCTCATCAATTCTTGTAAATCTTTGCGGATTGCCGTCGTCTCAGCCCCCAGGGACAGCTCCATGTTCTCCAGTCTCAGCCCTATGCTCTCCAATTTCCCGTCGACTGCATTCATTCTTCCCTCCATGATGTCATTCACTCCTCTCAATCAGTATTCGACAATTTCTTGATTACTTCTTGATCCCTTCTTGATCCAGCAGTCCTCTTGCCTCCTTCTATTCTAGTTGATAGAGGCTTGGCTTGGCAGGTCAGACCAATTGTTAGGTTCTTGGGTTTGAAACCTAACTATCAACGCTCACACTAACCCAAAAGAATAGTAAATGAATGAATTTCTTATATTAATGGTAAAAGAATTATGTAAACAAAGGATAGTTGGGAGCATAACCTCCCTAGTATGGGGCATAACCTCCCTCACAGGACTGTAGCTGCAGCCGCTTATCAACAACTCGGTAATCAAAAGCATAACCCTAACAATAGAATCTAGCTTTATTTATACTAATTATTTCCCACCCATCTTGTGCTAAATCTTTCCCTAGAATATTTTCTAAATAAAATATTTCCCTAGAATATATTTCCCTAGAATATCGCTTTAAATATTTCCCTAGAATATTACCCTAGAATATCGCTCTAAATATTTCCCTAGAATATCACTCTAAATACACTAAATATTTCCCGCCTATCCTTACTGCTACAACAGTTAGGATAGTAACTCTTCAACCGGTCGGCTCAGGTTCCTCGCTGCTTCTTACTGTTCGGCTCGAGCTCTCACAGCCTTCAACCATTCGGCTCAACTCCTCACCGCCTTCTACCGTTCAGCTTGACTCCACCGCCTTCCACTGTTCGGCTTGACCTCTTCCCGCCTTCCACCGTTCGGGGTTCTACTTACTTCCCCAATACCATTCGGCTCATTTCTTCTTCCTTCTATCCTATCAGTGTTAGTTATGCATTTTTCCTCTTCAGCTGCTGCTATACCCTTTAATCACTTTTAACAAGTTTGACTTATGATACATATGTTCTAACTTGAGGAGGTGTATTAAAGATTTTATTTGAAAAGATGAAACATCATGAATATTAATTGTTACTTTGACAGAGAGAAAGTCATGTTTAGGAAATATCTATTAGCTTTGTCATCATTTACTTTGTCAGCTTCAGCAACCAACTGAGTTTCATTTTACTAAGTCTCTCAAGGGGTCTTTGTGTTGGTGACATTTGTAACAAGTTTGCCTCATGTGATACATATGCTTTGGCTTGGGGGAAGTGTTAGAGATATGATTTGATTACACTAAATAGAAAGATATGATATGATTTGGTAGGGAAATATCTTACCAAATATTTTCTATTATTAGATATTGATTGTGTTCCTTATTATTGCATATCTTCTGTATTATTAATAAGAATACTCATATGTAAAATACATGGAATTCATTATATTCCTTCTTGGTTTCTCTCTTCTCAACATGGTAATAGAGCGTATCATCCTTGTGACCTGATTTGTCACTAATCCTTTCAATAATTGTATAACAAATTTACATAACATTGGTTCAAAATAAAACATTGAAATCCTTCAAGATTGAAATAGAGAAATACCAATAGGTAGCTACATCTGATGAGAAGATATTATCAAAAAAGTAAATGAAGAAAAAAGTTACACCAGATCCGAAACAGGGGTCATGCATAACAAAAACCATGTTAAAAAATAAACATGCAGATGAAAAGTTCAACTGAAAAGGGATGAGGCTCACCTTAAGTTCACGGATTAGTTTCCCTTGTGTGGTTTCCCAGACTTTGATAGTACAATCCTGAGAACTGTAATAAAACAACACAGATAGGCTCCAAGCAGTAAATAGAATTACAGAATGATAATTAAGACATTAACTTAACCAAAACAAGGGAAAAGCCAACTACAGGCATCAGTAAACACTAGGATCAGTTCAGTTAAAGTACAGAAAATAAAATCTCTTGAGATAAAAACGTGAGTTAAAATCATAAAATGAGAATTGAACCAAAATGAATTTATATTTCCAGTCTGACAAGGGGGATGCAGGAGTACGTAAACTATGACAATGAGCACAAATAAAAATCTCGACTAAACTTCACAGAAACTGGGAGGAAGTAAAGAGAGGGAAAATACCCAGTATAAATCACACCATCTCCACCCCATTTTACACATGTTATTGCAAGTGTGTGGCCACTAAGGCACATAACACATTTCTTTAAAGAAACATCCCATATACGAGCATCCCCATCTTTGCTGGCACTTACAAAGCGACGGCATGGAGCATTCAGGTGGATGGGTTCCCAAGAGATACCAGTAATCCATTTCTTGTGACCCTATATTTAAGAATAATTTGAATTATATTATCAAAGAAACAACATATGGAATTCATGACACAAAAACCCTTCTACTAATATCTGTTATAAAAGTAAATAGTGAACAAACCAAAATAATAGTTGAAATATGAAGCTAATAATAAATAAATGACAATTCATATAAAACATCTCCAGAATAGAGCAGGATGTTCTTTTATTTATTTTTGGAATTAGGGCAAGGAAGAGGGGGGGAAGCTGTGTAACCAGAGTTGTGTAATTCTTATATTATAGCTAAATAAATGCTGCCCCTGCAGCCACTGCTCCATTGCTCACTACTGTTTTCAATATGTACTTCACTACGACAATGGACTATTCAATGTTCAAAGCATCAAGTTTCTTTTTTTGAATCTTCAAATAGTGGAAGTTTGCAATGCTATCACTTAAGATTTAAGACTAATAAGAAATATTCTAGAGGGCTTAATAATCCCTCTCATGATCTTCTATTTATAATGAAAAACACAAGAGTACATGGAATACCAAGAGTCTGCAATAGACTACTAGGTACAGAACTAGGTAAAACCATTAAACTTCTGCAGACTAGCCTAAATGATAATACCTATATGTAATAATTCCAACACTCCCCCTTAAGCTGGAGCATACAAATTGTATGTACCAAGCTTGGAACAAATAAACTCAATCCGAGGTCCCCTCAATGACTTAGTCAACACATCTACGAGTCGGTCATTTGATCCAACAAACTCGGTACATATTTCTTTTGACAATAACTTTTCCCGAACAAAATGACAATCAATCTCTATATGTTTAGTTCTCTCATGAAATACTGGATTTGATGCAATGTGAAGTGCAGCTTGGTTATCACAATACATCTTCATACTCTGAATGTCACAGAAGTTAAGCTCTTGAAGGAACTGCTTCACCCATATAAGTTCACATGTTAGTGATGTCATTGCCCTATATTCAGCTTCAGCTTTTGAACGAACCACTACATTTTGTTTCTTACTTTTCCATGAGATAATATTTCCTCCAAGGAAAACACAATATCTAGTAGTAGATCGTCTATCAATAGGAAAACCTGCCCAATCGGCATCACAATATCCTGATACCTGAAGGCTTCCTTTCTCTTCATATAACAACCCTTGCCCGGGTGCCTTCTTTAAATACCTTAGGATTCGAATGATAGCATTCCAATGGCCAACACATGGAGCTTGCATGAACTGACTAACCACTCCAACAGCAAAAGATAGATTCGGCCTTGTAATAGTGAGATAGATTAGTTTTCCAACAAGTCTCCTATATCTCTCCAGGTTGGAAAATAACTCTCCGGGTTGTAATAGATTAGTTTGGGTCCATAGGACTGTCAACCGGTCTACAATCAATCATGCCTGTTTCTTGCAAAATATCCAGGGCATACTTCCTTTGGGAGATTACAACTCCATCTTTTGACTGAGCTACTTCAATGCCTAAGAAGTATTTGAGGCCTCCAAGATCTTTGGTTTGGAAATGTCTACACAAGTACTCCTTTAGTTGAGATATTCCAGCAGTAGCAGTATCATTTCCTGTAATAACTATATCATCAACATATACGATCAAGTAAACACATTTCCCGAGACATGAATGATAATAAAAGACTGAATTATCTGCTTCACTGCATTTTAACCCAAATTTTTGAACAATTAAGCTGAACTTCCCAAACCAAGCACGTGGAGATTGCTTGAGCCCATATAGAGATCGGTTCAATTTACAAACCATACCAGACTCCCCCTGAGCAACAAACCCAGGAGGTTGCTCCATATAAACCTCTTCCTCAAGATCACCATGGAGAAAGGNANTTTTGANATCCAACTGATGAAGTGGCCAATGACGAATGGCTGCCATGGCGAAGAACAAGCGAATGGTAGTCATCTTGGCCACGGGAGAAAAGGTGTCACAATAATCAAGACCATAAACCTGAGTGTACCCTTTTGCAACCAGCCGGGCTTTGAGCCGATCAATGTCACCATTAGGGCCGACTTTAATTGCATATACCAATCGACAACCAACAACCTTTTTGCTTGGGGGAAGTGGCACAAGCTCCCAAGTATTACTGTGGTCAAGAGCCTGCATTTCGTCAATCATGGCTTGTTGCCATCCAGGATGATCAAGTGCTTCTTTCACATTTTTAGGTATAAGTACATGGGATACTGAGGATAAAAGGGAATAAAAGGAGGGCGACACTCTGTGATAGCTAAGAAAATTATAAATGGGATGAGGATTTCGAGTGGAACGAGTACCTTTTCTAAGAGCAATGGGCCAACCATAATCAGCTTCACCAGGAGGCGTGATAGGAGATGGAGACGGAGAAGAATCTGAAGAAGGAGATCCACCATTGTCTAGGAGAGGACTGCTCACGGGAGTACTGTGTCGGGAGATATCAATATGTGGAGAGGAAGGTTCGAGAGGACTTTGAGCATGACTTGAATTGATAGGGACATTGGAGACATTGGACTCAACCACTGGAAGAGGAAGGACCTGTTGGAGGATAGAGAGAAGAAAGGTGTCTGTTCAAAGAATGTGACATTGGCAGACATGTAGTACTTCCGAGTTTCAGGGGAGTAACACCGATACCCTTTTTGAAGCCGAGAATAGCCCAAAAAGACACACTTGATTGCACGAGCAGAGAGTTTGTCTAACCCTGGAGACATGTCGTGAACAAAACACACAACCAAAAACGCGAGGAGGGGTGTGAAAGAGAGGATCATTGGGAAAAAGAATGGAGAAAGGGACTTTATTATTGAGAGAGGAGGATGGCATCCTATTAATAAGAAAACATGCAGTTAAGATGGCATCCCCCAGTGATGAACAGGAATATGGGCACCAAGTAAAAGGGTACGAGCAGTTTCAACCAAGTGTCTATTTTTTCTTTCGGCTATACCATTTTGCTAGGGTGTATGAGGACAAGTGGACTGATGCAAAATACCATGGGAGCTAAGGATTGCACAAAAAGAGGATGAGAAATACTCTTTAGCATTATCACTTCTTAAGATTATAATCACTTGACCAAATTGGTTCTTGATTTCATTCAAAAATGAGGTGAAAATGGGTAACAATTCAGAGCGATCTTTCATTAGATAAACCCAAGTACATCGAGAATACTCATCAATAAATGTAACAAAATACCGAAAACCAAAAGAAGAGACGCGACTAGGTCCCCAAACATTAGAGTGAATGATAGAAAATCTAGAAGTACACATTGATTGAGACCTTTTAGGAAAGACAGATCTAACATGTTTTCCTAGTTGACAAGACTCACATTCTAAAGTCTGAAGACCACTAAGTTCAGGACACGTCTTTTTTAACTTTGACAAGTGGGGATGGCCAAACCGATCATGTAACACTTTAGGAGAAAGAGCTACAACACGGGATACAGATCCAAAATGGTATAAACCTCCAGCTTCATATCCTTCTCCAATCTGTTTCCCCGAGCCACGCTCTTGTATAACAAAAGATTTTGAATCAAAGGTTATTGAACAATGTAACATTTTGGTTAACTGACTTAAGGAAATTAAATTGAATGGACAGTTAGGGACAAAAAGAACAGATTTCAGAGTGAGAGAGGGAGACAGGGAGACTTGACCGACTCCCTTTGAACAAGTTTTGGAGCCATTTGCAAGGGTAATAAAATGGGGTTTTTCTTGAAGGAATGAGGTATTACCAGAGATGTGATCAGAAGTACCCGAATCAATTACCCATGAATTGGGACCTCCCATGGATTGAGAAATGCAGGCGGTGGACGTAATTGGGAACTGAGATGATTGCGCCAAGTTGTTAGACTTTAATCACAGATACTCTTGATACTCTTCCTCGGTGAACTTGGAGTTGGAAGTGGGAGTGTCAGCCTTAGAGATATTGGCTGTTTTTGAAGGGAAGCCATGCAAGGAGTAACAGTTTTCTTGGGTGTGACCCACCCTCTTACAATAAGTGCACTGTGGACGTCCCCGACCTCCACGTGCTCCTCCTCTAGTGCCACGTCCTCCTCTTCCTCATGTGGGAACCATGGCAGATGGTTCCAGTGTTTCATGAGCTTCCTGAGATTGAGGCACTGGAACACGAAGAAGACGTGTGGTCAAGGCTTCCAAGGAAGGGACTTCATGGCTTGTTAGGAGTTGATCTCTGATGTGATTCAAATCTGGATGCAATGCACGGAGGATCATCACCATGTAATACTTGTCAAGCTTCTTCTTGATTTCTTCTGGAGATTCCACTTCCAAGAACATTCTCAACTCTTCTACAGCTGCTTGAGCTTCGGTCATGAAGGAGACCATATCATGGTCTTGCATTTTGAGACTTGCAAGCTTATTTGCCGTATCATATAGACGTTGAATATCATTAACATAAATGCTTTGAGCCTTCTTCCAAAACGAGTGACATGTTTTGAAGGCTCTAAGAGATATCAAAAGACGTGGCTCCACAGACTGCCACAATAGGGCACACAGCTGATAATCTGCTTGTTTCCATTGTTCAGCTTTTTCAGAAGGTACTTGGCTTCCATCCTGTTCAAGGTGGTCATAATGGCCTTGACCGAGAAACCACATTTCCACAGCTGCAGACCAAGACAAATAATTTTTTCCATTTAGTTTTTCCGAAGTGATCGAAGGACTTCCTGAGAGGGAAAGAACACTTCCAGACGCCATTCTGGATAAAAAATAGGAGACGGAGGGCGCGACAGTGAAGAACTTGAAAAAGCAATTGTGACAAACCAAATCACCCTCGGTTTTCTTCAAGGGGAGCTTCGAGACTTCACGGCAACCAGGTTTTGAGGGTCAGAATAGAGAGAGGAGACCCAAGCGAGTGCTATGGAGGTGTCGCGGCGACTTTCCGGTGAGCAGAGGGTGGCGCGTGGACGGCACGCGCCTGTTCGCAACGCACAAAGAAGCTGCGCAATCCGGCAAACCCACTGGTGGGGTTGGCTGTCGCTCAAGGAGGCGGTCCAGATCCAGTGGTCGCCGGTCGGAACTGTGACGACGGTCGGCGGCGGACAGCGGCGGACGACGGCGAACAACAGCGCACGGCAGCGGACAGATGTGAGATGGCGAACAACCAAGTTAAGAACTTCAAACTCAAACTGCACTTGACAGCTGCAAATAGTCGTGAGACAGTCGCGGACAATGGCAAATGGCACCGGACATATGCGAACAGCAGTGCTGGTGGACAACCAGGACGGAAACCAAAGCAGGTGATACCAACTTAAGATTTAAGACTGATAAGAAATATTCTAGAGGGCTTAATGATCCCTCTCATGATCTTCTATTTATAATGAAAAACACAAGAGTACATGGAACACCAAGAGTCTGCAATAGACTACTAGGTACAGAACTAGGTAAAACCATTAAACTTATGCAGACTAGCCTAAATGATAATACCTATATGTAATGATTCCAACACTATCAATAAACTTAAATGAAAAAAAAATTAAGAAAATAGTAAACAAACTTTATAATAGATGTTTGTATTTGTGATTAAATATCTTACAGTTAGTGGATTGCCTAATGACTTTCCAGTTTGAGGGTCCCAACAAATAAGTTCTCCAGCCTTGCTCCCACTTACAAGGTACTTTCCATCCGGTGACCATGCAATACAAAGTACCCAGTTCTTGTGCCCTGCATAAAATGTAAACAGTTATAATGCATATATGACTCGTTAAAATTGCCAAAACATTATGAAACTATAGAAATTGATATTAATCTAAGGAAGGATAAAGAATAGCTCCTTACAGCAGAGTAGATCATTGTAATTCGCCCAATACTATAATTTCCAGCCTTCAAAGTCCCTATCCTTCCCTCTTATTATTTTCTCATTCCTTTGCAATAACCCCCACCCTCCCACTATTCTTTGCCAGCTTAGAATTCCATTATAATCCAGATTTAATAGCATGAACATTCCCCTTAGCAGTAACACACTGTTTCTCAATCAAGAACCTTCAACTAATTCTAACTCCTTTTACCATTTAGTTAAATTGATCATTTTTATTCTTGTACTTAATTAGAAAGATACCAAGAACAACTTAACATTTTTAATGTCAAACCTTTGCAAGTGTACAATGGTGTCTGAGTGGTCAAGTCCCAAAATCGAACACTGGTATCACCAGAACCACTAGCCAATTGTTGTCCATCGGGACTGAAGGCAACACTAAGTACAGCTTCAGCATGACCTAAAAATACAGACAACCACAACAATATGAATTCCAGAAAATACGAAAATAACACAAACTTGTGCAACGATCTTCAACATCCAAACCAAACTGCTCTCTCACAGTTTAGCAAGCACAATACAACATTGTGCCACTACGAATGGAAAAATACACAATATGTCTCACATACCAGAAATAGTTGCGGAACAGCGATTCACAGGACGAATACGGAAAATAGCTTGAGGTTGACAAACTATAGGCAAAGCCTTCTCCACCGAGACTGGAATAGTGTTAAAGTAACATTGCAAAGGAAAAGGAAAACATCATTACAAGTGCGTAATTCTTTGCATCAATTCTTTAGGAAAATTAGGATTTTTTTTTTCTCCTCAAAATGTGTTAAAAGCAAGTAAACCGGTGAATTTACAACGAATTAAGAAAGAAAGAAAAAACTAATTTATTGTAAACAAACATGACAAACCTTTGTTTTTCTGCAAGTATGTTTCAAGTGGTGCAATGAGCTCCTCATCTGAAATATAAAAAGCATACGGCAACTTCTCTTCCTAAAATGAAAGCATAGATAATCACTCAATGTTATAAATAATAAACAAAAATGTAAAATAGAATTTGAGAAGGATAAAGGGGCTTGCTTACATTGCTTAGAAGCTTATTAACAATCTGATTGAGTTGTTGAGGGCCAGCATTCTGAGGCAGGTACATAGGAGAGCCCAAAGGAGTTCCCTCTGGGTCTGTCAAAAGGCACATCACGTTGTTGATTATCTCCCTCTTCTCCACCATAGTCTCTGTCTCTACTTCCATTTTTCAATCACGGATTTTCCTTCTCTTATGCTGAGATTCTCTTATCGATGATGCTTCTTACTCTTCCACTTGGGGTTCTATTTGGTTCTATCTTCGTTGCCGAAACTAATAAAAGTAGTGAAATAAAGTCACATTGGCACAAACCCTAAATTACGCAGGACCCAGGATCCATTATACACAGACCTATGAAACATAGGCACACACAGACTTCCCATATTTATGTTTTTTTTTTCTTTGTTAAATATCATCATTTTAAATTTTAAATTTTAAAATTTAGTACATAAGTGAGAAACTAATTTATTCTTTTTACTCAATCTAAAACCAAATAACGTGATCTTTTTTTCTTAATTTCACTGTAAATTAATGCTTAACTATAATATATCTTGAATGCAAAAATTGCTATGACTAGATCTTCTTACAGGACACTCACAGACCTTTCTAATTTATAAAATCACTCACTTCTCTTCAAAGTTGAAATAGCATCAAAGAATAACTTTAGTAACGGTCTTCACACACAAACATATATGGCCCTATTACTAAACTATTACCAAAAAACAACAACAATAACAAAAAATCACATGCAGTGAAAAGACAAATGAGATAAACATGATGAAAGAGCAAGCAGTACACTTTAATAACAAGTCATGGCATAACCCTTGAGAATTTTGGGGGCACACAGCATATATTTGCCTCTACACATACAACAAATTTTGTGGTTTAATTTTGTGAAAGAATTCTTGTAGTTATCTCTATGTAACGGAAAAATGTTTCTAATATCGCAATGACTGTGTGTCACGTGATTAAACAAATAAGAAGTGAGATGAATGTTTGCTTAAAAATATGAGGGAACATTAGTTTCAACTGAGAATACCTTAGAAGAAGAGAGCAATTTTTCAAAGGAATTGTAACTGAAGAACCTCTGCAACAGCAGCTTATCACAACGAAGCTAAGCTGACACAATGAACGCAGCTATGCAGTTCGGCGACGGCGGCGGCGGAGTGAAAATGAAGGCACAGAGTTGGAAGAATATTTCTAGGTTTCTATGTGGAATAATATTAACGGCAGAATTTCAGCTGTTTTATATTTTGTTTATATCTTGTTTTAATATTGCTAATATATTTGCTCTTTTTTTTAACATTTATGATAATTGGTTTGTTTTAAATCCATATGTTTAAAAAAATATTTTTCTTTGTGAAACATTTATTGAAAACTAAGAATAAACTAGAGATATTTTTATTTTTTTTTTGGTTTTTTAAAGTCATAAGTGTTTATCATCGTTTTTATTATTTAGTCTTTAACTTCATCAATAATGATAATTTTGAAACACCAAACAGTACTAAAAATTTTAAAGATAACAAAAGTAAATATTTTAAATTTTATGAGAATGAAACTTATATATATTAATACTTTATTTACGACCTATAAGATTAAAAATATATATTAAATGTGAAATTCTAGAAAATGGTATTTTAGGAGTGGTGATAGTCTAAAGACAGTAAGACTCGATTATTTTATTACAAATAGTCTTGTTATAAACGAGTTTTATTATTTTAAAATGTATCATCTCTCAAGAAATCATTTTTCTAGAGTTTTCTATCATCTCTAACCTTTCTCACTATTTGATCATTTGTTCGGCGATGTGCTTAGACGATCACGACATCAAGGTTTATCATTCTATCTGATCAATTTGTTGTTTAGAGCAAGTAAGTTAGAAACTCCTTTCTTTGGTATTTTAGGCTTCTTGATTTGATAAAAACATTTCTGTTTTGCATGTATCAAGTGATCTTCTTCCTTGATTATTGGTCTGTTTGTGGTTCTAAGGTTGGTCTCCAAATCACCCATCGGTGATTTGTAGGTTTTCTAGAAGTTCCTTGTGCCACAAGAAATCTGCGGAGCGTTTAGAGGTTTTGGAGTTGTTGAGTCGAGGTAGGGGATTTTAATCAGATTATGTGGTGTGAATGTGATGGTATGTGAATAATAAATTGTTTGGATGAAATATGTTATGGTATGTTAGTGATATTTGAGATAATGTGGTGAAATTGATAAATTATATGATGATGAATGCTTTGAAATGTTGTGGAATTTGTTTGCAAGTAATATTGAGGTTTGTTGTGATGTTGATAAAGTGAATTATGTGATTAACTTGTTGGAGAAAAAAGTTACTCTTGGTTATAGGTCTTTTTGGTCTAAAGATGAGGTTTAAGGTAGGTAATTGATGAGAAATGATTGGTGAATTCAATTTGATGAAGTTAGGATTGATAAAGAACTGGTTTGAGACATGTTTAGTACTTTGAAATGGTAGAAATCTGAGTTGTGATTATGTGATGGTGATGAGGTAAAGTTCTACTTAGTTTAGAACTCAATTCGGGGAAGTGAACTAGTGAAAACTTGAGTTTGGGGTTCTGTGTGCAAATGGTCAGTTTGGGAAGCTTTGGTAAGTTATTTGGGATTTGTTTGAGTCCCTAAGTTGTTTGGAATTGTGCCACAAATGGTAGAATTCAATTTGGGTCTCTAAGTTGAGTTTTTGGATGAGATCTTGAGGCTAATTGTTTAGATTGATGTTAAAAGGGTTTAGACACACTTAACTAAATATAATTAGGTTCATAAGACAATCTAAGAGTGTTAGAAGTTGGAAAAAAATAGTTAGAATTGGTAATTGAGGGTTGAGTTGTATAATCCTACAGAATTCGTGCTGCGGAATTATGCAGGTTCGCTGAGCGAATAGATTAGTACAACGAGTGGTCATGGTGAGTGATAACGGTTGAAAAACAATTATTTTCATATTTAATTTTGACCCTTTATGGCTTTGAATTAGCTTGAATCATGCATTTTTATTAAGTTAGAGAATAAGAGAGTCGAAGTTGGTTTTCTTGGTTTTATGCTTGGTTTCCCTTGATTTTGTAGGTTTTTGGAATGAATTGGAAGAAAGGTTGAAGTATTAAAAGGTTGGAGTGCTGAAAAGTCAACCAGAATGCAAAAAAGTCAACCAGAGTGCAGAAAAACAAAGTGCTGAAAAAATCCATAGTGCCCGAGCGGCACCTAAGCGGCGCCTAAGCGCCAGTCAAATCGCTGAGCGGCAGTTTTGGGCGTTGAGCGGTCCTGCGATTAGAAGGAAACCACTAAGTGGTTTAATTAGCCGCTGAGCGGTTTTCTGTTGTTATTTGGCTAGATTATGTTATCTTTTTGGCCTATATATAGCCCTAGTGCGAATCAGAACATATTCTTTTGGCAGAGAGAAACGTCTAGAGCTATTCCACACACCTTGGAGGAGGTTCCTTGGATGCTTAGGCTCCAATCTACCAAGTTTAAGGTTATTTCTTCCATTCTTTCATTATATTTCATCTAGATTCACCATGATAATGGTGAACTAAACCCTAGGTTGTTGGGGAACAATGTAATCTTTTGAAACTCTCATATATCCAAATTCTTATTTATTTTATATGCTTGATTTATCAATTGTTGGGTTCTTCACCTTTGCTTAATGCTTTTATTGTTTAACTCATTCAGTAAATGTTATTTGTCTTTATTGATACGGGGACGTACAGTAATGTCATGAACTGGTGTTGAATTCCTTGATTATGTTAATACCGCCTAGGGATAGGAGTAGGACGATCAATTGTATTTTGCTTCCGTTTATCATGCATTATTAATTACTAGGGGAGGCTAAGGATAGCAAGCCGGTAATTAGTAATAGGCTCTTTNCNCCAAGGGATTGGGNTAAGGGTAGACTAAGAAAGTTTGCATGACAATATGATAAATAAGCAAATTAAATAAGAAGAGTAGATATATGAGGGTGAATAAGATGAAATTGTAAACCCCAACAACTTCATTCATCCATAGTTTCTTTTAGCCAATTGAATCACTACATTTGCATGTTTATTTTTGTTCTTTGCATACACACCTCAACTTAATTCTTTCCTCAAGTCTTACACGATTTGTTTACATGAAAAGTAAGGCCTAAGGGTCCTTTGGGAAACGATACTTGGACTTACCCATTTTATATTACTTGATAACGATCTGGTACACTTGCTAGGGACTTAACAGTGAGTTGCTCTCTATATGAGCATTGACACGGCGAGAAGGTTCGTTGTGCGAATGGTTATGGGGGTTGGCTCTCTGTCTGATGATTCGCACATCGAATCAGTGCGTTGAGCGCCTGGTTGTGGTCTAAGGTCACTGCCAGATTTATTCGAATAGCGAGGGGGTGTGCGCAGAGCGAATGGTCCAGGTTTTAATTCACTTTTTTCTTATGTGTTCTTGTTTGATTTGAATGATATGGTGATTTATGTTGGATTATGTATGAGATGCGATGATGATGATTTGAAACAATGTGCGAGGTATGGATTTCAAGTATCATGTGAGAAAAGAATTCCAAGGAGGAATATCCTAAATTGGTTGTGTTGTTCTATGTATTGAGGTAGAGGCTCCTGGATTGGGAAATGATCTTGACACTTTCAATAACCCCATCTCATGTAGAGATGGGTGATTATGTCATGGAAAGTAGCAAGTGGTCCTAATTTATGGTCATTGGTTAGGGTCATAGATGTTTGACAGATTAACCTTGATGTATGGTATTTTTTATGATGGTTGAGGATGTGGATTATAATAATTATTATTTTTGAGCAAGGTTGCTCCACCATACACGGGTGCAGGTTCCCCACTGATGTTAATGCATCTATCCGGACAGTAAAAAGGGTTTCAAGTGGATTGGACAAAGTGTTGTGTTGTTTGATTTATAACATGTTTGAATATTATCAGTGTTTTAAATTGTATGTAAAGTCTTTTGATAGTCTAGCTTATCCTTGCATTTATATGGTATGTCTTTGAATGTTGTTTCTGTATTGTGTTGATCACCTTAGTGGTGTAAGCTTAGGAATACAATCTTTCAGTTGACTCAACGGGAAGTTCGAAGTGAATATTGCATTGTACTATACTTTTATTCTTTAGGTGAAGAATTTTATTCTTCGCAAATCTCTAGTTCTGTTATATCATTATTAATATAAAATTCATTTTAATAGTTTTATATTACTAAATCGGGATGTTACATTAAATACATTAAATTTAAATAATAAAAGATTGAAAATTTACACGACCACATTTAAATAAAAAAATTAGATAAAATATATAATAATATGGGAAGATTAAACAATATAATTTTAAAAAAAGTAAGATTACTAGGTTAATCTCCATTGTTTTATTTTAAATAAAACATCTATTTGGCGCGATAGTATACCAGTGTCATCTACTAGATTTGTGTCCACAATTTTAAGATTTAAAATATTTAATATTTGAAAGGCTTGAATGTTGGAATTGTTTTAATTCAATTATTAAAATTTTAGTGAGACAATTTTGTTTTCCGTAAGAAAAAATATTTAACGCACATATTCTAAAAATAAATTTTTTATTACTTATTATCATAACACACTTTTCAAATTTATATATATAATTTTTTTAAAACAGTAAAAATAAAGCTTTTGACCGTATTTTCAAAATATATAAATTTACTTTAGATTTTAACTATTCTTAAACATAAAATAAAAACAAATAAATAAATTATTAAATGTTTTTTATTTAAATTATTCATTAAAATTGTATTTTGTTATCTTTTAAACATGTATCAATTTTATTTCTATATTTTTAAAAAATGTAAAATATTTTCGAGATAATCTTCTTGCAGGCCTATTTTTACAGTAACTTTCTCCCTCCTCATTACATCTTTTCCTTGTGATGATGTACTTAGCAATAGGCCTATAGATATGAATTTGGTATTGGTCATGGTGTATGTATGTGCCTCCAATAACACATGGGAAAAGTGAGGATTTGGAGAAATGGGATGTTTTGGGAGGAGATTGTAGTCAAATGAGGAGGATTACGCATTCAACACCTTCAAAGATCCAATTTTGGAGTGAAGCCATATTTTGTATTTGACACTGTAAGATTATAAAAGAAGACGAAGAATAGTACATGGAACAGGATGAGATATGAGGTCTAGATTTGGAGGAAGATGGATCACTGTAAGTCATTATTGTAAAAAAAAAAAAATTGCAATGACAAGAAATAATTGTATTGAATGGAGAGTTGTAGAGGGTAGAATAAACTTAGAATTTTTTACATTACTTTATAATTTAATACTTATTTTGCTCAGTTTTGTTCAAGATGCTCTTACAGCCAAGAGAGACAATTATTTTTAAACATATAAATGGTTCAAACCTTTCTAAACATTCACAATTATTTTTCATTTTCTATAACATATTCATGCCATTCTCATATTATTCTCATATTATATATATTGAAAACCTTTCTAAACATTCCTATCTCATTTTTCATTTTCTATAACATACTTATAACATTCTCACCTCTCTATCTTTCTAAACATTCCTATCTCATTTTTCATTTTCTATAACATACTCATAACATTCTCACCTCTCTATATGTATCATATTGAAAACCTTTCTAAACATTCACATCTCATTATAACATATCCATACCATTCTCTCCTCTCACCTTTCTAAACATTCACATTTCATTTTTTATTTTCAATAATATATATATATATATATATATATATATATATATATATATATTTCATTTTCTGAACATTCTCATTTCAAATATGGCTTCACACCAATCTATTTAAAGATTATTTGACTAATTTCTATTCTCTCATTTATTGTATTTAAAAAAAAAATCTTAGTTTACCCTATATAATATAAGCTCTGTAACTAAAATATAAACAAAAATTTATACTTTCAATTTTGTTATAGTAAAAAAATTAATTATAAATAATTCTTACAAATTTTAAAAAATCTATGTAAATCTATTTATACAAAGCATAAATTAAATTAGGGATTAAGAAAAGGGTTTGTTTTTAATTATTCAACAAATAGAATTAGTTTTTCAAATTTGATTAGTAAATATTAAATTTAATATTTTTTTTTCTTCAAATTTTAGTAAAATTAGTTTTAATTTTATATATAAGGATTCAATATATAAATTAATACATTAATGTATTTGTAAAAAAAAAATTTAATTTAGAAAACATAATTGAAAATTTTATTTATCTAATTTTGTCTGGTAAAAAAAATGAAGTCGTCCCCAACTATTTCATATTTAAAACATTTATTAGAGTTTTTTAAAATAATGTCTTTTCATTATTGCATCAAAAACTGTAAAATAGTGAAAAAAATACAAAATACACTAAAAGAAATGAATAAAACAAATAAGACGAACTTTGTAAATGATTAACACGGAGTCATAAGGTTTTAAATTATCGGATAAATGATTTTTGGATGAAAAGAGCTGAATTGACTGAAGTCTTAGACAAATTGAAAAATTCTTAAGAAAATTCTAATAAAGAGAAGAAAGAAAGTTCAAGAAAGGAAAAAGATTTTACAAAGAAAGAAGAAACATAAAAAAAGATGGTATTGTTGCATAATAGATTTTACCCGTTTTAATTTGTTCTTTCTCTCCTTCGGAGTTGTCTACCATTATAGGATCTAATTTAACTAAAAGATCTATCACAATATAATATTATTGTCACCATCGGAAGAAGAGACCGAACTTGCTTCATAATTCTAATATAGCATACCGGCCATTGTAACTCAACTAATGTAAGAAAATTATTTAGGAAAATACAATAGGTGAGAATTAACACAAACAGAAACAATAAATGGTAAAATATTTCAAAAAAGCAATAAATGGAATCTTGAAATATTCATCTTCTTTATATGTTTATGAAAAAATTACAAGATTTACCAACATTAACTAACCCAAATTTTGGTGATTAATGAATGAATAGGTAAAGGTCTAAAAGTTGTACAATGTAACTGGTAGAAGAAGATTTTTTTTTTCAACACCCAATTTTGTCGAGCTAAATGAAAAATTTAATAAAAACAATTTTCATTTCATAGGTCTCTAATTTGTCCCTATTTGTATAATAATTACGTGTACTTCACCACTCATAATAAATTTCATTTCTATTTATTCATATTCTTATTCTGATTTATTAATTTATTAATTTTATTTTTTTATGTTTGTCCGTCATCTTGTGTTATTTTCTTTTATTTTATTTTTGACATGGTTGATATTTTGTGTAATTTTAATTTTATTATGAAATGAATTTTTGTCTCGACAATTAAAATAAAAAATAAAAGGTTTAGACCTTTTTTTGGTCTCTAAGTTAAGTTATGATGTTCAGTTTAGTTCCCGCTTTTAAAAATGTCAACCTTTAGTCCCTATGATATGAAAAATGTATCAAATCAGTCCTCATGACAGCACTTAATGAACAATAAATCACAAATTTTCATACCTAGGTATCCAATATTTTGTGATTTGTTAACGGAAGGTGTTATGAACAACAAATCACTTAATGAAAAACTTGTGATTTGTTAAGGAATAGGACTGGTTTGATACATTTTTCATATCATAGGGACTAAAGGTTGACATTTTTAAAAGCAGGGGCTAAACTGAACATCAGAACTTAACTTAGGGACCAAAAAAGGTTTAAACCAAAATAAAAAATAAAAATCTTCCTCAAGTTTATATATCATTCGCGAAAACACAACATGCCATAGTCGACGTTTCTTTTCTTTGAATGGTCATTACATAAAAAACTGTAAAATAATGAACAAAAAATACAAAATACACTAAAAACATGAATAAATGTGAATGATTAACAAGGAGACATAAGGTTTTAAATTGTCGCGTGACAATCTGAGTCTTCTAGGTAAGGTAGTGTCTGAGTATCCTAATTCTCCCTTCTTTCAATATTTGTCCAAAGATTCCTCTCTACATCAAAAGAATAGATTTTACTCTTCATGTTTGTAATTTGCTCTTCTTCCCCTTCGCAGTTGTCTCGTGATCTAATCTAACCAACGGATCTTTCGCAACTCAATTGTCCCCATCGAAAGAAGAGACCAAACTTGATTTCCAATATAGTATACCGACCATTGTGATTCAACTAACATAGTGTAGCAATAAAATTATTTATGAAAGTACAATATATTAGAAGGTGAGTTTAGGCCTAACTCAACCCTACAAAATCGACTTGTAAGGTGAGGTCTACACCTCACTTATATATTATAATTTGGCCTTACCTCTAGTCGATGTGGGACTTCCAACACACCCCCTTCACGCCGAGGTATAGACATCTCGTGCGAGATAGTAGAAATTGGGTGGTCCAATAGCGGCTGATGAGTGATTATTTCTTGAACTATATTTAGTTTATTGCACTTAAATAAACCAGGGAATTGACCAAGCTGGAGAGGAAAGGAAGTTGCAACTGAATGAATTGGATGAGATCCGATTGGAGGCCTATGAAAACTCGAAGTTCTACAAAGAAAGGACCAAGAGGTTCCATGATAGTTCCATTGTTAGAAAGGACTTCGAGGTTGGCCAGCAGGTTTTGTTGTATAACTCTAGGCTCGGCCTCATGGGTAGTAAGTTAAGATCAAAGTGGACTGGACCTTTTGTTGTGACTAATGTTTATCCTTATGGTGCAGTAGAGATACAGGATCCATCTGCAGTTACAAGCTTCAAGGTGAATGGGCATAGACTGAAGCCTTTCCTCAGCAATCCTTCTTTGTTGGATGCAGTGGTGGAGGAGACGTCTTTGGTCTACCNCACCTACCCTCCCATTTGACTCAGGGAGTTTCTTTTCTCCTTCCCTCCTCACTTTTATTACACTTTGTCTGTATCTGATGATTGTTCTGATTGTTGATTTGTTGATTGTGACACACTGAGGACATTGTGTCGTTAAAGTGTGGTCTATTAGGGGAGGTTGTTCTTTGTTTAGATTTTGTTTTCTAGTGAATTTTGTTGAGTCTTGTGTACAGTTTTACATGCTTTTTGTGAATTCTGGATTGTGATTAGGTTGCTAGTTTCCCTTCACTGCATTGATNCTCTGTTTTGTTGGACTCCCTGCTCTTCTGTGCTTGGGAGATAATCATGATGTTTGAGAGTTGGATTAACTGTGACCGATTACCTGTGTGAGATTTGAGCCATTTGATGATCTTTCTTGTGTGTGATATGTCTCTNGATTGCTTGCACATTTGCCTTGGCTTGACTNTGTTGATAATTCTTGATTCATGAGCATGTTTGAAAATGATAAAGGCATTTTGTTGATTGAGCCTCTCTAGCCAGATAGCCTACCCTGTTATGATCTCTTTGTTAGCCCTTTGAGCCTATACTTCCTCCATTTCTTTGTTTTGAAGCTCATACAATAGCCTAAGTGAAAAACCATGATTACCTGAACCTTAGGGAATTTTGGAGCTTTGGAATTGTTTTGGGAATAAGTGTGGTCTCTTAGGAGTTGCAGATGAATTGGCTAGTGTTTCCTCTTCTTGCGGTTGCATTGTAAATATCATGTATCTTGTCTCTTAGAGTTGTGTTCTGAAAAGAGAGAAAAGAAAAGAGACAAGATGAAAAAAAAAAAGAAGAAAAAAATACAGAAAAATGAGAAAAATTAAAAAAAAAATTTGTGTGAATAATGGAGTCAAGAAGAGGATTGAATTAGAGGTTTTGGGTGTGATTTGACTGTGTTTACACTTGTTCCCCATTACTCGTCTATTCCTTTTGGTTTATAGCTTCTTATCCAGATGTATCCTCCCTTTTCTTTGGCCCCATTACAACCATGAAAAGACCTTTTGATTTAAACATGCATATGTGTTTGAGTGTTGATATTAGAGGCTTTCCAAGTCTATTTGTGTGTGCTTTCTTGAGTGCATTGAGTGACATTGATTTACCTTAAACACTTGAGAGAGACACTGATTGTGTGCATCTGTGAGGCTCTGTTGTTCTTGATTCATCTCTTGAACTGATTGACTGTTTTCCATGAACTGAATTGTTTGGATGATTCTGTGAGTATTTGTTTTCATTGCTTTTGTGTTGGATACTATCCACTTCCTTTCACTGTCCAGATTTTGTGAGAATTGTGCAGCTCTGTTTCTGTTTTGTGAGTCTTAGTTGTCTATCTGTCGAGTCTGTGTCACCTCCCTGATGTTTGAGTAGTTCCCTGGTTTTCGTCTTGGTTTTGCCCAGGAGTGCAAAAGACTAAGTGTGGTCTATTTTGATGAGTGGTTATTTCTTGAACTATATTTACTTTATTGCACTTAAATAAACCAGGGAATTGTGTTTAATTATCTGTTATTTCTCCGCTTTCCGAATTCTGCTTAATTTGGTCGGGAATTTGTAATTGTGCTAATTTGGGTTTTCTGAGCTGATTAAGTGTATTTTGGTTGTAGGGAAATTTTGGAAACATCAATTGGAGCATTAGGGATGGTGGCATAATTATTCAAGACTCAACATTTAGCCATTTTCATTTTTATAGAGTTGTATTTTCGTTTTTTTTAGAAACCTTAATTAGATTAAGTGCATTTGGGCCCTTTTGTGGCAAATTTTGTAGAAGCCCAATGTGTGGGACACTTTGTACCAAAACCCTAGGTTTTTAGGAGGTGGACCCCACCTATTTTGTGATTTGGAAGGTATTTTCCTAGGGCAAAGACCGAGACACACTCCAACTTACTCATTCCACACTTTTGCTTTTGGCTTTGCATGTATGAACTCTCTCTTGGAGCCTTGGTGTGCTATTTTCGTTTCTTCACTATGAATGAGCAAGATCACGTTTTTCATCTTCTATTATGTGCAACAATGCTTGTTCTTGCTTGATGGAATGAAGATTTACCATTTCTCTCTTTAGACTTTCGTTTTGAAGGTTGAATGCTTGAGTTTGGAGCTTCTTCTTTGCTTTTTCATGGTGGTTTCTTTGATGGAAGGGAGACCCATTGTTGATTTCGGTTTTCTCATCATTTTGCTGCAGTGAATTCGAATTTATCTTGAGTTTCTTGGTTTGGAGGATGAAAATGGAGTTGTTGTCAAGTTTGGTAGTGAAAAAGACTTAAGTTGGTGCATGGGTATTGGGTTCTTGAGCCATTTTCTTCTTGCATTTCGTTTTTGATGTTTGGAAACATATTTGGAGCTGCACATTGTGTTTCATAATGATGCTGGACGGTTCTTGAAAAAGGTTTAGTGATTCCATTTTATTTTTGTCAAAAATTTGAAGAGAAGAGAGTTAGAAGTGAGGTTGAAGGAGGTAGACTTTGTGTTTGATGTGTGTGTATTGTTTTGCATTTGGAACCTTGGGTTCTTGGAGCATGGTTTTGGTAAGATGAAGGAAGAAAACCTGAATGATGTTTGTTGGTAGAGAAAAAAACGAAAATGAGGTGAGAAGGGAGAGAGAAAGGTTCATTTAATTCTTTACCCGATTTGGCCAAGCATAGTATGAGCACATTTTCTTAGAATGAAGATTTCCATTTTGGTCTTGTCTTTGCTAGCAATATTTACGTGAGTGGCTTTGGAAATGGGAGGTTATTGTGATTGTTTTCCATTGCCTTGACTTTGCACATGTGGTATCTTGAAAGAAGAGATTAAAGCACCCTTTGACTTTTGGAATTTTTAGAAGCATTCCTTACACCCAACATTGCCATTTTTCACGTGAATTTCCTCCCTTAGCATGGTTTCCATTTTATTTTGCTACATGCAAAGAGTGGGTGACGGTTTTGAATGATATGGAAGGCACATGATTGTTGTCTTGAAGTNTGGTGCATATGAGACAAAGAGTCAACACATCTTGCATGGTTCATTTAAGGAAGAAAGTCAAGAATTGAAGTTGGGCCTTGGTGGACTAGGAGCTCACGGCCCAAGGGGTTTTTCTCAAGCTAATTGCACTTTCAATTTCATTTGGTAGATGAATATTGGTCACATAATTGATGGATTAAAAAGCATGTTTAATTACCCCTTTGTTTTGCATTAATTTACATAGTAGGATTAGTTGCTTTTGATGTCTCTAATTTAGTGTTGCATTTTATGGTTTTACTTGTGTTTAGATAATTGTTTGTTGAAATGTTGGGATTAGCATTTTATTTTATCTTGATATTCTAACTTACTCAGTTGAGTTTAATGTCCATTTGTTTTAATTTAGTTATTCGCATTCGCAAAAACACTTTTCAAAACCCCCCCTTTTTGTGTTAGACTTGACTCTGAACCGCAGTTGGTCCTTGAGAGATGACCTGGGGGTCATTCTCTAGCATTATACTGTATTTCTAAATTGCAATCAAATTTGTATGGGCCGCGACACCCATCAGCGGCCTGACAACGGGTGAAATAGAAATATAAATGCCCACTCAGAACTCGCTATGATAGGCTCTAATCATGACTCTGATACCATATTAGAAGGTGAGTTTAACTAATCTAAAGTTTAATGATTAATGAATGAATAGATAAAGGTTCAAAAAGTGTAGAATGTGCCGGGTAGATGAAGAGCTTTTTTCAACATCAAATTTGTTCAAGTAAATGAAATTTTTTAATAAAATTATGATACTTTAGCACTCATTATAAATTTCATTTTTATTCTTATTTACTAATTAATTAATTTATTTATTTTAGACTTAATACCATTTTTGGTCCCTGTTTTGGTTGGAAATATTCGAAATGGTCCCCATTTTATTTTTTTGTTCAATGTAGTCCTAGAGAACGTAATTTATGTTCAATTTAGTCCTTTTTACAAACTCCGTTTGAATCGTTAACGACGAGATGTCCAGATGTGCAATTACAGAGTGAAATGTCACTTATTGGCTGATGTGGAGTCCTTTGTGGCGTTGTCAGTTGGATTTATTATTTTTGAAATTGTATTTTATGAAACCCTTTACAAAGGTGAAATAAGGCTGGATTCTCAAATTAAGGTTTTTATTTTTGTTCTGTGAAAGCCATAGTGACGTTGGAGGTTTCCCAATCTTCTTCCCAATCTTGGTGGTTAATGAGTCATGTCTGCATCTCAATCTTCTTCTTCTTGTTGCAATAACTTGAGCCACCGAAGTGGTCATTCTTCACATGGTGGTGACTCAATGGGGCTAGGGATAACCCCCATTTGCAATTGTGGTGGTTAATGAGTCATGTCTGCATCTCAATCTTCTTCTTCTTGTTGCAATAACTTGAGCCACCGAAGTGGTCATTCTTCACATGGTGGTGACTCAATGGGGCTAGGGATAACCCCCATTTGCAATTGTGGTGAAATGGCAATAGTAAAAATGGCTAGAACTTCAAAGAATGCGGGAAGATATTTTTTGGGTTGTCGTAACTACAAGGTAATCTGAATATAAACCCTATGTTCTTTATGTGTTAGTAACTAAAATTGTGTTTGAAGTTTTTATTGTTGATGAATAACAGAGTGAAGTTGGTAATGCGATGTGTTGCAACTATTTCAAGTGGTGCAATGAAGAAAATGTTGATGAAAGGGATGTTATTATTGGGAGGCAAAGGCGAAAGATTTATGATATGGAAAACGCAGTCAAAGCTTTGAAGAAAAGGATCCAATTGTTAGTAGTAGTGGCTGGTGTTTTTAGTGTAGTGAACATAGTTATGTTTTGTGTGTTTTTAGGATGATGTTGTGTGTGTTTTCGTTCAAGTAATGATGTGTTTTAGTTGGTCCCAATCTAGTTGAATGTAGTGTTTTAAGGTCAATGGAGTTGAACTGTTGTGATGTTAAGGTTGTGCCTATGTGATGAGTCGATATTTTATTGATTTCACTTAGTTTATTGCACTTAAATAAATAAGGGAGTTGTGCTTAATTGTGCGGTATTTTCCCATTTTTCTTAATTATGCTTAATTTGACCGGAAATTCTTATTTTAATTAATTTGAATTTTCTGAGCTAATTAATTACATTTTTAATTACAGGGAAAATATTGGAGACATATTTTGGAGCATTAGGAAGGAGGCCAATAAATTCAAGACTCTCAAATTAGACATTTTAAAATTAATTATATTGTAATTTTAATAGTTTAAACTTTTTAGACAAACTCTTTGCATCTTGGGCCAATTTTGGAAAATTTATGAAGGGCCCAAATAGTAGAGGACACATGGCCTAGGTTTTTCTCAATTGAGTGGACCCCACCCTAATTTTAGGACACATGGTCCTAGGGATCTAAACCTACCCAGCCGTCATTCTCCTAGGGGGGATTTTTGCTGGAACGTTTCTTACATTCTGCTGGGAACAATGTTTATCTTTGGAGATTTTGGTTGAATAAAGGAGGGGTTGGAACGTTAGCAAGCTGCACCAGCCACCACCCATAGAAGAAGATATCATTTTCCATTTAAATTGTAGACGCTGTTACAGTAAGGAGGCACGACCTTTGCATTTTGGATTTTATGCAATTTGGTTTGAAACTTTTTATTGCTTCTTTGTTTGAATGAAAACGGTGTCGCATCTTGAAAGGAGAGCTCCAATTGTTTTTTTTTTGTTTCTTTCCATTTTTTCTTTTGAAGCTAGCTTTAATTAAAATTGCAAGTAGGTAGGTGTATGGTGGTAGCCTTTTGGAGAAGAAATTTCATTGGAAATTAACGTGTTCTATTGTTAGAATAAGTAGGGGTTGGAGGTTACGTATATTGATATTACTTTGGCCATGTACACGGTGCATCCAATATATTTTTTTTATATTATTTTTGCTTGCATCTATTTTCCTTGAAGAAGAGCTGATGTCACGTCTTGGTTAGCTTTGGAATATAAAAGTGTGCATTTAACTTTTTTTGTAGTAAGCAATATTCAGGTGACGGCTTAGAGGAGAAAATGAAAGTTAGAGTTGGTGATTTTTTTTTTTAAATTTAATTTTTATGTTTCAACATTTGCAAATTTAATTTACTGTTCATGCATTTAGTTATTAGAGTCGTTTTGTGATGAATTTGAGTTGATAGAATGTTACATTTCATCTTTAGCCAAGTATTTTTATTTTTACTATTTGCTGCATTTTACTGTTTATCTTGTTTTCAAGTGTTGTTTCAATCTTGGTTTGTTTTTACTGAAGTTTTTACGGTTGCGTTTAATGTTTAAATTCATTTGGTGCATTTCAATTAAGTTGTTGTTACGTCTTCTGTGCTTTCATATTCCAGTGTTTTGTTTTCAAATCCTGATGAATTCTCGTTTTGACATTTAATTTAATGCTTTCAATTCTGTTATGTTTAATTTTCATGCATTTAATTTAGTTTAATTCTCGTCTAAAACACCTTCAAACCCCCACTTCGTGTTAGACCTGATTCTGAACCGTAGTTGGTCCTTGAGAGATGACCTAGGAGTCACTTCCTAGTCTATACTGCATTTCTAATATGCAATCAAATTTGATTGGGCGGCGACACCCATCAAATTTTGGCGCCGTTGCCGGGGACCAACGGTTCGATTTTAGGTCTTTTGTTGTGTTAGTGTGTGTTGTGTTTTGTCTCATGCTATGAGTATGTTGTTCCGTTTTGTGTGTCGTGTCATGTGTGTTGCATTTAGATAGTTGCATATTTTCATTCCATTCTTCTTTCCCCTTTTCTTTCCCATGTCTACCTATTTTGGCTTTGTGGATACTGCTTATTCTGGCTGTGCCTATGATTATGATTCTCCTTCTGAATGTTACTCTGATGATTGTTATGTATACTCTGCTAATTTTTGTGCTGAGAACAATATGATTCATCCTCTCACTCATGAGAGTGCTCTTTCGGAGCCAGTTTCACTTCATGAGGATGATGTTCATTGCGTTCTCACCTCTGGACTAATACATTTGCTGCTTAATTCTCGTCTAAAACACCTTCAAACCCCCCACTTCGTGTTAGACCTGATTCTAAACCGTAGTTGGTCGTTGAGAGACGACCTAGGAGTCACTTCCTAGTCTATACTGCATTTCAATTATGCAATCAAATTTGATTGGGCGGCGACACCCATCACTATGTCTTTTGTAATGAATGAACAAATGAAATTTGAATTAGTAAGTAATTGTTCAATTTAGTCCGCATTTCTGTTAATTATTTGCAAATGTGGTCCCTATGTTGATGACTAATGTATTCATAAAGCAATAAACAACAATATATTGCCAATTGTCTAAAGCATAAAAATGATATCTTTGCATAAACAGAACTGAGGTCGTGATTACATGCATAAACAAAACATGATATTGGTTGCATAATTAGTAAAGTACATCCAAAACATATCCAGTGCCTAATGTTTAGCACATAAGTGACCAATTCGAACAAAACAAAAGTACAACAACATTATAACATTATAAAGCACATGATCTTCTAATTGGTAACTTGTCCATTCTTATTGGTTCTTATCTGGATTCCTGTGTTGGTTGTTGTGGTGCTTCATATTGTTGTGTCATTTCCTAAGTTGATGGTTGGGGTGGTGCTTAAGATGGTTATGTCATTTGCTCAGTTGATGGTTGGGGTGGTGGTTGAGATGCTTCTGGTAGGTTGCTTCATGTTGAGTACGTAATGGGCAATTATTTCTCTTATGTCCAAGTTGACGACAAATACTACATTTTTTTCTTTGCAGTGGCCACCTTCGGTCATCTAGGTCTCATCCCTCCTTAACTCTCATTGCTCCAACCTTCTTTTTTTCTTTGGTTTTCCAAGTCATTTTCTCTTGAATGGTGGGAGGATGTCTGGGTAGGGTGTTTTTTCCCATAATAGGTGCCCATTGACTAGAAATATGATGGAGGCATATGTTTCATCGTACTTTGACCGTCTGAACCAAATGGGTGGATAATCTTCTAGATCTAAATTTAAGAACTTCATAGCTGCAATTGCATGGCAGCAAGGGATCCTAGTAATAAGTCATTTCCTTCACGTACAGTCTTAATTGTCTAGGTTAACTACAAACTTGTTTGTAATCTATGCAAAATGCCTAACTTCAAAGAGTTTTTCTGCAGGCCAACTGCTATGAAGTCATAGATGAATACAAGTAAAAAATTAAGTGATCAATAACTCAATTTTAATCACAAACCAACTATCATCAACTAATAGTGGGAAAGGAAATGCATACCTAGGGATCCAACTTTTGGATAAGTTTGACTCTTTTGTCAGTCTCTTTCTAATCTTGGGGTAGATATCAAAGTCCATACTACACATCTTTATTCTATTAGTTGCCCATCTTTTCATGAGGTAAACTCTAATTTCTTCGAGCGTGGTTATAATGGGCTTTCCTTGTGCCTCAACAATCACACTATTAAAAGTTTCACTCATGTTATTGGTTAGTGTATCACAAACTGCTCGACCTCTAAATCTAGATCTAGACCAATACCTGTTACAAGGAATAGAAATGTTTTTTATATCCACTATACATGTCATCAATGTATTGTTAAGGAACAAAGAATACCTTGGCGGGATAGCAATTAGGTATTTGTAATCCTCTTCATTCACTTCCTTTATATTTAACATCTCTCTTTCCCAAGCTTGGGGATATGTACTTGCAGCAACTTTCCACATTAGATTCTTCAAGTTTTGCCCATAAAACTTTTTCCTAAAATTTGCATATAAGTGTCACATGCAAAATTGTGCTCTACCCCATGTAAAAGTTCTGACATAGCTGGCAGCAAACCCTATTTGAAAATGGGACCAAATTGAACATTTTAAACAAAATTGGGGACCAACTTGAACATGACTAATACAATTATTCTTAAGAAACACAACATAAACATATAAGAAATTCATTTACCTTTTGTTGATCAGACATGAAAGTGCATGCATTGCATACTTCAACACCCCCAATATCAACAACTCCAAAAACCATGTCCAACTATCTTTGTTCTCTACTTCCACAATTGCATAAGTCAGAGGTAATATCTGGTCATTAGGATCTCTCCCAATAGCTGTTAATAACTTCCCCTTATACTGTCCTTTCAAAAAAATCCATCCAAACCAATAAATGACCTACAAGAGACGAAGCTAACCATGCAAGCTTTCAAACAAACGTAGAACCTCTAAAAAATTGACTCACCATTGTCACTATCCACTTTAACTTTTACTGTTGATCCAGGGTTACATTTCAATAATTCGTGTGCATAGTCATATATTCTTTTGAACTGATTTTTAAAACTACCTTCAACTTTGCAAGATGTTATTATCTTTGCCCTACTAGCTTTAGAAATTGTGACATTGGTATTCCATTTCCTCAAAGCTTTTGAGCGTATTTCATTTATCTTCAAATTCGGATTTTCATGTAGTGAGTTATCTAATGCCTCACAGAACCACTTAGCATTCATCATTTTAATGTTGAATTGCCTACTGCAAGTATGATTATATTTTTCTCAATTGTCATGTCCTACATCCTTCCATATAGCCACAATAAGCCATCCATGGACAACTTTTTTGGGCATCCAAACATCTCACTCGTACCCTTCGGTTATCATTCTTAATAAACTTCAAATTCCTCCCACTATGGACTGCATAACTTCTAACAACATCCATAAACTCATTTTTACCCCTAAACTTTGTTCCCACTTCCCACTTGTATTCAGACATACTCATTTGCATAACAAATGTCCCAAATGGACACAACTTTGCCTTTCATGACCACTATACTCACTTCCACTTTCTTCTAGAGTGGCCAAAAACTCTGAGTCCCACTCATCATTAGACAACCCCTTGTCATATGGGTTTTTCTGGCTATGCGCAATATCTTCTGATGGGTGTCGCGGCCCATACAAATTTGATTGCATATGAGAAATGCAGTATAGCTAGGAAGTGACTCCTAGGTCGTCTCTCAAGGACCAAATGTGGTTNGANAATTAGGTCAGACANGAAGTGGGGGGGTTTGNAAAGGTTTTGNGAATGCAAATAAACAAAATCAAGACACGAATGCAANCANAGATACAAACTCANATGTAAAAAAAAACTAGTTCAAATGCAGAAAGAAAACGNGCGNTCATTAACTTAATCTAACATNACAAGACGCTATCAAATCAAATGAAAATACTGGAATAAAACATTGAATGATAAGGTGCGTGAACAATAAAATAAAATGAAACTGCAACAAGTAAACTTAAGAGCTAAAAAGACAATTTTCATCACTAAAACTGTAAATTAAAAATATTTGAAAAGTGAGAATGAAATAAAATGAGTAAGCTGAAATCATCTCCATGAAATTAATATTTAAGTTTACCANTGCAAGCATTAAATAAAGTAAATTTAAAAGAAAGCAAACAAATTAATTGAAATCAACCAAAATGTGNATCNAACAATGAAATGAAAGTGAATGCATCAGACCNTGACCTCCGTGTGAAGTTCGCATGTAGTTCTCACAATTTNTATTGAATNAAAATTGTAAACAAACGTCCCTTAAATCATAATNAAGCAATGTGTGCTTCCCAATGCTCTNACAGCNTGCACATTCAAGCTCAAGGATAAAGCAAAGCTCCTAATGTTTATCNGCATGATCCTCCAGCTGGAACANNTTCTTCCCCAAAAAATTAAATGTCACNNTTTCATATTAAAAAGAAAAGAAAATTGCCAGCTTTNTTTTCATCAACGAAAAATCAATGATACCTTAAAAAAAATAAAAATAAAAATAAAAACTAAATGAAAGCAAAATGAAGGCTACTTTCATTCAAGAAACCAAAACAAATGCTGCATCACGTGCTCCGCATTCCACCATGAATCAGGAAAGCACTTTCCAAAATAAAATGAAATTCCTTCAATCTCAAGATGACACCTTGGCTTGCCTNCCATCAATCACATCAAAAGCAAAAGGAAGAAAGGGACTTAAACTTGCAGCAA
The DNA here is from genome assembly GCF_000741045.1 of Vigna radiata var. radiata. Taxonomy (NCBI): domain Eukaryota; kingdom Viridiplantae; phylum Streptophyta; class Magnoliopsida; order Fabales; family Fabaceae; genus Vigna; species Vigna radiata. Next base: position 24,371,289 of record NC_028351.1, on the reverse strand, counting down.
AACTGTTAAAGTAACTCACCAAAGCTTTACTATTCTTTTAAAGCAAATAAAATAACACATAAAAATTAAGCATCCTAACCGTGGCTTCATCAAAAATAAATCAAGGAGTAGTAAATGCAATTCTCTCATTCAACCAATGCCCTTCACCGAAACCATGTTCCAAGTATTTTTTTTCAGAATATGTTCCAGCCAAAAAAATTGGCAGCAGCTAGCCTTCCAAAAGTTACCGAGAGGAAGAGTGTTGTTTTTTTTCTATCTGACGGCTGCTTCTTGAAAATGAGGGCTAGTGTCTCAAAATTTAGGGTGGGGTCCACCCAACCCTAGGGTTGCCAAGTGTCAAGTGTCTAATAAAATTGGGCCCAACAACATTTTTCCAAAATTGG
>NC_028351.1:24366966-24370426 GCF_000741045.1 Vigna radiata var. radiata | reverse complement strand
TGATACAACCCCTTTTATATTGTCCAAAAGTACTTCGTCAACATTTACATCAACATCCACTAGTCCTTCATCCCTTTCTCCTTCGTTAACATCCCGTTCTGGTTCATGCCCTTGTCCTTCATGACCATGCACCTTCCCTACATCATCAGACACACTTGAAGTAAAATCCTCACGTGTACTTCTTCCTCCACATGCACATGTTGTTCATCCATGTCATCCGCCTCTATTTCTTCCCACCCCTGCACCTGCTATTCATCCTCCACCTCAAGAAAGGAGGTAGACAGCATCCAACTCATAATAAAAGAAAACAGATACTCAGAGAAATCATCCAAGCAATTCAAAGGATGACAAAATGATCAATCAGTTCAAGAGGTGAAACAAAAATGATAAAACCTCACAGATGCACACTATCAGTGTTTCTCTCAAGTGTCTAGGATAAACAATGTCAACTCAATGTACTCAAGAAAGCAAACACAAACAGACTTGGCAAGCCTCTAATATAAACACTCAAAACATATATGCATGTTCGAATCAAAAGGTCTTTTATGGATGCAATGGGGCCAAGGAAAAGGGAGGATATAATATGGATGAGAAGCTATAAACCAAAAGAAATAAAGGAGCAATGGGGAACAAGTGTAAACATAGTCAAACACACCCAAACCTCTAATTCAATCCTCTTCTTGACTCCATTGTTCACAAAACAATTTCTCTTCTTTTTTTTCTCTTTTTTTTTTTAATTTTTCTCATTTTTCTGTATATTTTTTTCCTTTTTTTTTTCATCTTATCTCTTTTCTTTTCTCTCTTTTCAGAACACAACTCTAAGAGACAAGATACACAACATATTTACAAAAACAAAAACAAGAAGAGGAACCAACTAGCCAATTCATCAGAATCCCCAGGGAGACCACACTTATTCCCAAAACAATTCCAAGGCTCCAAAATTCCCTAAGGTTAAGGTAATAATGGTTTTTCACTTAGGCTAGTGTATAAGCTTCAAAACAAAGAAATGGGGGAAAGTATAGGCTCAAAAGGGGTTATCAAGGGATCACAACAAGGTAGGCTCATCTAGCTAGAGAGGCTCAACAACAAAACTGCCTTTATCACTTCCAAACATGCATATCAATCAAGAATAATCAACAAGAGTCAAGCCAAGGCATATGTGCAAGCAATCAAGAGACATATCACACACAAGAAAGAATATCAAGTGGCTCAAATTCTCACACAGGGTATTTCTGTCACAATCAAATCAACCTCTCAAACATCATAATCATCTTTCCAAGCAGAGAAAAGCAAGGATTTCAAACAAATCAGAGTATCAATGAAGTGAAGGAAAAAACTGACAACCTAAACAAAGTCCAGAAATCAAAAGAAACATGCAAAACTGTACACAAGACAAAACAAAAACTACCTAAACAAAAAAAAAAATTTAACGCAAAAAACATAAACTAATCAAAGAAAATTCAGAATCTCCCCCAATGTACCACACTTAAACTACATAGTGTCCTCAATGTGTTACAAGCATAAGATCAACAGTCAAAACAGTCAACAGATCATGGACAAGTGCAATAGAAGTGAGGAAAGAGGGAGAAGAAGGGAAAAGAAAACTCCCCTGATCATGGTGGCAGTTGCCAATTTTGGACTTTCAGGGAGATGTTCTCCACCACTGGAGTCAGCAAGGAAGTCTTGAGGAAGAACTACTTCAGCCTCCAAATTTGATCAAGCAAGGAGATGTCCTCCACAGCTGGATCCAAGAAGCAGTGATTGTTGATGAGCAGGTTCAATTGGTGCATATTGATCTTCAAACTACTATGTATATTGGCACCCTTGTCTTCCACCGTGGGTGTGTGTTGGTCAACTTCATGTGTACCTCCTGCAACATGGTTAGTGCAATATGGTTCTACAGAAATAACATGTAGAGGTATAACACCCAATCTCAGTGTAAGAGGCTGAACCTCAGATTTACTCTCAAAACATGAATCAAGTTCAAATTTAGAAGCAATAGCAACAACAGGCTCAGATTCATGTTCAGTGCATGAAGAACAAACATTCAGACAAGATGGCAAAAGTTGTTTCTCATCATGCAAAGAGGGAGAACTAAAAACATGCTCATCAACAATACAATAATCAACATACCCATCATCAGCATAATCATCAATAACAGAGTCAATCTTAGGTATGCTTACCTCTACTTCCTTGAAGATTGGTGAAGTAGTGGAAGGTGAAAATGGTCTACCTGTCTCAAAAGTGGTGCTCATATCTGTCTGTTCCTCCAATTCTTCTTCAGTCTCCTCAGGTGCAAGAGTGGGGACATAGGAGTGTGGGAAAGTAGATAGCGCAATAGTAAGCTCATGATTCTGCTCCCCACCTCCTATGTGGATGACACTAACATCATCTGGAAGCTGAACAATCTGAAATGGTGATTCCTCTGAAACTTGAGACTGTTCCTCAATGAGCTGAGTGACCATCTGCCCCACCTGATTGCTCAAACTCTGAATGGAAGCTATAAATTCCTGCTGAAACTCCGTGTTCTCTTGTAGGAACTGAATATTCTGAGCAGTCATATGTCTCAACAACTCCTTCAAAGTAGGCTCAAAACTAGAAGGGTGAGGAGCTAATTGGGCAAGCTCATGAAAATTCAGTTGTTGTGGTTCATGGACAGGTGAAGAATGCATACAAGGAGTTTGAAATGGCAGTTCTTGATATTGGCGCTGTGGAGTACCATGTCATCCCATGTTAGGATCATTCCACCCAGGATTGTTGTTGTAACCATACTGCAAATGGGAGAATTCGTCCAGAAACTGATGCTCAAGATCTTCCCAACTAGTGACGGATCCTGGAATAAGATAATAACACCAATCCTCTGCCGCTCCTTGTAATGAGTAATAAAATGCCCTAATGAAAATGTCATGATTCAGGACATCTGGAGGTTTCATTGAAGAGAAAATGGTGTAGAATTCCTCCAAATGTCTATGTGGGCATTCACCTGCAAAACCATAAAACTTAGGCAGCCAATGTATCAATCCAGTGTTGAAAACACAACGAATATCCTCCTCATCAAGTGGAAACGGCTCCCTAGGAGCACTCTCATAAGATGGAGGAGGAACCGTTCTGTTCTCAGCATAGAAATCAGCAGAGTATATATGAGAAACATACTCAGTCAGATGCAGAAGAAGAATCATAGTCATGGACATAGCAGAAGAAGCAGTATTCACAAAATCAAGATAGGTGGACATGTAGAGAGAAAGAAGGGGGATAAGAAGAATGCAATGAAAATATGCAACTAAAGCTTATCTAAATGCAACACACAATGACGAACACATACAAACAGAACGACANACTCACAACACAAGAAAAAACACAACACACACTAACACAACAAAAGACCTAAAACCGAACCGTTGGTCCCCGGCAACGGCGCCAAAATTTGATGGGTGTCGCGGCCCATACAAATTTGATTGCA
>NC_028351.1:24348004-24365139 GCF_000741045.1 Vigna radiata var. radiata | reverse complement strand
GTGAAATCAATAAAATATTGACTCATCATCTTCTGAATCCTCACTTCCACTTTCTTCATTTTCATTAACTTCCACTGATACAACCCCTTTTATATTGTCCAAAAGTACTTCGTCAACATTTACATCAACATCCACTAGTCCTTCATCCCTTTCTCCTTCGTTAACATCCCATTTTGGTTCATGCCCTTGTCCTTCATGACCATGCACCTCCTCTACATCATCAGACACACTTGAAGTAAAATCTTCACGTGTACTTCTTCCTCCACATGCACGTGTTGTTCATCCATGTCATCCGCCTCTATTTCTTCCCACCCCTGCACCTGCTATTCATCCTCCACCTCCACTTCCTCCTCCTCCTTCCCCTGCACATCATCATTCAATCCATGCACCTCCACTTCATCATCCAAACCATGAACCTCCACTCATTTAAACCCTCCACTTCATCCACACCCTACACCTCCACTTCATTCAAACACTGCACCTCCACTTCATCCCCATCCCCACCTACATGGCTATCTTCTCCATTGTCTAAACTTCCATGACAGAGCAAAAGAACTTGTTCTTGTTCTTGTTCTTGCTCACTTACTTCATTTTCAACCAACTCTAACTCATCATCCACACCGTAAACCACAAACAAATGAACTTCCCCGAAACACTTGGCAACGTTTACCATGTTCATTGCACCTCTGTCATCGACCAACTTATGTAGAATATTTTCAATGCAATAAAATACGTTAGTCACTTTAATATAACCCAATTTCTTAACAACATCTACCACTTCGAAATAACTCCATTTGTCTGGGTCCACACTCCAAAATGGCATTTCCCCACCAACATATTGAAAAGGAATATCATTTACTAGGATCCCACTATGGTGGACCACAACATTAAACCTCTCCTCAGACATCCCAAACGCAAGCCTACAAAATGAACTTTATGGGCATGAGGCCACTATATAAACACTAAAAGTTAGTGTTAATAGGTATGGGAAACCAAAAGCAAAGTCAAAAAAGCGACAATGACCTTCACAAAACCAATTATAATACGTTACACAATAATGCCCTAAATAGTTTACACAAATGTTACAAAATTTCTAACTTTTCCAAAATCTAACACTCATAAACGAAAATTTTTTCCAGGTTTTACAATCGTGAACAAAAATGCTAGATACTAATGCCACAAAGCAAGGATTACAAACACAAACCTGATTTCTCAAAGATAAATGCTTCTAATTGGAACAAAACGTCACTGGTGTTCCTTCCCAAACCTATTCTTCCCAATCTCGTAGATTTCCCTCCCAAACCATGACCAAAACTTTAGAAATAAAATACCTTTAATTTATTCCCCAAAATAATAACCCTAATAACAAAAATACAATTTCAAAAATAATAAATGCAATTGACAACACCACAAAGGACTCCATGTCAGTCAATAAATGACATTTCACAATGGTATTGCACATCTGAACATCTCGTGTTAACGATTTAAACGGAGTTTGTAAAAAGGACTAAATTGAACACAAATTACGTTTTATAGGACTACATTGAACAGAAAAATAAAATAAGGACCATTTCCAATATTCCCAACCAAAACTGGGACAAAAAATGGTATTAAGCCTTTATTTTATAGCTATCATGGTTTGTTTGTCCGTTAAAAATCATTGCTTTTAAAACTAACTTTATCCACTGCAATATTAGGGATCGGACCTATGAAGTGGTTATTATTCAAAACTCACTTTAAGTTTTTAATACCATTAGTTTGTATTTAACGGAGATAACTTGATTTACACAAATTTTTTCTATATGAGAACGAAATTGACATTTTTCTAAAAAGGGGACAAATTTGACACTCTTCAACCAAACTCGGGGCAAAAGAAGCAATTAAACCTTTCTTTTATTTATTTTAGACATGGTTGATATTTTGTGTAATCTTAATTTTAATTTTATTATGAAATGAATTTTTGTCTCGATAATTAAAATAAAAGAATTTTTTTTTCTCAAGTTTATATGTCATCTCCTTTTACTTTTCTGTAAGAAATATTAACATAAATTGAATTTTCAATTGGTAAAAACGAAAAAAATACGAATTTTGTGGTTCTTGGAGTTACCTTTGAGGTTTCGTGGAGCTGAAGACTTGCAGTCGAGCGGTGATATTCCAAAACTATAGATATATTAAATAGTGCAAACAAACCCAAATAATAGATGGTGCAAGAAATATTACAGGAAATTGAATTTTTAATCGGCAAAAATGAAAAAATACACCGTTTTTTGTGATTTTGGGTTACCTTTGAGGTTTTGGGCAGCTCAGCAGGGATGTTCCAAAACTGTAGAAACAATAATACTGCAAATACAATAAAAAAACAATAAATAGTGCCAGAAATATTACAACAAATAAGTAATCGGTAAAAACAAAAAATACTGATTGTTGGGATTATCTTTGAGGTTTTTGTGCATAAGCTCGAACTTAGCAATCTCTCAAACTCTTTCTAAAAAGCGAAATAAAACCCCAATGAATGTCCTAAATATTTAATAGTTCATGACGAGTTTGTTTTTTTATGGTTCAAAATAGAATTAGATAAATAGAATTTTTAATTATGTTTTTAAAGATTTTCTTTTAATATATATATATATATATATATATATATATATATATATATATATATATATATATATATATATATATATATATATATATATATATATATATATATTTAAAAATTAGAATAAGATAGTGATTAAACCAGTTTATAATTATTTTTTTTAATATAACAAAATTGAAAGTATTTGTGTATTGTAGACCTTATTTTATATATGTGATAAACTAAGATTTTTTTTTAAATAAAATAAATAAGAAAATAGAAATTAGTCAAATAATCTTTAAATAGGAGTGGTGTGAAGCAATATCTTAGTTAACTTGGAGTATGATTTTCCAATTGCAATAAAATAGACCGTGTCTCTTCGAAATAAAATTCTTTGGTTAAATACGAAGACACTTACGATAAACCATGTGAACAAAAATAAAAGGTTTAATAGATTCGGAGGTCTCTATTTTTACGGATTCGTTTCAATTGGTTTCTTTTATTTTGAAACTGCTTAATTGAGTTCCTAATTTGATAAATTTGATTCAATAATATTCTTTCCGTTAATTGTTATCAATGGCGTTAACTTTTTTGTCTGGTGGCATGTTGACGTGTTCTTTATTTGTAACGTGGCACAAATGAGGATATTAAGTGGATTTATTTGATTAAAGTTAACTGTGTCAAACCAAACCTCATTCATGGTGTCTTCTTCCCTGTGACGGCCTCTCCATCTCCCTCTTACCTTTGCAACCCACGCGCCACTCCAAATCTATTGTCCCCCAAACCCTAAACATCAAACCCCTAAAACCTTTACGTCACGTTACATTCTTCGACAGCATCTTCATGACACCACCCACAAAACCCTCAAGAAGGATGGAGTCATATTCTGCTCCATCTCCGATGACAACTACTACGCAGATGGGTCGTTCTGCTACATTCCCAAAGACATTGGCCGATGCAGATATGCATAACGATATCCAAGCTCAATTCCTTAGGAAAAGTAAACACTCAGAACATTGGGGAAAATCAATGGTTAAAGTGTTCCCTTGGAAATAATGCCCTCTGAGTAATATGAAGGTAAAACTCAAGAAATCAAATTGCAAACCTTGAACAGTTACAGAAAATGAATCAGAGTGAGAAAACGCAGAAAGATTTGAATTTTGGGGAAAGGAAAGAATTTTGGGGATTGAGCAATTTTTCCTGTAGCATTCACAATTTGTTATAGAGTGATTTTGTTGTACATTTTTTTGTATTAAATTAAATGGATCTGGGTGCAGAGAAATGCAAGATGCTAGTGTTGAATTAAAGCAATTACATGCAATCTAGGGAGGGTCATTGATTTGCATATATTGTTGTTCACTTATTCCACTTTTAATTCTTGTGTAGTAGCTGAGAGCAAGTTAGAATCAGCTAACTGATGCTAAACAACAATATCTTTGTAGCCTTCCTTTTTTCTAGAAATCCAGGATTTACACTATATCTTCCACTCATAAAAAATGGCAATTTTATTCTGTTTTCTGTTTTGATGTAACCTATATTTTAGTACCATGTTGAGGCACCAAGTCCTTTTCAAATTTGTCAAATTCATTTGTAGAATTTTATGTAAGGATACATATCTATTCAATAACATTTTTTTTTATCCTGGAGCTTGACTGAGAGCTTCTGCATATAGCTTATATATTACATATGAACTCTTGCTGCCATATACAAATATCTAGAGTAAGGAACCATCACCGAATTTTCAATTTCAACTTTGTAATTAATTTCTAGTCATATTTTTTTGTTATATTCAGCACGTCTGGAATCTGAGTTTACACACTTTTGTTTAGTATTCAAGTAATACCTCCCCTATTATGCAGAACACAGTTCATTCTCTCAAATTTTTGGGAGACATACGCATAATTTGAACTTACAACAAAAGGATTAGGACAAGTGAAGATAAATATAATCCATGTTCATAAAAGAAAGAGAACCAGAATTACACATTGCCCAAATTATACATTAAAAAAACGACTAGGCAAAGATAGGCACAACACACTCTTCAAGCTAACTCTAGCAAACATCATTCATCTTGTCATTGAGCTTCTTCCTCTCCAACACAAACTTCTTCCAAACCGCAGTGATTTCCCTCTGTGTCTCCAGAGCACTCTTCTTAACCACTTTGCCATTTTCTTCTGTGTTGACTGCCACAGTAGTGCTACTGGTCACCCTTGCTTGGAAGGTCATCAAGCTCATGCAACACCTTTTCCACATCTGCCACTAAACGCTCAACACGAAGCACTGTAACATGTTGAGCATATGGGGGCATGGTGTATGCTGACACAATCCATCCAAAACGTCTCAGCAGGTCAGAGATTTGAAACTCGTCAAAGTTAGTGTGGTCTTTCAGGGAGAAAGCAACCAAAGGCACACCATTCTCTTTGGACACAATGGTAAACCGTCCTGTCTTCTCGAGTCCCTCTTTCAGCACCAACATGTTGTCTCTGCAATTTTCCATCACATTTCTGTAGCCCTGCACACACATTCACAACATCAAGTCCGTAGAGAAATATGTTAATTCTATGGGAAATGCTAGGAACACTCTTTTGAAAAAACTATCCATTATTCGATGAAATTTACACAAACGATATAATCTTAACATTGATAACGATATAATCTTAACCAACAGAATCCGAATACAGTTGCACATGTGCAGGAGCCAATTGGGATGGTTAGGGTTTTCTCAAAAAAAATAGGCCAAAATTTGGAGCTTCCACTTGTTTGCATAAGAAAAGAAAAAATCTTCATTTGGATTCAGTCAAAGGATCTGATGAAAACAAAGCAATGCCAGAGAATTTTCTGAAGGAACCAATGGTACACTATCACTCACATTTTTTCGAAAAATATGAGTTACTGCTTTAAATTTCTTACCTATTCAAATCTTTGCTACCAGAAAACCACCCCCTTTCCTGACTACCTTGAAACTGTCTTTTGTCATCACTAGTCTCGTAGTGCCCCCTGGAGAACGATGACGGGTTAGGAGTGGTTGGCATGACAAAGAGATGGTCGTCGGGGAAAGGGTTGAGACGGTGGCATGACAAAGAGATCTCTTCGACGAAAATAAAATAATTCCATACCTCACTCTGCCACGTGGTTATTAAAAGACACATTAACATGCCACCAGACAAAAAAGTTAACGCGGTTGACAACAATTAACGGAAAGGATATTATTGAATCAAATTTATCAAATTAGGGACCCAATTGAACACTTTCAAAATAAGAGGACCCAATTGAAACGAACCCGCAAAAATAGGGACCTCCGAACCTATTAAACCGAAATAAAAGGGTGTTGCTCCCTCTACCTTCCCAAGTGGGTCCTGCACCTCCCCACTATTTTAATTTATTTCAAAAATATTCTACACCTCCCCACTATCGTTAACAATCTTTCTCTTTCTCTCTCTAGATTGATGGAGCATTTACATGGCTCATTAATGGAGCATTTACATTACTCAAATTTGAACTTGTGATATATTTTCTCAAATAAGTTTGATTAAATCTTATTTTCGCTGTTGAATATATTTTTTTATTTTCAAATTACTTAATAAATCGTAAAATTTTGTTCTAAATTTCTAGAAAAATGTTTATATATATGTGTATTTGTTTTACATATAATATCTATAATTTTTAACATTATATTATGTTTTAACTCACCGACATGTTTGACTCAAATAACTTATATAAAATATTTAATTTATTAGATAAATAATATAAAAATATTATTAAACACTTAAAATATAAAAAAAGTTATTTGTTAAAGATTTAAAATTTATTTAGTTCTTTCGTCATTATAAAGTTAGTATATAATAATAATATCATTATTTACTATTAATATTATTATGTTTATTATTGTGTATTTGCATCTAATTTTTAATTTTATAAAATGAAAATGGTGGAAGTACTAATATTGAAGTTTCCTATGAATTTTATATTTTATAATATATCACAAATTCAAATCTGAACCATGTGAATGCTCCATTAATGTAGAGAGAGAAAGGGAAAGATTGTTGAGGATAGTGAGGAGGTGTAGGGTATTTTTGGAATAAAAGAAAATAGTGAAGATCTGTAGAATATTTTTGAAATAAATCAAAATAATGCGGGAGGTGAAGGAGCACTTGGGGAGGTGGAGGGAGCAACTCCCAAAATAAAAACATTATAACACACCCAATAATTTGTTCAAGAAGAAGGAAAATATAAAATGAACTAAAATTAAAATTTGTAAAAGAATTTACTTACCTAAAAGTATGGAATACCAAAAACAGAGGCTAATCATTTAAAGCTAAACGTATATTATACAAACACATTCAAGGATCAAAAGAGTGGATAAGGACACCACAACATTCATCAATCATTTCAACATAATACCAAAAACAAGAGGAAGAAACGAAAATCAACACAACACCCCACTTCATGAAATACAATCCAAGTTAACTCACATGCTAATATGTACACGACCACCAACATTCAAACGAATTAAACAGTGATTATACAAAACCAAAATAACAACCATTCGTTTGAAAGACACTCAGGTTCACTCCCCTATTTGGTCTCGTACGATTTCTGTTTCCAAGATCACCAAGAAAACTTCACAACGTCACCGATGATCCTCCTCCTTTCGATGCTTTATTCTCAGTTCTATTTTCTCCTAAAGAAACATTTTTTCTTTCACTTATCTTTCGAATTTTCGCCTTTTGAGTTTAGGATAACAAAATGCAGACCCTTTTTACTCTTCTCCTTTTTATGTTCTTCTATTTTATCTCTATCTTTTTAGTTTTAATAAAATATCTCAGTTTATCTTTAAAATCACTAAGATTTCCTCTTTTATTCTCTCTTAACTACTTTTTAAAATATCATCAACCACCAAATCCTTTTAAAATCCACCTAATCTTTTAAAATATCTAATAATTATTTTCTCTAATAATAATATCTCTTTTAATCTTTAAACCCACCAAAATTATATCTCTTATTTTCATTTAACTAATTTTTAAAATAACAACAACTAAATCTTCTAAAAGATTAAGAAAATATCATTTTATTTAATATCCAAATTATTTTATTTGCATGCAATCGACTTGTAATAAATGCTTAGTCAACATATTTAAAAATATGATTGTTATGACAAATATGTCAAGCATTAAAACCAGTTTGCAAAATCTTAACTAACTTAATCGAATACAAAAAGCATACAATCGATTAAGTAGAAACACTTAGAACATTTTTGAAAACTTTTCTCTTCAAAATCCATCACAGCACACTTGAAAAGTATTTATACAAACACACAAGTTTTAATTGATTTACTCCATAATGTAATCGACTTAAAAGTGTTGTTTTTCCACACTTTGAAGTTCAAATATAAGTGCTTGTGGTATTTCATTTCCGAAACCTCATGTTACGCATACACAAATAAAGTCACATATTAAACACAGTGGTATGCAATGATCAACACAATATGTTCACAAATATGCTTTACAAATGTAACACAGTAAGCATAAGCATAAAATATGTATAACAGATTACATACACATGTGTTTTTATTAACTATGTGTTGTCATCGTAAAAAACACAGTATCATTAAGATTGTGGGTTAAGCTAATCATGTGCTCCCCCTATCAACAATCTCAACAGTTCTTTTGATTCTTGTTGTGATTTATTTTTGTTAGCAATATGATAAAGATGAAGTTTTGATGATGTACAACTTTGCACAATACAAAATCCAAGAAGACTATTTGAAGATGTATTATTGTTGAAAGCTTTTGTAATAATCATAGTTGATGTGCTTTTGTTTAGATATGTAATAGGGTTTGACTCCTGTACTCTAGAAGTGATTATTTGTTGTTTAGAATCAAACACAAGCTGTTTAAATCGATTAAACCTAGTTATAATCGATTAAAACGAGGCTGGCACTGCAAACCCAAGTGGCTCTGGAATAATCGATTAATTCATTCTTTAATCGATTAACGAATCGATTAATACTAGCCGTTGGAGGTTTTAGGTTTGAAAAACTAGCCGTAGTACTCATTTTAATCAATTAACACTAATATTAATCGATTCAATGCGTTAAATGGCCAGTTTCGAAGAATGGAAGAGCACTCACTTGAGTCTATAAATTGGCTCACTGTTTCTATCAGAATCAACTCTTCCCTTGTGCTCTAAACATCTGAAATCATTGAGAACAATGTATTGTTGCTGAAGCTAAAGAAACTCTTGTCTGCAAAGCTGTGAAGTGCTACTGCGGTGACAAAGAAATAACTAGTTCATCCTTGGAGCATCTAAGGAGGTGTTTGGAAGAGTATCATCCTTCGTGAAGTATTCGATGGAGGTGGTCATCCTTTATGCAGACTCAAAGGAGGTGTAAGTTTATCTCTTGTGGTTTCAAGAGAGGTGGTTTTCTAAACTCTTACAAATTATTTTTCTGTGTGATTATTATTTGTAATTGTTTTGTGATTAGTGGAAAAAGGTTTATCTTGATTTGAGATAAGCGACTAGACGTAGGATCTTTGTGATCTGAACCAGGATAAAACTATTTGTGCAATTTTTCTCTCTTTTTTACTCTGATCATTTTATTTTAATTATCTGCTTAGTAAGCAAAATTGAGAAAAGTAATCAAAAGGCACGAAAAAGTAATATAACCAATTCACCCCACCCTCTTGGTTTGTTATTCCACGTTAACCATTCCACTGCAGCTACTCTAACAATTGGTACCAGAGCTCGATTTGATAGTTATTCAAATGGCAGGATCATATCAAACTTTTGCAGAGGGTGCTTCTATCAATAGACCACCTTTATTCACAGGTGAAAACTATGCATTCTGGAAGGTTAGAATGCAAATTTTTATTGAGTCTATTGATTGTGAGATTTGGGATGTTATTGCTTTTGGTTCGTCTATTCCTACTAACAATTTGCAGGAACCAAAGCCCTGTGCTCAGTGGACTGTCGATGAAAAGAAAAGAGTTCAAAATGATGTAAAGGCTCGAAACATCATTGCATCTGCTCCAACGGTTGATGAGTTTTACAAGGTCTCTGTTTGTAAAACTGCTCAAGAGATGTGGGAAATACTGAGAGTGACTCACCAACATTGATCCAAGAATACGAAATGTTCAGGATGAAGCAAGGAGAAACAATTTCAGATGTTCAGAAACGCTTCACCAACATTGTCAATCATCTCATTGGACTAGGTAAGTCATTTGACAATGATGAGCTTAACATTAAAATTTTGAAATCTTTAGACAGGTCGTGGCAACCGAAAGTGACCGCAATCACTCAGTCACAAAACCTCAATACTATGACTATGGCGACACTATTTGGGAAATTGAGGGAGCATGAGCTTGATCTCGGAAGACTCGATGAAGAAGAAGCCAAAACAAAGAAAAAGACATTGGCCTTCAAATCCTAAGTCGAGAGAAGAAAAGGCAAAATAAAAGATGAAGACTCAGATGAAGAAGAAAACTTGAGTCTTGTGATTAAAAGGTTAAACAGGTTCATGAAGTCTAAAGGTAAAGGAAGATTTAGATATGAAAAGAAAGAAAACCAATGATCTTCCTCAAATTACCGGTGCTATGGCTGTGGAGAAAAAGGACATCTAAAGGCTGACTACCCAAATTAAAAGAAGGATGAAGAAAGGAAGGAAAAGAAAAACTTCAAGAAAAAGAAGGCCTACATTGCATGGGAGGATGACAATGAGACAATTTCATATTTGAGCGATTTAGATGAAGAAGCCAACATTTGTTTAATGGCAGATGACGATAATGTCAGTAAAGTAAGTAACTCTAGTTATTCAGATAATGATAGTCAATTTGGTGAAGATGAATTACATGAAACCTATGTTGCGTTATTAATTGAATATGAAAAATTAGACATTGCTCATAAGAAATTGAAAAAGGATTTTAAAGAATTAAAATCTAAATCTGATAGCCTTCTTGAAGAAAATAAAAATTTACAGTTTAATACTGAAGATCTGACTAAAGCAAATAATATTTTGAGAACAAAATTCACAAATATGTCGAAAGAAAATAGAAGTTTGAAAAACAAAATTTGATTTCATGAAAAAGCAAAATATGTTGCTAGTAGTGAATGTGAATCTTGCATGAAATATAAAAATTTACTAGAGAATACAACCTCAGGAGAATGTAGTAAAAATTATGAAAAGAAGGTTGTTAAAATTAAATATGTTCCTAAAAACAAATATAATAATAGAACCCGTAGAACAAGGGTAGAAAAAGGAACAATAAATAGAAACACTAATATTGTATCTTGTTTTTATTGTATGAGAAAAGGTCATACCTCAAATAAATGTAAAATTAAACATTATGGTGTTTCTAGTGGTAGGTATATTTGGGTGGCAAAGTAATTTAAAATCTAACCCAAAAGGACCCATACAAAGGAGTTGGGTACCTAAGTAGCTTGTTCTTTCTATTTTGCAGGAACTATCAAATTCAAGGAAGTTCATGTGGTGTCTTGACAGTGGATGCTCAAAACACATGACAGGAGTCAAGACAAAATTTACAAACTTTCGGAAAAAGGAACAAGGATTTGTCACCTATGGTGACAACAACAAAGGAAGAATTCTTGGAAAAGGAGATATTGGAAGAAAAGATACCTTGATGATCAAAGACATGTTATACGTAGAAGGACTAAGGCACAATTTAATTAGCATTAGTCAACTATGCGACAAAGGACTCAAGGTTATACTGAAGACTTATCAAAGACAACAAATGAAGAAAAGAAAAATGAAAATCCTCAAGATGAAGATCTAAACAAGATATGGCAATAACCTAGAGGATTATCATTGGACAACATAATTGGTGATATATCACAAGGGGTAAACACAAGAAGCAGTATAGTAAATTATTGCATGAATGTTGCTTTTGTGTCACAAATTGAACTGGAAAACATCAAAGAAGCTCTTCAAGATGAAAAGTGGTGCACCGCAATGCAAGAACTCAACCAGTTTGAAAGAAATCAAGTTTAGGAATTGATTCCCAGAAAAGACACTCATCAAGTAATTGGAACAAAGTGGGTGTTCAGGAATAAACTGGATGAAGAAGGAAATATCACCAAGAATAAAGCTAGGCTTGTTGCACAAGGATATAGTCAATAAGAAGGTATAGACTATGACGAGACATATGCTCCAGTTGCCAGGTTCGAGGCAATACTCCTTCTTCTTGCTTATGCATCTATAATGAAATTTAAATTATTTTAGATGGATGTTAAAAGTGTTTTTCTAAATGGTTTTACTAAAGAAGATGTGTATGTTGAACAACCACCAGGGTTTCAAGATTTTAAACATCCTAATCACATCTATAAATTAAAGAAGACACTTTATGGTTTAAAACAAGCACCTAGATCTTGGTACGAAAGGCTTAGCAACTTTCTTATAGAAAATGATTTTAACAGAGGAAAAATTGATTAAACGTTATTTATTAAAAGAGATGGAAAACATTTTCTAATTATTCAGGTATATGTTGATGATATTATATTTGGATCATCTAACAAAACTCTTTGCGAGAATTTTTATAAGACCATGTAGGGAGAATTCGAAATGTCAATGATGGGAGAGCTTACATACTTCCTCAGACTTCAAATCAAGCAAATGGAGGAAGGTACTTTCATCTCTCAAACTAAATATTGCAGGGAAATTCTTAAAAGGTTTGAGATGGACAAATCTAAAGAAGCATCTACTCCCATGGCAACCTCATGCTATTTAGATAAAGATGAGTCAGGTAAAGAGGTAAATCAAACCAAATACAGAGGTATGATTGGTTCTTTGTTATATCTTACAACTAGTAGACCTGATATTATGCAAAGTGTATGTGTGTGTGCTAGTTATCAATCTAGTCCTAGAGAATCTCATCTTACTGCAGTTAAGCGCATTTTAAAATATCTTAAGGGAACAACACCTTTTGGTTTATGGTATCCTTCGGGAGCTTAACCTAGCCTTGTAGGTTTTTCAGATGCTGATTATGGAGGTTGTAAGATAGATAGAAAAAGCACTAGTGGAACCTGTCATTTTCTAGGTAGTTCCTTAGTTTCCTGGCATTCTAAGAAACAAGCCTGCGTAGCCTTATCAACCACTGAAGCTGAATATATTGTTGTTGGTAGTTGTTGTGCATAAATCTTATGGATGAAACAACAATTAGAAGACTATGATATTCATCTAGATCATATTCCGCTTAAGTGTGATAATACAAGTGCTATAAATCTTTCAAAGAATCTTATCATGCATTCTAGAACCAAGCATATAGAAATTAGGCATCACTTCCTTAGAGATCATGTGCAAAAAGGGGATTGTGAAATAGAATTCATTGACTTTAAACATCAATTAGCAGATCTTTTTACCAAACCACTGCCTAAGGATAGAGTTTTTGAGCTTAAAAGGGACTTAGGTATATTAGAAATAGTCTACTAAGTGTTTTCTTGCTTAACTATGCATTTTTCGTTGATTAACGTATTTAATTTGCTTGTAAATCGATTAAAAGCGTTACTTGCATTGCATTATTGTTTTTACGAATGGATTAATCGATTAATCCAAGTTTTAATCGATTAATTAATCGGTTAATTGCCATTTTAATTGATTAAAAGTGCTCCAATTCGTTTTTTTAAATTATGTGCTACATTAAGTGATCTAGTCGTTGCCAACATCTCTAAACGGCTATAAACGGCTAGTTCTCCCATTTTTGATCGTTGGGAAGCCATTTTTGCCCTATATATACCCCACTTGGTGCACACTTTCCATACTTGGACCATTCTTAAGGACCTTCTCTTGTTTTCTTCATTCAAACTCTTTTGCATACCATTGTTTCCTTTTTTCCTCACCATATGGATGATCCCTCAAGAAGAAGAAGGAGAAGAACAAGTGAAGCATCTGAGAGCAGCACTCGCCAACGCGATGCAACCATTGAAGGGTGGCTTTCGGATGAACAAGATCAACAATCTTTCTCACAATTTTGGAAGGAGAGGAAGGTATTAAAACAAACGTTTATTGATCTCTCTTGGTACACTTCCTACAGCTTCTCTTTTCCAAATCTCATCATTGAACAAGGGGTTCAACATCTGATGGAACTCCGCGGAAAGTATTATCCTGATCTTGTTTGCGTATTCTATTTTAATTTGAAAGTTCATGATGGCATCTTCCACACAAGAGTCAAAGGTATAGACATTGTTCTTGACAATGATAAATGGATAAATGTGACAAAAGTTCCAGTATTGGAAAATTCTCAAATTGTTCCCAGAGACTTTTCCCAATTCAACAAAATCATGGTGTATCAGTCGTTCCTGCGCAATCCTCGCTAGCATCACAACGCACCTCTTTTCCTTGTTGGAGGACTAAAAATGGAAGAACGACTTATGCACTATCTGCTTGTGTGGCTTTTATGTTCTAGGGGATCCAACCATGCTCAGTGCTCTAAGACAGATCTCATGATCATGTACGGGATACTTCAGAGTATTCCTCTCAACTGGCCTTATTTACTTCAAAGCATCATGTACAAGGCCAAAAGGTTGGATGCTGCGCCTCTCCCCTACCCTCTCTTAGTTTCCTAGATCTGTGAATACAAAGGAGTAGATGTCTCCAATGAGCACTATGAGACTGTGCTTCCTAGCCACAAAATTGGAGATAATTCCCTTAGGCAAATGGGATTTATCAAGCAAGGGAACTCCTATATTCACTCTGATAATGTTGGCGGTCAAGCAAATGAAGATGATAATGAAGATATTCACATGCCTGACCCCACACATGTTGCAGGACCATCTCAAGTGAATGAAGAGTATAGTCTAGAAAGTCTATCTAGACAAATGTCTGAGATGGCAAGGCTTCAGCATGAGAAGATGGCTATCTAGAACACTCGCCATGAGGAGATATGTACACATCTCAAGAGCCTTGATGAGAGGATTTCCGGATTAGAAAGGCATTTTGATAGTGATATTAGTGATGAATTTTAGATTTACCTCTTTTGTTTGTTTTCATTACTGTAGCCTTGCTAAATTAAAAATTAAATAATATTTTGTCTTCATTATTTGTTTGTTTAAATTTAACTTACTTAATTATGCATACATGCTTTTATTAAGGGGGAGTATTCTTTTATATTAAAAAAATTATTAACACAACCTTTTTTTTTTATTCTGATAAAAATGGGGGAGAAAATAGTTTAAAGTTTATTTTTTCGTCTAATGCTCTCTCTTCTTTCATGAGTTGTGTTTTTCTTAGATTATTAAAAAGCTTTAAACTTGGAGGAAGTTTTGATCATCATCAAAAAGGGGGAGAATGTTAGCAATATGATAAAGATGAAGTTTTGATGATGCACAACTTTGCACAATACAAGATCCAAGAAGACTATTTGAAGATGTATTATTGTTGAAAGCTTTTGTAATAATCATAGTTGATGTGCTTTTGTTTAGATATGTAATAGGGTTTGATTCCTGTACTCTAGAAGTGATTATTTGTGGTTTAGAATCAAACACAAGCTATTTTAATCGATTAAACCTAGATATAATCGATTAAAACGAGGCTAGCACTGAAAACCGAAGTGGCTTTGGAATAATCGATTAACTCATTCTTTAACCGATTAGCTAATTGATTAAAATTAGGAATAATCGATTAATACTAGCCGTTGAAGGTTTTAGATTTGAAAAACTAGCCGTTGTACTCATTTTAATCGATTAACACTAATATTAATCAATTAAATGCGTTAAATGGCCAGTTTCGAAGAATGGAAGAGCACTCGCTTGAGTCTATAAATTGGCTCACTGTTTCTATCAGAATCAACTCTTCCCTTGCGCTCTAAACATATGAAATCATTGAGAACAGTGTTTTGTTGTTGAAGCTAAAGAAACTCTTGTCTGCAAAGTTGTGAAGTGCTACTGCGGTGACAGAGAAATAGCCAGTTCATCCTTGGAGCATCTAAGGAGGTGTTTAGAAGAGTATCACCCATCGTGAAGTATTCGAAGGAGGTGGTCATCCTTTGTGAAGACTCAAAGGAGGTGTAAGTTCATCTCTTGTGGTTTCAAGAGAGGTGGTTTTCTAAACTCTTACAAATTATTTTTTTGTGTGGTTATTATTTGTAATTGTTTTGTGATTAGTGGAAAAAGGTTTACCTTGATTTGAGATAAGCTATTGGACGTATGATCTTTGTGATATGAACCAGGATAAAACTACCTGTGCAATTTTTCTCTCTTCCTTACTCTGATCATTTTATTTTAATTATCTACTTATTAAGTAAAATTGAGAAAAATAATCAAAAGGCACGAAAAAGTAATATAACTAATTCACCCCCTGGTTTGTTATTCCACGCTAACCATTCCGCTGCAGCTGCTCTGACAATTTTTATCTATGTTTTTTGCTTCTTAATCAAGTAAAAGTAATGATCTATACACTATAACAATTTAGCATGGTCTGAAATCTACATAACATATCAATCATATCAGTCCAAGGATTTTTAATTTTAATTGAGAATTTACTTTGATTAAAGTTAGAAGCTTTCATATGATTGAATGGTAATTTTGCCAATAATTGAGAATGTATTTTGATTAGTGGTAAAAAGTTTACACTACAAGAAAAATGGTAATTATATACGGATTTTTATATACGGATTTTTATCCGTATATAATATGGATGTTAGATACGGAAGTTATATACGGATGAGTTTTATACGGAACTCATACGGATTATCTGTATATAAAGGAGAAAAATATTACATACGNATTATCCGTATATAATATCGGTGGGTAATATTGGGGGNGACTTTGCTACTGATGTTTAATACGGATATGGAAATAGATAATAATTAAAAAATAGAATTAAATAATAGAATCTGATTAAACTCTTCTCGCTTTTCTCCCTCCCGCTTTCGAGCCAAGTTTGTCCCCTTCTCGAACCTAGCTTGTCCCCCTTCTCGCATCATTTCATGATTCTCCCTCACTCATTGCAACTATGATTCTCCCTCCCTCACTGCAACCATGATTTTCCCTCTCTGAAACCCTGAAACCCTGTTGTCGCACACATTCTCGCTATTGTCGCAGTCTCTTCTTCCGTCACACTTTCCAGTGTGTGATCTCACACTCGTTCTCCTTCACGGGAACCCTCTTTTTCCTAGTTTTGAGCAACCATCCTCTGTCACTGGAACCATAGTGTAGCATTGAAGGATCGAAGGCGGTCATTAGTCGAAGCTTTGAGGTTTTTTTTTTTTTTTTTTGCTCTGGTTGTGTATTACATTGACTTATTTTTGGTCGTTGTTTGCAGGTTTGAAATCGCAATTTAGGAAACCCTCGGTTTGTTTCTTCGAATTGGAAGATATAGGCAACCCTAGGTTTGTTTCTCCGAATTGGAAGATATAAGTTGAAGCTGCCATTGTCTTCTACATCTGGTAAGTTTCAATTGCTTAGATTAGGGTTTGTCTTAAACCTTGATTGTTATTGAAAATGGGTGTTGAGGGAGGGGAGGGGATGGGATGTTGATGGAGATGAGTGTTCTGGTTATGAGTTTCAAATGTTGAACCTGCTTCAAATGCTTTCAAACCCAAAACTGATT
>NC_028351.1:24345527-24347194 GCF_000741045.1 Vigna radiata var. radiata | reverse complement strand
TTTATACATTGTTTTAGCCAATTAACCCTTATGCAAATTATGTTTTGCATTGTTGTACTATTGATTTCAGAAGCTGAACTATATTGAAACTGAAAGCATNTCTCACACAGGTTGAATGTCTTAGTTTGAAATTGTTTTCTAGTTAAGTTTGCTAANATTAACAAAAAATAATAATTAGTTAGAATACTCTCAGTACTTTTAGAACANNTTGAGTAGATATATTGGATGTTTTCAGTTGTGCAGCATTTTGCAAAAGATATTATTTTCCTATTTCTCTCAAATACCACTTTAGAACAAGAAGGAATTTTAAATTTATAAATGCAGGATGGAAACAAAACCATTTCTTATTCATATCACTCTCATGAATTTAGCTACTTATGCAAGGCCCCTATAAAAAGGATATTTGGTAAGTGGATTAACCATCTGCAAAATAAAAGAAAAAGATAAAATGTTGGTTATTTATGTAGTTTATTGAAGCTGATACAGAATTAAGTATAATATGTAACCCGTGGTCCAAACAACAATCTTAGTTGCTACCATATTGGAAGGATAATCTGTTAAGGCATAATCTTGATTTCATGCATATTGAGAAGAATTTCTTTGACAACATTTTTAATATTGTGATGAATGTCATTGGGAAGTCAAAAGACAATGAAAAGGCCCGAATGGATTTAGGTTTGTATTGTAGACGAAAAGACTTGGAGCTCAAAACTCATAGTAATGGAAAGATGTACAAGCCAAAAGCTAATTATACACTTTCAGTTGACCAATCAAAACAGGTCTGTCATTGGTTGAAAGATCTTAGGATGCCTNACGGATATTCTTCTAACTTGTCAAGGTGTGTTGATGTAAATAGAAGAAAGGTCATTGGGATGAAAAGCCATGACTGCCATGTGTTTATGGAATGTTTACTTCCTATAGCGTTTAGTTCTTTACCGGCTCATGTTCTAAATCCAATTACAGAAGTCAGTCATTTCTTCAGAGATTTGTGTTCTACAACATTGAATAANGACGACCTTCAGAAGATGGAAGAAAAAATTCCTTTCATACTTTGCAAGATGGAGAGAATATTTCCCCCCTCATTCTTTGATTCTATGGAACATCTCCCTATACATCTTCCATATGAGGCAAGACTTGGTGGACCGGTCCAATATAGGTGGATGTACCCATTCGAAAGGTGACAACATCTTGTTGTATTGTTGACTTTAGACGCCATATTTCATGATCCTAACATAACACTTTTGAAATTGTAGGTTCATGGGATATGCTAAACGTTCAGTTAAGAATAAAGTTAGGGTCGAAGGATCTATTTGTGCATCATATTTGCACAAAGAAACAACTCATTTTTGTTCACACTACTTCAAGAACTTTATGTTAACACCACAAACAAATAGAAATGAAGTAGACATTGAAATTGAAAGGACAACTTTATCAGTGTTTGACCAAGGTGGTCGTCATTCCGGGAGGGAATCAACTCATTGGCTAAGTGACGAAGAATTGAGATCAGCTCATGTTCATGTCTTGATCAATTGCAATGAAGTTCAACCCTATCTTGAGTAAGGCTCCTTATAAATTGCTTTTCTGAAGTTGTTCTTGTTATCTATTAAATTGACCGTGACCAAATAACTCATTCGTATGGACAGCTCCTTCTTACAAACCTATCAACT
>NC_028351.1:24342853-24344182 GCF_000741045.1 Vigna radiata var. radiata | reverse complement strand
ACTTACATATTTTGTTCGTACATTAAATAGGAAGTTTAAGTCAGTACTCAATTTGGCAACCCTTTTTTGTGCTGGAAGTAGAAACTTCATTTGCTGAAATCTGGTATTCATTTATATTTAGAGTGATGGTTTGGCTCCTAAACCTTGGNACAGAATAATGTTTTTCATTATTTTTTTTCTATCATTGAAGGGGACTTTAGAGTTTAGTCCTTGGTCATAGTTAATGTTTCAGTGCTTAGGTATTATAATACAGTGTCATATACCTATCTTTACTTTGTAAAATACACTCATATGAGTAAAGCACTCATGATTTTCATTACCATTTGGTATTTGTTCTCCATGATCGATCCACACATAGTAATTAGGCATGGANATCTAATATGTCTTTCATTAATGTAAGACTGTTGTTGAGAAGCTTTGATGAGAAACTCTTCAACCCCATTTAGAAAACCTTTTTTTAAACCTCTTCTCCCACTAAAGCATGTATAGTACATCCAATGTCTATTGACTTCCACTATCAAGTATCAATCCAAGTGAGTATAAAGAGTTCCACTAGCATTCTCACAATTTCTAAAGGGCATCAAAGTTCAATTCAGAAAATAAAATTAAAGAAAAAATATGTATTAGTTAAGTGCTTATGTTTTTGGTCTCTGTTCTTGTTTTCAAATTCCNATTCTGCAAAACATTAATTTTCAATTAATAATGATTCTGATTCAAATTCATATCAATTAATATATAGCCAATTTAGCATTCATTTTGGAGTCCAAAAGTATTTTTGTAGCCTTTATATTACAATGATAAGCTGGTGGCTTGATTTCATAGTGCAAATAACCAAGCCCTTTAGCCACATCAAGGATCACGTTCTTCCTTTGTGGCCATGTTAATCCACTAAGTGACAGTTGCAAGTTGGTTATATTTAATCATAAACCAGANACCTTCTTTTACCTTTGAAAGTATGACTTGAAATGCAACAACCACCAAGAGNAAGAGGTTGATGTGTTTTATTTTGNTTATGATATCCATTTCATAGCAACAATCCGAAAGATTGGGCATTAGACAACAGGGAAGGCAACATTCCAAATTGCTATAAAGCGTACTTGTATTTTGTTTTTGTTTTATTTAGGATTAAAATTTTTTTGATACCTATAGATGGAAGTCCATATGTTTCAAAAGGAAGTTCTGCGATTTTACTAGGAGACTGAATTGGGTTGCATATACATTCAGTGATGAGGACAAGATGATCAATCTGTTATGGCATTAAACATATATAAAGATAGGAAACAAAAGTTGAGGTTCGTATTGTAGGAAACGAAAAGAACAATTATGTAC
>NC_028351.1:24328753-24332013 GCF_000741045.1 Vigna radiata var. radiata | reverse complement strand
AGGATTCAACAAGGAAGTCTTGAGGAAGAACTGCTTCATCCTCCATATTTGATCAAGCAGGGAGATGTCCTCCACAGCTGGATCTAAGAAGCAGTGATTGTTGATGAGCTGGTTCAACTAGTGTCTATTGATGTTAAAGCTCTTGTGTATGCTTGCACCTTTGTTTTCCACTGTGGGTGCTTGTTGATCAAATTCATGTGTACCTCCTGCAACATGGTTAGTGCACTGTGGTTCCAAAGGAATAATATGCAGAGGTATAACACTCAATCCCAGTGTAAGAGGCTGAACCTCAAATATACCCTCAGAACATGAATCAATCTCAGAAATAGAAATAATATCAATCACAGGTTCAGATTCATGTTCAGTGCATGGAGAACAAACATTTAGATGTGATAGCAAAAGGTGGTTCTCATCATGCAAGGAGGGAGAATTAAAAGCATGCTCATCAACAATGTAATCATCAACATACCTATCATCATCATAATCATCAACAACAGAATCAATAATAGGTATGTTTACCTCCACCTCCCTGAAAGTTGGTAGATTGGTGGAAGGTGAAGCTGGTCTACCTATCTCAAATTCACTGCTTATACCTGCCTGGTCCTCCGCATCTTCATCACGCTCCTCAGGTGCAAGAGTGGGGACATAGGAGGATGGGAATGTAGGTGGTGCAATAGTAAACTCATGACTCTGCTCCTCATCCCCTATGTGGATGGCATCAACATCATCTAGAAGCTGAACAGTCTGGAATGATGATTCCTCTGAAATTTGAGACTGTTCCTCGATGAGTTGAGTAGCCATCTGCCCCATCTGATTAGTCAAACTCTGAATTGATGCTCTGGTCTCCTGCTGAAACTCCATGTTCAGTTGCTGGAGCTGAATGCTCCGAATAGTCATTTGCTTCAATAACTCCTTCAATGTAGGCTCAGAAGTAGTCGAAGGATGAGGAGTTGCTTGTGCAGGCTCATGAAACTGCAACTGCTGTGGTTCCTGGACAGGGGGAGAAGGCACACAAGAATTCTGGAATGACTGAGATTGCTGTGGAGCATCATACCATCCCAAGCTAGGGTCATTCCATCCAGGATCGTTGTTGTGGCCATGCTGAGTAGGGAAGAATTTATCCAAGAAGAGTTGCTCAAGATCCTCCCAAGAGGTGATGGATCCTGGAGGAAAAGAATACAACCAATTCCTTGATGCTTCTTGTAATGAGTGTGGGAATGCCCTTAAGAACATGTGATCAACTGGGACATGTGGAGGCTTCATTGAAGAGCAAATGATGTAGAATTCCTCCAAATGTTTATATGGGCATTCACCTGCAAGACCATGAAACTTAGGCAGCAAACGTATCAGTCCAGAGGTGAGAACGCAATGAACATCATCCTCATTAAGTGAAGCTGGCTCCCTAGCAGCACTCTCAAGAATAGGAGGATGAGTCATATTGTTCTCAAGACAAAAATCAGCAGAATATGCATGAGAAGTAATATCAGAGTCAGATGCAGAAGGAGAATCATAATCATAGGCAGAATAAGCCTTACTCACACAACCAAAATAGGTAGACATGTAGAAAGNAGGGGGAAAAGAAGAATGGAATGAAAATATGCAACTAAAGCTATCTAAATGGAACTCACATGACACGACACACAAAACGGAACAACATACTCACAACACAAGACAAGACACAACACACACTAACACAACAAAAGACCTAAGACCGAACCGTTGGTCCCCGGCAACGGCGCCAAAATTTGATGGGTGTCGCGGCCCATACAAATTTGATTGCATAATAAGAAATGCAATATAGCTAGGGAATGACCCTAGGTCGTCTCTCAAGGACCAAATTGCGGTTCAGAATCAGGTCTAACACAGTGGGGGGGTTTGAAATGTTGTTTGTGGATGCGGAAAAATTAAAATGAAATTAAAACAGTAAAAACGAAAATTCACGCTGGAACTAGGCAGCTCTGACCTTTGCTCAATGTTTTAACCATAACTTTTTCTACAGAGCTCTAAATGAGATGAGGTTTTTTTTCCTGGAAAGTAGACTCAATTATATTTCATTTGATATATAAAACGTAGCATTTGGAGCTCTGGTGTGGTTGCAGTTATTTTTTTAAAATCGAGTCCAGAGAGTGAAAATGCTAAACCCAATACTAGAGCAAACAAATATCTAAGCACAGTTAAAACTATTAGAATGCAACACNAAATTAAAGAGATGAAAGGCAACTCAACCTACTATGTAAAATTAAATTAAAGCAAAAGAAACAACCAACACAAATTACATTTAGCAATTAACCAAATTAACCTATGGCATCTACCAAGTAAATTTAAAATTGCACTTAGCCTAAAATTTAACCTTGGCCGTGNCCTGCTCTTTCAATTCTAAAAGCTTCCATCACCGTTTCATTATTTCTAAACCCAACAAAATTAGATGTGCTCCATCCAGGCTAAGACTCCACTACTCGGTTTAAGCTTCCAAAAATAATAAAAAAAAAAAAGAAGTGTGGATTACATTGCAGCACCCACCGCAAGCTTTCTAATTTAGAGAACAATAAATGCCCCTCCTTGTGTTCCTCTTCCAAAAGCAAAGAATGAAACTTTAAAATAAACGATTCCCTAGGCTGTGATAACGTTGGCAACAAGAGAATAAAATAGCATTCAATGCAAAAGTGCTGAAACAAAACCTTGACCGTGTGCCTTTATAATCCATCAACATGCAATGAAAAAAAGGTTGCAGCAATTGCAAAATAAAACTCAAATAGAAAGATGTTGGCTGCAGCAATTCCAAACATTCAAAAACTCAACTCTTAAAGAGAACAAAAAAAAATACAAAGCAAACCAAGTAAATCAAAGTAGNTGCTGGACCGTGCCCTTCATTCAACCAAATTTACCCAACATCCCATAGCATCAACATGGTACCCAAAAAAACGTTGCAGCAACTAGCCTCCTTCCAAAATTCAATCTGCCGAGAGCATATGTCTCAAGTGTGACGGCTGCCCTTTTTCCCTAGGACAAAGTGTGTCAAAAATAGGGTGGGGTCCACCCTCTTTGCAAAACCCTAGGTGCCATGTGTCTATCCTAACATTTTGGGCCTAAACTATTTTACCAAAAATTGACCCATTGTTTACAAATTTAATTAAAACTATCTAGACTACTAAGTTTCAAAGTAATTAAATTTGAAATGTCCATGTGAAGAGTCTTGACTTATTTGATAGCACTCCAAATGTCCCAAATTGAATTTCCAAAATTTTCCCTGAAAATAATAA
>NC_028351.1:24304660-24328153 GCF_000741045.1 Vigna radiata var. radiata | reverse complement strand
TCTAAATTTGAAGGTTTTATTGGCGCCATATTGCAACACCTTCCGCCTTCTGCAGCAGCAGCTGCACAAGAATTTTTTCAATCCCAAAATCTTTCACAACCTAATGTTCAGCAACCACAACAAGCACAGGAGGATCAACCACACGAGGATCAACCACACGAGGATCAACCACAACAAGATCAACCACAACAGGATCGCTATGAAAGAAATTACTAGTAATGTTTTTAGAGAGTAGTGCATCTAGGACTTAAACTTATTCTCTGGAGAAATTATTTGAACTTATATATTTGTTGTAATTGAAAATTTTATAAACTTTTGTATGATGGATTAATGTTAAATGTTTGTCTCTGAATTAAGACTTTATATGTCAAATGAATGAAATGAATGAATTGATATAATGGGCAGGTGTTACATATATAAGTTACATATATGTCTCTGGAAATGCGTAATATGTTACTGCCAAAAAAAGAACTGTAGATACGTTAGATAGTTATATACGGATAATCCGTATATAACTTATACACAGTTATATACGGATTATCCGTATATAAGTTATATACGGATTTTTCGTATATAAGTTATATACGGATTTTCCGTATATAAGTTATATACGGATTTTCCGTATATAAGTTATATACGGATTTTCCGTATATAAGTTATATACGGATTTTCCGTATATAAACCTACGACAGTATTAAATACGAATTTTTGTCCGTATATAATCCGTATATAACCAGAAATTATATACGGATTTTAGGCCTTATATACGGATTTTGGCTGTAGATAATGACAATTTTTCTTGTAGTGTTAACAAGAATTAATCAAGAATGTACTTTGGTTAATTAGTTTTTTACTTGATGTAAGAGGTAAAAGAATAGACATGATTAGGCATAGTAATATTTAATTGAGAATATGCTTTGGTTATATTTACTATGACTAATCTACAAAGTTTTTGCTTTTAGTTGAGAATGTACTTTGATTGAAAGTGAGAACGCCAACAATTTAATTGAGAATTTACATTGATTAATTTGAAAATCTAAGACAGTAGTTAATTGAACAATAATCTTTATATAACCAATGATGAATCCTATTTTGAAAAGAAGTGAAATCAATCTATTGTCTTCATCATTATCTTTCTATCTTTTGTTATTTGGTTCTTTAATCTTTTATTTTCTATAATTACTTCTATTATTTTATTATTTGACTAATCCCTTCTGAATCGTTATCAGAAAGTAACAAGTTTAGTTGCTAAAAGGGACTTGGACTTGGCCAGCAAAATAGAGGAAGCAATAAGGAACAATGAGAGTTTGGAAGCTATCACAAAAAAAAGTGTTCGAAGGGACATTGCAAGGACCCAAATCACATAGCAGAAGGGAAAAGGTAGAAAAATGGTTCAAGTTTCAAAAGTCAAGGGCAAATTTGGTAGTCAATCCAGATCTGGAAATAATGGATAAGGTATAAAATTTGGCAAAGCTTCACCAGTCAAATCTATGAAAAAAGGGATTAACGTTTCAAAATCTGGGAAATCTTCTAGGGCAAGTGGCACCATTAGAAAAGGTTCTTCAGATAAGACGCAAACTGTAAGATCATGAAAAATAGTTATCAAAATTTTCTTTAGGATAAGATTTAATTTTAGTACCATGTGGTAGACTTGGTTGTTGATGCCTTTGAAATTTTGATTTAAATGGGAATTTTGTCTTTTAGATAAAATAATTGAAGTACAATGTTCTTTAATTAACCCTAGCTTAGTGTAGTGAGGTAAAGGTTTAGTTTATATGTTTTATGTGATATGTAAATTAATTGACTAAAATTTAATATTTGTAGAATGGAAAATTAAGAAATAAGCGAAACTGAATTATTTAAATAGAAATAATATATGAGTGTGATAGCAGTGAATATTTAAATACTTACGTTAGAAGAAGAGATTATTTACCAGTTAATTTTTTAGTAATCTAAGAGCTCGCAACAAAGTTACTTGTGAATAAAAAAATTGTTAAAGCTAACATCAAATAGAAAAATTAAAAAACAAGTTGAATCTTCATTGAAAGAAAAATAACATCAAAGTTTTCCTGACAATCAAATACAATCAAATACAATCATCAAAATACTTTTTTCACTGACTGACTGATTTCTTTATTGCTTATTTAATGAATCCTCTCTTTAATTACCTGCGCATTTAATAGAGAAATTTTTATCAATTGCATCTCATTTCATAACAGTAGTTAAGTGCTAATAGATCATGATTTCTTACCCTAAAATAGTGAGATGATTGAAAACAGAAAGAGACGTGAGCAAAAGTAGTACAATGACAACGGTAGTAGATGCTATTTTCCAAGGAGTGTTGAAGAACTCGTGTACAAAGATAGCCATGTACTTATTGCGAGGATTTTCATAGAATTTATTTAAGCTTTTGCAGATGAAGAAATAGTGTGAATTAAAATGTGGCACGCTAAGATGTGAGGTGAGATTATTAATCATTGTCACCACTTTATTAGCACCACCCATGCAATTGACAATAATTTTCTTATCAACAAGTATGTTCACATCTTTTTCAGTATTGATAAGAAAATGTAGAATATGTAGGTACTGACTAACAATATTTGCAGTTGGCAGGTGACAGTGCTCAAATGCTATTATATTTCTGAAGATTATTTCTGAGTAATCATGTATATGAAAGATTGACATTGTAAACACACCATCCGAATAGGTCATGTCAAGGTCATATCAAGTAAGCCTTCATTTTGATTCACTTTGAACTTAATACCCGCCTCTTATAGTTGGCTTGCACTATATACATGTCTATCTTCGTTGCATATACTTAGTGTTTCAACATGAAGTTTTGATGATAATATTATTGAAGATCTTAAAGATCAGTGAAGTGGTTTGGACTCATTTTTGGACAAACAGTTGTAAGACCTAAGTTATTAAGATAGTTGAAACAAATCTCAAGAAAAGAGGGGAATAGTCTAATAATACCAGTGAGAAGGTAAAGTTGTTGCAGAAAACAGAATGGAAGTTGATTTTCTAGTAGTATCAAGTCAAGTGCAACATCCGCTAGAACCCCTTGTTGTTGGAACAAAGGATCTCTTCTATTCATGCCATCTTAAGAAAAGCTCGACTAGGAAGCATGCATCTACAAAAATCATCTGTAAGAAATCATCACTATCACATTTATTTTGTGGGATCACGATATGTTGACAACGTTTTTTTAACAACGTTTTGACAACACCAAAGTGTCAGCGTTGGATTGGCTAATTTTTTCATTTTTATTTTTTTGAAAACTTGATTTGGAAAAGGTGACATTATGTTATTCCAAAAACACCCTCCGTCCTTTTTAAGCCCTCTTTCTCCTTCGAAGGTCTCTCTCCATTTTATGTTTTAGGTTTTGCTTGGAAGCTATCTCTCTCCATTACTCTCCAGGTCTCAATTTTAGGTTTTGGTTTTCCTTTGAACTTCTCTCCATTTTAGGTTATAGGTTTTGTTTTTGGTTTGAAGCTATCTCTGTCTCCATTCGTGCTTTTCGTTGTGGTTTGAAGTTGTTCTTTGTGTTTGAATTTTTTGAAGGCGTCGAAGTGGTGAGCAATTTGTGTGGACGTTGAAGAATTTCCTTAGTCGTTTCGTTTTTCTGTTGAGTTGGACATTACGCATGGTTGGTGGTTGGGTGCTTATTTCGTGGAAGTTGATACCTTTTTTTATGCCATGGCTTTCATCAAGTCAGTACCAACCACACACTAGGGAGCCCCTCAACCAGAGCCAGGGAGCAGCGTTGGACTTTTGGTACAGAGGCATTGTAATCGCTTACACAAGCACATAAGTGGCAAAGTCCCTCTTCATCACACATGCACTTGGATAAAACACTCATACGAACCCCTAACCAGTTGTTGGTCCTCAAAAACAACCATTAATCTTAAATTCATAAATTAAATCCTAACCAAGTCAATACCTACCACACACTAGGGAGCCCCTCTACGAGAGGCAGGGAACAATGTTGGACTTTTGGTACAGAGGCACAGGTAAGCGATTACAGCTATGCTGTAATCGCTTACACAGGCACAAAAGTGACAAAGTCTCTCTTTCTCACACATGCACTTGGATAAAACACTATTACAAACCCCTAACCAGTTGTTGGTCCTGAAGAACAACCATTAATCTCAAATTAATAAATTAAATTCTAACCAAGTCAGTACCCACCACACACTCGGGAGCCCCTCTACCAGAGCTAGGGAGCAGCGTTGGACATTTGGTACAGAGACACAGGTAAGTGATTACAACCTGTCTGTAGTCGCTTACACAGGCACATAAGTCACAAAGTCGCTCTTCCTCACACATGCACTTGGATAAAACACTCTTACAAACCCTTAACCAGTTGTTGGTCCTCAAAAACAACCATTAATCTCAAATTCATAAATTAAATTCTAACTAGGTCAGTACCCACCACACACTGGTGAGCCCCTCTACCAAAGGCAGGGAGCAGCGTTGGACTTTTGGTACAGAGGCACAGGTAAGCGATTACAACCTGTCTGTATCGCTTACACAGGCACATAAGTGACAAAGTCCCTCTAACTCACACATGCACTTGGATAGAACACTCTTACAAACCCCTAACCAGTTGTTGCTCCTGAAAAACAACCATTAATCTTAAATTCATAAATTAAATTCTAACCAAGTCAATACCTACCACACAATAGGGAACCCCTCTACTAGAGGCAGGGAGCAGCGTTGGACTTTTGGTACAGAGGCACAGGTAAGCGATACACGTGCGTTGGACTTTTGGTACAGAGGCACAGGTAAGAGATTACAGCCTGTCTGCAATCGTTTACACAGGCACATAAGTCACAAAGTCTCTCTTCCTCGCACATGCACTTGGATAAAACACTCTTACAAACCCCTAACAAGTTGTTGGTCCTCAAAAACAACCATTAATCTCAAATTCATAAATTAAATTCTAACCACGTAAGTACCCACCACACACTGGGGAGCCCCTCTACCAGAGGCAGGGAGCAGCGTTGGACTGTTGGTATAGAGATACAGGTAAGCGATTACAGCCTGTCTATAGTCGCTTACACAAGCACATAAATGACAAAGTCTATGTTCCTTACACATGCACTTGGATAAAACACTCTCACAAACCCCAAACCAATTTTTGGTCCTCAAGAACAACCATTAATCTCAAATTCATAAATTAAATTCTAACCAATTCAATACCAACCACACACTGGGAGTCCCTCTACCACAGCCAGGGAGCATCGTTGGACTTTTGGTACAGAGGCACTGGTAAGCAATTACAACCTGACTGTAATCAATTAAACACACAGAAAATCATCTTCAGTAATAATTCATGAACAATAATTTAGCTGTATTTATTTGCTTTCATATTTCTCTGTACAATTCTATCAAAATATTAAATAGAATAATTCATTACATTGAAGAGTTTGGTGGCCTGCCAAGAGTTCACAATGATCGAGCGACAGTTTGAGAGTTCACAATGGTGGACGGAGACTTTAGGGACCGAGAGTTTCGAATGAAATTTCGAGAGAGAGAAAAAGTGTGTTTCGTAGGGAAGATGGGGTGCTTCGGTGGCCTGCCAAGAGTTCACAATGGTCGAGTGACAGTTTGAGAGTTCACAATGGTGGACGGAGACTTTGGGGACCGAGAGTTTCGAATGAAATTTCCAGAAAGAGAGAGTGTTTTTCGTAGGGAAGAAGGGGCGCGAACTCCTTCGGTTTCAGAAATTCCCTTTCCAAAAATACCCTCCAAATGAAACTTTAACATTAAAACAAAAGCAATTAAACCATCAAATCAGAGGATGCCAGGTATCGTTGTCAAAATGTTGTCAAATTCCCGTTGTTGAAGAAACATTTTCCTAATTTGTGTTACATAACTACTTCGAATTTTTTCTTCTGACAGTTTGAGTGTGATCACAAAATCTCCAAGTGATAATCGAGTACGATGCAGAAATCCATTAACATATTTTATTTTAAGCTCTTCCATTTTCCCAATCCCAAAAACGTTTTCTTTCTCAATCTCACATGGCTTATGAAAAGGGCCAATAGAAACACATCTAGATGTGTAGGCTTTGGGATTATTTTCCCGAATCCATTCTGGTACACGGTAAATGCACCGCATTTTGAAATCATGCCTGTCTGGAAGTTTCACTTTCTGAAGCATTTCAAATAATTTTGTCTCCAATTGTCCTTTCATTTGGTTAATTTCTGTAATATGGCAATTGATAAATCAATAGTTGATATAATTCCTGCAATACAATCATGTTATAGCATCTTTTCATAAATTTCAACACTCCAAACAAATAATTAACCATCTGCCAAGTAAATTACGTACGAAAAGCACAAAAGGAGTACTCTCCTCCTTAAAAGTACCAACCCAAAATTCTTCTTCCCGCCCGAGATACAGTACCTCCAAAAGCCTCCTCTCTCAACACTCAAATTCAAATATCCTCTTCCCCTTTTTGTAGAAAAGTCCCTACTCACCCTCCATTCCTTCTTACTCCTTCCTTATGTTGTTGCCAAAACTTCCACTCACGACCCTTGTTCGCCACTTTTCTCTCCTTTTATCTTTCTATTTCGCTAACCCTTGCTCACCACTTCCTACGTCCCTTGCTCCTTTCTCCTCCTCTCAACCAACATCATAAATCTAATCCCCATTCCACTCTAGGATCAACTCTTCTTCCACCGAGACTTTCACATTGCATCGTTGCTACCCTCAAAACCTACAAGGAAGCTAAGGCTACAAGTCCCATGAGTCCCACCAAACTCATCATAAATAGCCATACAACACATGCATAACTTACCACCAATAACAACATCAAGTACAACATGCTACAAGAACATAACAACCCAAAACCATATACATATGATAAATTCTTAACCATTTCCCTTACCTGGTTCCTCACGGTTTTAGTGTAGAGAACTGGTGATCACGCTTCCTCTCACGGCTTCGTGTGATGCTCCCCGTCTCTTGCTCGATCTCCCTCTCGGTTCCTCTCCAAAAAGAATGAAGCTAGGGTTTGTTTTCTCACAACAGAAGAGGTTGGGTGTTGCTATCTCCACCACCCTCTACCACCCTAAGTGCTCATCTACCTCCCAATTATTTTCATTTATTCTAAAAATATTCTATATAGGGATGGAAAAAAAATCCGCTCCCGCGAATAAAATCTGCGACGGATAGTTGATACCCGCGGATATTTACTACCCGAAACCCGCAGATAGCAGGTATTTTAATATCTGCTTTTAAACAGGTCGAGTGCGGGTATTATACTATCCATACCCGCAGATATCCGCTACCCGCAAAAAATAAAAATAAAAATTTAATTTTTATTTTATTAAGTTAAATTTAATTAAAATTAACATTAATTTATATTTTACAAGTTTATATTTAGTTAAAATTGTACTATATAAAGTATACCAATCGGAATTAATTGTCATTTATGGACAATTAAACAAGTATTAATAGGTCAGATTGCCTTACTCTTTACAAAATATACGGTATTGATTATTGATTATTGGGTTTGGTTGCCTAAAAATACACTACACTAATTAATAGGTCGATTGTCTTACTATTTACAAAATATACAGTATTAATTATTGGATTTGACTGCCTAAGAATATACTGCATTAATGGTTAATCAATGGGTTTGCCTGGTATAGGCTCTATAAATATAGAATTGATGTCTAGGTACAATCTTCCTCTTCTATCCTAATAAAATTTAGATCTTTTTATATCCTAATAAAATTTAGATCTTTTTATATCTTGAGCGTCAGGAAGGATTGAAGATCAAAAGAGAACAAAGCAAGAAGTTCAACTGACCATCAGACCAATTCAACCGAAACAAAAAATTAAATTTTAATTTATATTTAATTTAATTTATATTATATTTTATCTATTGTTTTGTAATTCTATTTAAACTTTATTTTAATAATTTATAAAAATATATTTTTTTAAATATTTGCGGGTATCTGTGGATATCCGCTGGTTTTAAAATATCCACGGATATTTTTTAAGTGGGTATCCGTACAGGTAGTGGGTCGGGTAGCGGGTGGATTTTTTTTGTCGGGTCGGGTTGCGGGTAGGCACTATCCGTGCCCGACCAACCCGTTGCCATCCCTAATTCTATACATCCCTCACTATTTTGTTTTATTCCAAAAATATCATACACCTCCCCCATTATCTCAATAATTTTTTTCTTTCTCTCTCTGTATTAATGGAGCATTTACATGGCTTTGATTTGAACTTGTGATATATTCTCTTACATAAATTTGATTCAATCTTATTTTTACTGTTCAATATATTTTTTTTTTTGTTAAATATGTTTTTAGTCCCTCAACTATTGGGTATTTTTGGTTTTAGTCTCTCTTTCAAAATAATATACAATTTACTCCTCAAAGTTTTGTAAACTTTAGTTTTAGTCACGTGTGATTTCTTTTTCACTTACATGTGTTTGGAAGAAACTGATTTGGGGTTTTTTAAACTTTAGGGTTTTAATTTTAATTTTCTTCCTATGCTCTTATGCAACCGACGTCGGAACTGTGCTAAATCGCCATTTGTGCGTGTTATATCTCTCCGTTTCTTTTCTTCCATCAGTTTCAACATTTTTAATTATCTTTCTGTAATGATTTTGCTAGAAAATTTTCTTTTCTACCAGTTTCAACCGTACGCCGAAAACACCGACGCCGGTTCGTCGCTCTTGCGCTACCTGTTCGCCGGATCGCCATTGTCCGGGAAGGTCGCTTCCGCCAGCGAGGCATTCAGTCCTCCCTCGTTCAGCGCGTGGTCCACGAAAGGTCTTCCGTACTGTGGCAATAGTTCGGGATGGAGCAGCAGCTTCGACTCTCGAGGTAGGTTGTCGCTGTCACCGCTTTCGTCGATCGAGAACATGGAGGTCGCGTCATTCATGTCGCCACCATTGTACCGAACGACGGGGACTGGGGACGACGACGTTCTCGTGATGGATGACATTCTAGTGAGACCAATGTCCGGGGGAAAGAGTGGAAGGTCTTCATCCTCCTTCAGTCGCAGTTCGTCCTCGGCGTCCAAAAGAGTGCCAATGCCCTGAAATCGACAAACATTAACATATGAGTCTAAATTGTGAAAGCAATTGCATGAACAAATGTAATGTCATAGAATCGCAT
Source organism: Vigna radiata var. radiata (assembly GCF_000741045.1). Classification (NCBI taxonomy): domain Eukaryota; kingdom Viridiplantae; phylum Streptophyta; class Magnoliopsida; order Fabales; family Fabaceae; genus Vigna; species Vigna radiata. Next base: position 24,319,007 of record NC_028351.1, on the reverse strand, counting down.
AGCACCAGCCAGCCAACACCACGACTGAGCACAGAAGGTGGAACAGGGGTTGCACTGCCAAATCTTGATGCTGCAATGAATGTCCCATTTGACTGTCTGCAGAGAATGAAAAGGGAAAATTATATAAAAGGACATCCAAATGAAAATAACTTCAATCATCTACCTTTTAATTAGAAATTGTCAATTCAAGAAGATAGCATAAAAAAGACCCTAGGGAAGTTCACAATTTTTCTAATCCAATGAATAGAGTCAACAAAATCATACTGATCTTGGTATGCATATATTAAAAATTATACCGATCATCTACACAAGATTGTGGACACATTAAAAGAAACAAAAGCAAACCTCTACAATTGCAACAAGAGAAGCAGCAATCACAGCAAAAGCATCACCAGCATTGAAAGAAGGGCGTTCCCATTGAAATGGATATGGAACTCTTATCCTACATAAATGAAGAGAAGTTTAATTGAAGGGCGTTCTATTAAATGATCATCCATATGAATGAATTTACAATTATCAAATGATCAAGTATGAATTTGTGTTTTTTATGAAGAGGTGTTCTAAACACATTCATGTCCTTGCACATAGTTGCAAACACTACTTTGATGGTTTAAAGCCTTGCATATCATAATCTATTATAGAATATAATACATAGTTCTGAAAGCATGGCTCATATAATACAAGCAACTTATTAGGACTAACCAAGGAGCAGCACTAATTAACCCAGATCGATCAGTACGACAACTTAATTGGGTTCTAGGCGATCTTTTATTGTAGGCACCAGCTGCAGTCAAAATTTCAGCAAATGCCCATACAATTCCAATTGAGACCATAACTGCAAATCTATCAGCTCCTCTTGATTTCATCCTTTGCGGAATGTACTGCAAGGTCATTGATTTAACACAAGTAGAAATATCAATTCAAAGTGTTGATTTGTTTTGATATATAATATACACAGATACTCACTTCTTACATTACCACTATTCTAGTATTCGTACTTAAATTTTATTAAAGAGTTTGTTCAAAATAAGTGAAATTATGCACATATCAATATCGAGAATATATATATATATATATATATTGTGGCAGACCCATAAAAATTGAATAAGAAGGGATTTGGATAATATATTAAAAATTGAGCTTTGTCTTTCTACTTACTATGTTGTTGCTGTACAAATAGAATTAAATTAAATTAAAATGGATGAGAGAATGCTAAAGAAAGTACCATACCTGGGACAAGATGATAATGATAAGTAATGCAGGGAGACCAATTTCAACACAATCTGCCAACTACAAGAATCATTGTTTGTTAAACAATAAACAATCACATGAAAGAGACTGCCACTATGCATAAGAAAAGAGCAAAGAGTATACTTTGGGAAATCCTAACATAAAGAGTCCTAGTTCAGTCAAAGTGACAAGAGGGGCCACACTAAGCGGGCTGAGAAACCTGCAACATCAACTAATATAGTGAACTTTACTATCCTGAAATATAGTCGACTTCTACAAATAGCAGATTGCAAAACAGTGATCAAGAGATTCACTGGTTTGTAATCTACCTGGCAAATATCCTCCAAAAGCCGAAAAAGCCAACAAATATTTGAAAAAACGATGAAACAATAAGTGCTCCTTGTATGGCTCTCAGATTGTTTAAATCTCTAAAAGAAAAAGGTGGCGTGAAGAATCAATTGCAGTTAGTAACAGGCACAAACACTTCAAAAATACTCAGTAGTTAATTTTCAAGAGAGAAACAACATATTTATACCATTTACTAATTATTTTCACCAAACAGTCTATACCTCAACAATATCAACACATACGAGCTAACCTGATGTGGATCAGCATATACACTCTTCGTCCTCGGCGTCCAAGAGCGTGTTCAAGACAGATATTTGCAGAGCGTGGGAAGAGTCCCCTAGCTGCCGCTACAACTCCAAATGCCAGGTTAGGCCGCATCATTACTGTACAGTTACACAGACAATACACATTAAACTAAAAGTACATAATTACCTTCTTCGACGAACCACAACGAACCACGGAGAATTGACTTTCTTTCAAACAAAATAAACGCGAAATGGAACCACAGCAATACGATGCCAAAATGCACACGAACTCTAACTGATTTTGAGCATCAATTTCATCCCAGATTTCTGATTCGGGAAAATTAAAACTTTAAAGTTTAAAAAACCCCAAATCAGTAAAAAATTCCAAATCAGTTTCTTTCAAACACATGTCAACAAAAAACAATCACACCTCTAAAGAGAGAGAGAGCAAAACTATATATACACCTGGCTTAGACACATTAGCAGATTTTTTAAAACCAAAGTTACTTTTTGGAAAACTACAACCAAAGTTTTCTAAAACTTTGAGAACTAAATTGTATTTTATTTTGAAAAAGGGATTAAAACGAAAGACGTTCAATAGTTGAGGGTGTCACATCCCATTTAAAATCCCTTCTTAGTGTGGTACATGTGTCAACCGTCCGGTTCTCCCCTGGTGAGTGGGAGACAAACTCTGCCAAACTTTTAATTTCCCTTCTCTCGTGATCCGTGCAGTGTCAGTATAGCAGTAGAACCCCAGGGAGTGGAAGTCANGTGTCACGCTGGGAGTTGGCCAACCGTTCGGATTGGAGGTAGTATATAAGGNAGGAATGAAACCTGACGCCACTTTTGCATGCAATCTTCTTCTTCTTCCTCAAACTCAACTTTCTGAAAATCTCAAATTCTCCTCCTTCTCTCTAAACCTNCCAACCTTCTCTCTAAAATTCTAACCAATCTACTNTTCCGATCACCCTTCAGATCACACCTGAAGACTCCTGGTGGTCTCCTCTTTCACTTGAACCGTCCGGTTTCGAGTTTGCACCTGACCTTGGGAAACTTAGAAGAATAGTTCCTACCAACCTACTTTCAAAGACTTAGCTGGAATTAGAGGTAAGGGAAGCTTATAAAGTTTAATTTTAATTTCTCTGTATGGTTTGAATGTATGCCTGATTTAATGTATGTTTGATTTCTTATGATTGAAATATGGTATGTTGTTGTGTGAGTTGTATGATAAGCATAAAACTATGAATTTTGCACTGATATGAGTATGTATGAAACTTAGAGAAAATATGAAACTGAGATCGAAGGTCCTTAGGACCGTTCGGTTTTCCCTTTTTCGTTCGGTCTATTTGGACTGATAGGCCTAGTGTGATTACTAAATTTAGTTGGTTTTCTTTAACGGTTTTATTGATAGTTATTTAAGAATGCTGGTCATAAACCAAGCGTTCGGCCTTCCCAATGTTTGGCCTTAGGTTGACACTTAAATTATAAAACTTGCCAATCTAATATTTCCTTTTAAAATCGTCCGGTCACTTAATGATTGAATGGTCTAGTGGGTCTCTTTTATTGAAACGTCCAGTATACTTGACTAAAGTCCTTTTGCCCTTTAAAGAGTTTATTCTTTCTTAATTCGTTCGGTTTGATAATTGTTTGGTCATAGACCAACCTTCGACCATGATCATTGCTTATTTTATAACACTCTTTGTCAAACCGTTCGGATGACTATCACTTATGGTCAATCCTTTGAGTTATGGTCTTATTCCTTGCCGGACCATCTGACCAACCAATTGACATTATTCTGTTATTCGGTCTCACCTTTGATGTGACCGTCCGATCACTTAATTGAATTCTTGATACTCAGTCTTCCATTTTCGATTAAACCGTTCAGTCACCAAAAGTTATAATTCAGTCTTGGGTATTTGATACTTTTCTTAACATCCTTACAGTTTGAGGGAAATGATAATGAACATTGATTGAATTTGGTTAAGTAAGAGAATTCCACTGGCGGAATAACTCATGAATTGGTAATGATTGGTAAAGTATGAACGTGGGAATGACTCAGGTGTCGTCCTGATCCTGATATTCCGTGAGGACGCTTTCTCAAGTAGAGAAGGGTCACTCATGTGTGGGAATGGCAGGAGGTTCGCGGTTATATGAACAGATAACCGTTTGAGGACTAACCTCGGGTGGCAACTGATAAGGAAAGGCAGTTACTACACCACACCGGGTGCTAGGGACGACCGAGCTACATGTTCATACCGTCCGGACAGTGTCTTAGTGGTCGGTCATGATTGAGGAATATAGTATGCATGTATTGAAATTGTATGCTTGCATGATTAATTGGTTGAGTTGTATGTTTACTTGTATGACGAAATGATAAATTAAATTTACATAAGTTTACCCTTATCTGTTGTGTCTTTGTCTATGTTGACGTTCGGTATTCAACCGTCCGGTTACTCTCTCCGTTGCAATGATCATCCTTTTGGGTGTGAGCAGAGGGTACTTTGGAGGATACCTTAGAAGCTGTTTTAGAAGATACTCTGGAAGATGTCGTGGAAGCCTTGCCCGAGAGTTGTGCTGGACCGTCCGGTCCTTAGTGTAGTTGTTTCTCTTTGCCTAATGTTTTGTAGGTGTTCTGTATAGGAACTCTATCTAAGACTGTTCGGTCTACTTTGTAAATATTATAGTTAGTATGACTGTCGTACAGTTTAAATTTTAATGATGTTTTTCCTACCTCTTTCACCTCTTGGCTTATTCTTCACTGTTCTCACTTATTATTCATGTTAACTCCTAGCAATAAAGTGTAACTTTGTTATATATTTATTGGGATGTTACAGAGGGACTAAAAATATATTTAACCCTTTTTGTTTTTACATTACTTAATAAATGATAAAATTTTGTTCAAAATTTCTTAATAAATGGTAAAATTTTGTTCAAAATTTCTAAAAGAGATGTTTATATATATATATATATGTGTGTGTGTGTGTGTGTGTGTTTTTTATATTTAATATCTATAATTTTGGACATTATATTATGTTTTAACATACCGACATGTTTGACTCAAATAACTTGAATAAAATATTTAATTTAATACATAAATAATATAAAAATATTATTAAATACTTAAAATATAAAAAAAAATATCTGTTAAAGATTTAAAATTTATTTAATTCTTTCATAATTATAAAGTTAATATATAATAATAATATATTATTATTTACTATTAATATTATTATATTTATTATTTTATATTTGCATCTAACTTTTAAGTTTATAATATAATAGTGATAGAAACACTAATATTAAAGTTTTTTTCTGAATTTTATAATACAGACAGAAAAATATTGTCAAAAATAATAAGAAACTGGAAGGTATTTTTGAAATAAAAAAATAATAAAGAGATGTAGAATATTTTTTAAATAAAAATAATAATATGAATGTACAAGAGCCCTTGAAATGGTGGAAGTAACAACACCCAAACAAGTTTTATAACCTTTTCCTCTAATCCTAGATACTACCTAAGCCCATCCACCAACGGTCCAGATAAGCTCATTTCAACCTCAAGGAATCGTCTTAAAATCATTTAATATATCTAAAATAAAAAATTATATCATACATTTTGTTTCTAACAAATATAACTCATCCGAAAATAAATAAATATATATATTTATTTATTAAACTTTAAATGAGTAAAGTATTAAGTTAGCATTATATTTTATTAAATATATTTCATATAAAATTTTATTAATTTTTAATATTTGAAAGATAGAATGTGAACAGTGATATTTTGTTTGAATTCATCTTTTGTTAGTTGCATGAAAGACAGATTCTAACAACAAAGGAGAGTGTAACCAAAGATGTCCTTCCCTCAAACCCTAGCCCTAACAGCCTTTTCCATCCCTAACCTTACCTCTTATTTTACAAGTTCCTCCATGCGTTCTTCCTTCCGCTGTTTCACCTTCTCTCTTTCGCGTCACCTCACCCGCCCTTTTCTCAAAGGTTACGTTCTAGCCATAGAAGAGAAAGAAGCAGCACATTGGATTGAAGGTTGCTCGGTGATGTCCAAGTAGCAGCGGAAGTAGATGAATTCAGTGGAATGTTTGATGAATGAAAGAGCTATTGGTGGAAGCGGAGCTAGTTCAAACGACCTTCCATCCCTGGAAGGAAGCTAGAGGAGTGAAAAGGGGAAGATCAGGGAAGTGACTTTCAGGTAGAGTAAAGGACTGGCTTCAAGGCATCAGAGTTTTACTCATATCATTCAAAACTGCTCAATACAATGTAGAAGATTCTCCCCCTTGATCGAAGAAGATTACAAAGCTTGATCATCAGTATAATATGAAAAATGATATTTTGACACTAATTTTTGATGCTATTTTGACATTGCACACGTGTCAAAATGTGATTGGACGATTTCAAATTAAAAAAGCTGAGACAAGGGCATATTTGAAAGAAAAAAACCAAAGTTTTTTTTTTTAATTTGAAATCGTCTAACCACATTTTGACACGTGTGCAGTGTCAAAATGGTGTCAAAAAATTGGTGTCAAAATATCATTTTGCATATAATATAAGGATCTCCTGTCACGTGGATGGGTGCAAAGCAGGTCTTGGAAGCTTCATGTGCATATGAAACACGTGCTGGACAGCTTGGATCGCAACTGAATAGTTTAAGGCTTCCAATTTTGTTGTTTAGGTTTCCTTTTTAAAGACTCAACTTAAATGTTATGTATAATTTTTTTAAAGTTGTGGAGAACTCTTAGATTTATTTTAGACTGTTTTAAAATATGGATAATGATATTTAGACAACATTTTTTTTACAACATGTAAACATTGATTACGCACAGATTGACACGTAATCAATGTTTACATGTTGTCAAAAAAATGTTGTCTAAATATTATTATCCTTAAAATATTTATAATAGTTTATTCTAGTTTTTGAATTATCTATCTTATGTTTATTACGTGTGTAATGTTTCCTTAATAGTTTAAAGTATTAATTGTGATGTTATATTTGTTTGAACACACATATTATAAAAATATTGAATTTCTAGAGAAAAAAATAAAATAGCGTATTTGATATTTTTTTTTTTTTATAACTGTAATGATATAAAGTAATTTAAAATGATCCAAAATCTTTGCTCAGAGTTACAATGTTAGATGAATTTTGATTTGTCTTCATGGAATGCATAATGTGAAGAACAACATCCTCGGGCAAGTCACTGAGCAAGTCTCTCTCTTCCACTTTTCTATGTTTATTCTCGCTTTCTGTCCTCAACTCTGCCATGGATGAAAAGAAATAAGGTTATAGATTCATGAAAGTAAAACAATACCACATTTAAGGAAATCTTTATATTATCATATTTTTCATGTTCTTAATTATATTTTATCTTAAAATATTTTCATTTAAGTTTAAATTTGAAGACGTTAAATATATTTGAAACATTCGCTTTAATAAGGCGTCGGTTAAAATCAAGTACTATTAATTTATATATCAAATTATAACCTAATTTTGGGGTGAAATTGATAATTTATTTTTCAAGGAAAAAACAGTTATGTATATAACTCTAGCAGAAAAAAAATATATTTGAATAATTTAATTATAAGTCTGAAATAATTAAAAATAAAAAATAAAGGGCTAAAGATGATGATAATATATTTAAACATATCTCAAATAGAATAATGATTAAATATGAAATGGAAAATTATTTGGCAAAGTTTAAATATTCAAAATAATTAGTAAGATAATTTGAAATATAATAAGTGTTCAAGTGGTATAATATGAAATAATGTTCCAAGTGTGTTAAAATATTAATTATAGTTATAGTGTTTTTACCATATACTTGAGAAGAGCATGTGAACGGTAATGGTGTGATTTGATGACTCCTAGAATCCATTCGCTGAAGATTTTTTAATGCTCAAGTAACTGTAAAATTCTAATGTTCAAAGTGTTATGAATCTTTCTTGTGAAAATATAGAATAGGAGATAACTGAGAGTGTGTATTTGCTGGTGAGATATTAACTATATTTATAGAATTTCTAGACCTCTATATTATGTGATAATAAAAACCGATAATGTCAAATAAATATCAACTAAAATCAATAATAATAACAATTAATGTATATATATCAAATAAACTATTAACATTTAATCTTAATATATAATAATTATTTCAATAAATATATTACTTACCTACTTTAGATTAATATATTGAATCATATTACTTAATTTTTTTTTGTTGGACCGAACAAATACATATGATATTTTTTATTAAATATACTCTCATAGTATTTAAAACTTTTTCTTAATAACTTGGTTAATAGTGTTTAACCTATGGATGAATATGTTTCAGTAGATTTTCTTAAAAATATAAGAATAATTTATAATTAATTCTTTTACGATTATAAAATTGAAGTATCTATTCTTGTGTATATTTTAGCTATATAGATTATTTTATACATGGTAAACTAAACTTGTTTAAAATACAATAAATGAGAGAATAAAAATTAATCAAATATTTTTAAATAGAGTTATTGTGAAGCAATATTTTAATTAACTTGGAGTACAACTTCCTAATTACAATAAAAATAGAATTACTAATGTTTTCAAGTAATTGAATTTTGAAAAAAAAAACCATTTTTTCACTAATTATTTGAATAAAGTGGTTCACACTTGACGGATGACCAAGTAAACGTTATGATAAGGACAATGATATTTTGACAACACTTTACAACTTTTTTTTATAACGGGACATGTGTTATTATTTTATTGGTCTATTTAATTTTATGTTTAAAAAATATTTAAAACAGATCAATCACATACTGTCATATTGTTAAAAAAATTTTGTTAAAAAAAGTTTTCCCTTATAATAAAATACAAAATTTGCAGAAAAAATGAAGTCAGTAGTCAGTGATGTCGGTTTTCTACAACTTCAACTTCCTCGATGTTCCTTTTCTTTCAAACATTCCTAATCAAAGAAAAGAGTAGACAAATATTTTAGTGGATAAATGTATATCATTCATTTTCGCTTCAAGCAACCAAATCAGAAGAATAAACCAATGTTTCTTCAAAATGAAGTTCATTTATTCGAGCTAAATATGAAGACACCTACGTTAAACCATGTGAACAAAGACAAAAACATCAAAACGCCCAACAATTTGTTTAACAAAGAAAGGAAATAAGAAATTAATTAAAATTAAAATTTTTAAAAGTATTTATTTACCTAAGAATATGGAATATAGGTTAAAATCAGGTATAACTTTCAAAAACTTACAAAGAAAATCTCTAAATAATAACTAATTTTAATGATAAAAAATAATTAGATACATTGGTCACCAATTTATTAACTAACAATTATTATTATTTAAAATAGTCTATATTATAAATAAAAAATTGTAACTATTTTTGGTAGCTATAAAATCTTAATATTTAATGATACTTACCAATTTAAATATCAATTCTTTATAAAAACTATTTAGTTACCAATATAAAGATTAATTATTTATAATAAAAATTATTTTAGTTATCAGTAATTTTTAGTTTATAAATTGATATTTATTATTAATTATTTTTTATTATTAAAATATTTTAGTATTTAAATTGGTTACTATAGTTATTAATTACTTTTTATTATTAAAATTTATTATTATTTAAAGATTTTCTTGTAGTATTATAATTTCAACTTTAGTTAAAATAGTTTTATGTAGATTTTATGTATATAGTTAAAAATTAAAATAACGCTATCGATAGTGATTAAACCAACTTAATTCAAGGACTGTATAAATAGTTTTATATAGATTTTCTTAAATGTGTAAGAAATGTTTTTAATTATTTTTTTTAATATAACAAAATTGAAAGTATTTGTGTATATTTTATTTGTAGACCTTATTTTATTTTATATATGATAAACTACGATTCTTTTTTTAAATAAAATAAATAAGAAAATAGAAATTAGTCAAATGATAAGTGGTGTGAAGCACTATCTTAGTTAACTTGGAGTATATTTTCCAATTACAATAAAATAGACCGTGTCTCTCCGAAATAAAATTCATTTATTTCGTTAAATATGAAGACATACGATAAACCATGTGAACAAATATAAAAACATTACGACACACCCAATAATTTGTTCAAAAAGAAGGAAAATATAAAATGAATTAAAATTAAAATTTGTAAAAGAATTTATTTATCTAAAAGTATGGAATAATACCAAAATCAGCTAAACGTATATTATACAAGCAATTTCAAAGACCAGTGGATAACGATACCACAATATTCATGAATCATTTTAACATAATAGCAAAAACTAGAAGAAGAAACGGAAATCAATGCAACACCCCAGTTCATGAAATAACTCAGACCACCAACATTCAAATGAATTAAACAGTGATTATACAAAACCAAAATAACAACTATTCATTTTGAAAGAAACCCGTTAACTCCCATATTTGGTCTCTAACCATTTTTCTTTTCAAGATTATCAAGGAAGTTTCACAATGTCATCGATGGTTCTCCTATTTTTAGTTCTATTTTCTTTTAGAAAAACGTTTTTTTTTCTCATGTTTTTCTAATTTTTGTTTTTTTTATTTTAAGATAACAAAATGCAAACCCTTTTTACTCTTTTCTTTTTTATGTTCTTCTATTCTATCTCTATCTTTTTAGTTTTAATAAAATATCTCAATTTATCTTTAAAATCAATAAGATTTCCTCTTTTATTCTCTCTTAACTACTTTTTAAAATATCATCAACCACCTGATCTTTTAAAATATCTAATAATTATTTTCTCTAATAATAATATTTCTTTTAATCTTTAAACTCATTATATCTCTTATTTTCATTTAACTAATTTTTAAAATAATAACAACTAAATCTTCTATAAGATTTAGATAATATCATTTTATTAAATATCCAGATTATTTTATTTGCATGTTTTTCCTTTCAACACCCATTATATAAGATAAAAGACAATTTTATCCCTAGACAAAAATATAAAAAATAAAAAAATAATATAACAATTATGTTCTAACAAAAATATATATTTAAGAACACTAATTTCTAAACAAACAACGATCCAAAGTCTCAAAATTACTCTATTTTTAAAACTCCTATTTTCTTGAATCTTAAATAGACTTTATTTTTTCATGCTCTAAATAGAATTAGATAAAAAGTGCGAACAATATCCTCGGGCAACTCACTAAGTAAGTCTTTCTCTTCCACTTTTCTCTGTTTCTTTTTGCTTTCTGTTTTCAACTCTGCCATAGATGAAAAGAAATAAGGTTATAAAAAATAAAAAATAAAGTGTTAAAGATGATGTTAATATGTTTAATAGAGTGATAAAGTATTTTTACCGGAGACTTGAGAAGAGTATACGAACGGTGATTGTGTGATTTGATGACTCGTCCCAAAAAGAGAGTTGAATCCATCTATAAGAAGAATTTTTAAATACTCAAGTCACCAATTTATAATTTTTTTTGGATGAAAGTATGGAATAGGAGAGAATTGAGAATGTGTATACCGGTGATAAAAACATATAATATCAAATAAATATAAATCGAAATCAATAATAATAATAAAAAAATAATAATAATAATAATGTAATATATATATATATATATATATATATATATATATAATAAAAGATGTTGGTAGAGAAGATGATAAAACAGGTATAATTTAAAAAAGTGAATGGAATTAATAATAGTTAGTGTGAAATTAATATAAAAATGAGGTAAAACAATAGATAGAGAAAATAGATGAAAGAAATAATAAAAAAGATTTAGTAAAAAAAAATAATGGATAAGATATAATTTAAAAACGTGTGGAATAATTAGAAAAGTTATTATAAAAAATTAATATAAAAATGAGGTGAAAAGAGTATATGAAAAAGGTAGATGGTGTGAAATATGATGTCGAGTGGAGTCTGATGTTAAAAATGAAGTGTGAGAAAAAAATAAAAACAATGGTGAGAAAGTAAAAACGTGTTCAATTAGTTAATTTATTGAGATTAAGAGGTAAAATGTTAATTTGTGTGCAAACATTAAACAAATTATATTTCTAATATTTTTATTTTTTTGATTAATTTTATGTATTTAGACAAAATTAGAGGTTAAGAATAGGTCTAAAAGTGGTTCAATGTGTCTTGATGAAGAATTTTTTTTAACACCTAATTTTGTCTGGATAAATAAAATATTTTATAAAAGAAAATTCATTTTATAGGTTCTTAATTTGTTTCTATTTGTATAATAATTATATAATATTTCATCACTCATTATACATTTCATTCTTATTTTCTTCTTATTCTTATTTATTAATTAATTATTTTTACGCTGTGATTATATTTATTATTTTCTTTTTATTTACTTTTGACATGATTGATATTTTGTGTAATCTTAATTTTATTTTTTATATGAAATGAATTTTTGTCTTGACAATTAAAATTAAAAATAAAAATAAAAATTTTCCTCATTTTTATATATTATTTCCTTTTACTTTTCTTTTAAAATCCCTCATGAACCAATATTAGGTCATAGTCAGACATTTGGTTTCTTTGAATGGTCTTATCAGCAAAAACTCTAAAATAGTAAACAAAAACTACAAAATACACCAAATAAAGAATAAACAAATTTGAACCAACACATGTGAATAATTAACAATGAGGTGTAAGATTTTAAATTGTCAGCGATGGGTAAGATAGTGTATGAGTTTCTTAATTCTTCTCTATTCCAATATTTGTTCAAAGATTCCTCCCTATATCAGAACAATTTTACTCTTCGTGTTGGTAATTTACTCTTCCTCCCCTTCACAGAATTCTACTACAATAGAATCTAATATAACCACTGAACTTATCGCAACATTGTTATTATTGGAAGAAGAGACCGAATTTAGTTCATAATTTCTATATAATATACTGGTCATTGTAATTGAACTAAGGTAATTTAACAAAAAAAAATTATTTATGAAATTACAATACGAAGGAATTAACACAAACGTAAACAATAAATGGTGCAAAATATATTATAAGAAAGCAACAAATGAGGCTTGGATGGGATACTCATCTTCTTTTTATGGCATACGGTGTATATTTAATAATAAGATAAATTCTTATGTCTGATACTGCAAAAACTGATTAAATAATAAGATTTATGAAAAAATTGAAGAGATTTACAAACGTTATCTAATCTGAATTTTAGTGATTAATGAATGAATAGGTAAAGGTCCAAAAGTTATACAAAGTGTCTTGTATGTGAAGATTCTTTCTTCAACTTCCAATTTTTTTTCAGGTAAATGAAATATTTAATAAAAAAAAATTATAGGTCACTAATTTGTTTATTAATAATTACATGGTACTCTACCACTCATTATAAATTTCATTTTTATTTTATTCCTATTTATTAATTAAATAATTTTATTTTATTGTATGTTACCAATATTTGTCCGGAATATTTTATTTTATTTTATTTTATTTTTAACATGGTTGATATTTTGTGTAGTTTTAATTTTAATTTTATTATGAAATGAAATTTTGATTCGAAGATTAAATAAAAAATAAAAATCTTTCTCATGTTTATGTATCATCCCCTCTTTTTTTTTTTAAATTCCTAGTCAACCATTATCATGACATAGCGAACAAAAAATATAAAATACACCAAAAAAGGAATAAAAAACTTGGAACAAATTTTAAGTGAATGATTAATAAGGAGACGTAGGGTTTTAAATTGTTGGGCAACAATCCGAGTCTCCTGGGTTAGGTAGTGTTTGAGTATCTCTACTCCAATATTTGTCTAAAGATTCATCATCAGAAGAATAGATTTTACTCTTCATAGTCATAATTTGCTCTTCCTCTCCTTCGGAATATCCTACCACAATAGGATCTAATCTAACTGATAGATTTATCGTAGCTCCATTGTCACTATTGAAAAAAGAGACCGAATTAGTTTATAATTCCAATGTAACATACCGATCATTATAATTCAACTAAGGGAATGCAAAAAAAAATTATTTATGAAATTAAAATATAAAAGAATTAATACAGTCATAAACAATAAATGGGTAAAAATTATTACAAGAAAGCAATAAATAGTAAGATTTATGAAAAAATTACATACATTTACAACTTTATCTAATTTAAATTTTAGTGATTAATTTGAATTTTAGTAATTAATGAATGAATAGGTAAATGTCCAAAAGTTCTAGAATGTGCCTTGTACATAAAGATTATTTTTTAACTTTCAATTTTTTTCAGGTAAATGAAATATTTAATAAAAAAAAATTCATAGTTCATGATTTGATTCTTTATGTATAATAATTACATCTTACTTCATCACTAATTATAAATTTCATTTTTATTTTATTCATATTTATTTATTTATTTACTGTATACTATCACTCTTTGTCCAGGATATTATGTTTTATTTTCTTTTATTTTATGTTTCTTTATGTATAATAATTACATGATACTTCACCACTAATTATAAATTTCATTTTTATTTTATTCTTATTTATTTATTTATTTATTTTTTATCGTACACTATCA
>NC_028351.1:24297225-24298375 GCF_000741045.1 Vigna radiata var. radiata | reverse complement strand
CTTTTAAAATCTCTCGTAAAACATCATCATGATATAGTGAATAAAAAATATAAAATACACAATAAAAAAAGGAAATAATTTGGAACAAAATTTAAGCGAAAAATTAACAAAGAGGCGTAATGTTTTAAATTGTCGGATGACAATTTAACTCTCCTTGGTAAGGTTGTCTTTGAGGATTCTAATTCTCCCTACTTCAATATTTTTTCAAAGATTGCCATTTACATCAAAATAATAGATTTTATCCTTCATGTTCGAAATTTGCTCTTTCTCTCCTTCCTCTTTCTCTCCTTCCTAGTTGCCTACCATAATTGGATCAACAAAAATCTATTGTAACTCCATTGTCATTATCAGAAGAAGAGACTGAACTTGGTACATAATTCCAATATAGCATACGAGTGTTTGTAATTCAACTAATGTAATGCAATAAAATAATATTTATGAAATTACAATAAGAAAAAATTAACACAGTCATAAACAATAAATGGGGTAAAAATTATTACAAGAAAACAATAAATAGTAAGATTTATGAAAAAATTATATATATTTACAACTTTATCTAATTTGAATTTTAGTTATTAATTTGAATTTTAGTAATTAATAAATGAATAGACAAGTGTCCAAAAGTTGTAGAATGTGCATTGTACATAAAGATTATTTTTTTAACTTCCAATTTTTTTAAGGTAAATGAAATATTTAATAAAAAAAAAATTTCATGAGTCCCTAATTTGTTTCTTTATGTATAATAATTACGTGGTACTTCACCACTAATTATAAATTTCATTTTTATTTTATTTTTATTTTTTTTATTGTACGCTACCACTCTTTGTCCGGGATATTTTGTTTTATTTTCTTTTCTTTTATTTTTGACATGGTTTATATTTTATGTAATTTTAATTTTAATTTTTTTATGAAATGAATTTTTTCTCAACAATTAAATAACAAATAAAAATCTTTATCATGTTTACGTATAATCTCTTCTCTCTTTTCTTTTAAAATCTCTCGTAAAACATCATNATGATATAGTGAATAAAAAATATAAAATACACAATAAAAAAAGGAAATAATTTGAAACAAAATTTAAGTGAAAGATTAACAAAGAGGCGTAATGTTTTAAATTGTCGGATGACAATCTAAGTCTCCTTGGTAAGGT
>NC_028351.1:24288261-24289346 GCF_000741045.1 Vigna radiata var. radiata | reverse complement strand
AAATTATTACAAGAAAGCAATAAATAGTAAGATTTATGAAAAAATTATATATATTTACAACTTTATCTAATTTGAATTTTAGTGATTAATTTGAANTTTAGTAATTAATGAATGAATAGACAAGTGTCCAAAAGTTGTAGAATGTGCGTTGTACATAAAGATTATTTTTTTAACTTCCAATTTTTTTCAGATAAATGAAATATTTAATAAAAAAAAATTTCATGAGTCCCTAATTTGTTTCTTTATGTATAATAATTACATCGTACTTCACCATTAATTATAAATTTCATTTTTATTTTATTCTTATTTATTTATTTATTTATTTTTTATTGTACGCTACCAACCGGGATATTTTTTTTTATTTCCTTTTATTTTATTTTTGACATGGTTGATATTTTATGTAATTTTAATTTTAACTTTATTATGAAATGAATTTTTTCTCAACAATTAAATAAAAACTAAAAACCTTTATCATGTTTACGTATAATCTCTTTTCTCTTTTCTTTGAAAATCTCTCCTAAAACATGACCGTGATATAGTGATTAAAAAATATGAAATACACAAAAAAAGAGTAAATAATTTGGAACAAACTTTACGTGAAAGATTAACATGGAGACATAATGTTTTAAATTGTCCGATGACAATCTAAGTTTCCTTGGTAAGGTAGTGTGTGAATATCCTAATTCTCCCAACTCCAATATGTTTTCAAAGATGGCTCTTTACATCAAAATAATAGATTTTATCCTTCATGTTCAAAATTTGCTCTTCATCTCCTTCCTAGTTGCCTACCATAATTGGATCAACAATAAGTCTATTGTAACTCCATTGTCATTATCAGAAGAAGGGACTGAACTTGGTACCTAATTCCAATATAGCATACGAGTCATTGTAATTCAACTAAGGTAATGCAATAAAAAAATTATTTATGAAATTACAATATGAAAGAATTAATACAGTCATAAACAATAAATGGGGTAAAAATTATTACAAGAAAGAAGTAAGATTTATAAAAAAATTACATGGATTTACAACTTTATCTAATTTGAATTTTAGTGATTAATTTGAATTTTAGTAATTAATGATTG
>NC_028351.1:24253092-24287109 GCF_000741045.1 Vigna radiata var. radiata | reverse complement strand
TAAATGTCCAAAAGTGGTAGAATGTGCCTTGTACATAAAGATTTTTTTTTAACTTCCAATTTTTTTCAGGTAAATGAAATATTTAATAAAAAAAATTCATAGGTCTTTCTTTATGTATAATAATTACATGGTACTTCACCACTAATTATAAATTTCATTTTTATTTTATTCTTATTTTTTTTTATTGTACGCTACTACGGATATTTTGTTTTATTTTCTTTTATTTTATTTTTGACATGATTGATATTTTATGTAATTTTAATTTTAATTTTGTTATGAAATGAATTTTTGTTCAACAATTAAATAAAAATAAAAATCTTTATCATGTTTACTTATCATCTCTTTTCTCTTTTCTTTTAAAATCTTTCGTAAAACATCATCATGATATAATGAATAAAAAAATATAAAATACAAAAAAAAAAAAGTAAATAATTTGGAACAAATTTTATATTAAAGATTAACAAGGAGACCTAATGTTTTAAATTGTCGGATGACAATCTAAGTCTCCTTCATAAGGTAGTGTTTGAATTTCCTAATTTTTCCTACTTCAATATTTTTTCAAAGATTGCTCTTTACATCAAAACAATAGATTTTATCCTTCATGCTCGAAATTTATTTTTCCTCTCCTTTGCAGTTGCCTACCATAATTGGATCAACAATAGATCTATCATAACTCCAATGTCACTATTTGAAGAAGAAACTGAACTTAGTACATAATTCCAATATAGCATACGGACCATTGTAATTCAACTAAGGTAATGTAACAAGATAATTATTTATGAAATTACATTATGAAGGAATTAATCCAGAAACAATAAATGGTGTAAAAAATATTACAAGAATGCCAACCTTAGATGGGATATTCATCTTCTTTTTATGGCATACGGTGTATGTTTATAGTCTCAAATAAATTCTTCTTATGTCGCAAAAACTGATCAAATAGTAAGATTTATGAAAAAATTAAAGAGATTTAAAAAAGTTATTCTGAATTTTAGTAATTAATGAATAATAGGTAAAAGTCCAAAAACTTACACAATGTACTTTGTCCACATTAAAAATTTAATAAAAACAATTTTTATTACATATATAACTCCCTATTTTGTCTTTATTTGTATAATAATTATATGGTCACTTCATCACTCATTATAAATTTTATTTTTATTCTTATTCTTCTTTATTAATTTATTAATTTTATTTTTTATGCTACCGCAATTTATACACGTGTGTTATTTTCTTTTATCTTATTTTTAACGTGGTTGATATTTTATGTAATCTTTAATTTAATTATTATGAAATGAGTTTTGTCTCGACAATTAAAATAAAAGATAAAAATCTTTCTTTTCTTTATTTATCATCTCTTTTACTTTTCTTTTAGAATCTCTAATTGAACCAACATCATGACATAGTTTTCGTTTTTTTAATGGTCATTTAAGCAAAAACGGTAAAATAGTGAATATATAAAATATCCAAAAAAATAAATAAATAATTGGAACATATGTTACCTGAATGATTATTAAGGAGAGGTAAGGTTTTAAATTATGAAGCGACAATCTGAGTCTTCTGGGTAAGATAGTGTATGAGTATCCTCTTAATTCTCCTTGTTCCAATATTTGTCCCTCTACATATAGATTTTATATTTGTAGTTTATTCGTCACTATGAGAAGAAGAGATTCATAATTCAATTAAAGCATACCCGTCATTGTAATTAACAAGTAAATTATTTATGAAATTACAATAAAAAAAATTAACATAAACAAGAAACAATAAACGGTGTAGAAAATATTACAAAAAAGCATTAAATAGAAGCAGGATGGGATACTCATCTTCTTTACGTGGCATTCTATGTATTGAAACAATTAATTTACTAATAAGATTTATTAAAAAACTAAAGAGATTTACAAACTTAACTAATCTGAATTATAACGATTAATGAATGAATAAGTAAATGTCCAAAAGTTATACAATATGCCTTGCAGATGAAAAACTTTCTTTTAACATTCAATTTTGTCCAGATAAATAACAAATTTAATGAAAACAATTTTCATTTTGTAGGTTCCAAATTTGTTTTTATTTGTATACTTCACCACTCATTATAAATTTCATTCTTATTCTTCACCACTCATTATAAATTTCATTCTTATTTTTATTTACTAATTTATTTATTTATTTTTTTTACGCTACCATTATTTGTCCGTCATTTTGTGTGTTACTTTTTTTTTTGACAGGGTTAATATTGTGTGTAATCTTAATTTTAATTTTATTATGAAATGATTTTTTTTTCAACAATTAAAATAAAAAATAAAAATTCCTCTAATGTTTATATATCAACTCCTTTTACTTTTCTTTTAAAATCTCTCACGAACCAACTCCATACCATAGTCGACATTTGTTTTTTTTAAATGGTCATCTCATCCAAAACTCTAAAATAGTGAACAAAAAATATAAAATACACCAAAAAATTAATAAACAAATTGGAACTAACGTAAAGTGAATAATTAACAATGAGGTATAAGGTTTTAAATTGTGAGGTGATGGGTAAAATAATGTATGAGTATCCTAATTCTCCTTCTACTCCAATATTTGTCTAAAGATTCCTCTATGCATCAAAACAATAAGTTTTACCTTCGTAATTTGTTCTATGAAAAAATTAAAGAGATTTACCAATGTTATCTGAATTTCAGATTTTTATTTTATTTTTATTTTTATTCTTATTTATTAATTAATTTGCATTATTATTTTACACCTATCACGATTTTCGTCATTACTTTCTTTTTTTCTTATTTTTGACATGTGTTAGAGCCCTTTAATTCCCTAGCTAGTGGGATTCAAGTGGCAACAAGAGGGAATGTGAAAGTTTGAAAGTGGAAAACAGGTGGCTGCAAAAGAGTGAACCGTTCGGTTTCGATGGTAGTATTTAAGTTGGAATTTTAAATTCTGGTACCATTTCTCTGCATGCACCCTTCGTCTTCAATCTTCAGAGTTTCAAAATTCCCCTCCTTCCCTCTAAAACTCATCCAACTTCTCTCTACAAATTCTAACCTTTTCATTGTTTCGATCATCCTTTAGACAACACTTAAGCATTTCTGGTGCCAAGCTCTCTCGCTTACATCGATCGGTTTTCAATTTGAGCTGGTAAGTTCAAATTCTTTTGATCCTTTGAAGTTTCTGCGTTACTATGCATGCAAGTACCTTTCAGCTTGCATGTGTTCATCAATCTCTTCTTTGAAACTGTTTTCTACCTTTGATTCTAAGATTGGTTCTTTCTTCACCAAATCCAAAGCTCGTAAGGAGCCACAGGACTCACGTGCGGTGTAGACATATTGTGAAAGAACAACATTTCTGGATATAGAGGTAAGGGAAGCTTGTAATTTAATTATGATTTGTTGTTTTGGATATTGTATGCATGGATGATGGTATGTTAATGAATTGGTTGATGTTGTGATGTTGCATGTTTGTTTGAATGTGTTCATGATTGACAAAATTGACAAGAACTGAGTAGTAATAGGGTTAGTCGTGACTCTACTAAATTTTGCGGAATTCTGTAAATGTGTGTTCGGTTTTTCTCCTAGTGCATTCGGTCTTGACTGGATTCTCTTTCTTTAGAGGATTTCAGTTGACAACCGATCGGTCTTCTATTGGTTAATCACAAGTATTCGGTTTAAGTATGAGTTTCTATTTTCTACCTAGTAGTCAGCTTACTTAAGGTATTCAAATTAGTGTTCATTATTCAAGATTTCCCTTGTATTCAGTATGTGACTAGATGTTAAGTTATTTAGTTATAGGCCTTACATATATGAATTACCAGTATGGAGTGTTCGGTATTATATTGGCACTTGGCTTCTTAAAGAGTGTTCGGTCTTGTACGGACACTCGGTTATGCAAAGAGTAGTCGGTCTTGCATTGACACTCGACTTATTAAAGAGTGTTCAGTCTCATACTAACACTCGGTTTCTTGAAGAGAACTCAGTCTTGTAATCTAAGTGCTTGGCCAAAGCTCCAAGTGTTCGGCCTAAGCTCTAAGTGCTCGGCCAAAGCTCCAAGTGTTCGGCCTAAGCTCTAAGTGCTCGGCCAAAGCTCCAANGGCCAAAGCTCCAAGTGTTCGGCCTAAGCTCTAAGTGCTCGGCCAAAGCTCCAAGTGTTCGGCCTAAGCTCTAAGTGCTCGGCCAAAGCTCCAAAGTGTTCGGCCAAAGCTCCAAAGTGTTCGGCCAAAGGTATAAGTAGTATGTTACGCCTTTAGTATTTGGCTCAATCTCAATTGTGTTCGGTCTTAGACGGTTTTCGACTCCACCTGGAGTTATCCTGTTACTTGACCGTTCGGTCATATTCAAATATAGGGAATGTTCTCCCTTCAACATTATACAGAGATTCTGTAAACTCTTCTTCTAGGTCTTGTTCAATGGTGGGAGGGCCTTTATTGAATGTGTAATTTTAATTAAAGATGTTATGAACAATGAAGTGTGATGGTGTAACAGTATGTTGTGATAATTCCAATGAAATATGAAAATACGAAATGATATTTGTAATATGGATCTGAATTGAGAATTCCAAGGAGGAATGTCTCGGTGGTTGGTTTTGATTAATTAAGTATGAATTGTGGTCAGTCTCTGCTGTCGTTCGTCCTGATATTCTGTTATTACTCCTCCTCATATAGAGGAGGGTAACTCATGCGTGGGAATGGCAGGAGGTCCGTGACCATAAGACCAGATGGATCATTGAAGGATCGGCCGCAGGTGGCAACTGTTGAGTGTATCCCAGTTACTACACCACCCATGTGCTAGAACGTCGAGTTACACAAATTCATACAATATGTTTGACGAATATTGATTGGTAAAGTAAGAATGTGGTCAACTTTGTAGTGGTCGCTCATCATGACATTCCAATGGTCATCAAGTCTCAAGTAGAGAATGGTGGCGCATGTGGTGGGAATAGCAGGAGGCTCTAGTCCGGACGATATGTACAACCTTGACCTAAGACGTTTTAATGGGCTAACCTCGTGTGGCAAGCTCGAGGGTTTTCCATACTGCGGTAATACTGATGGTTGAATTCCAGGTTACCACCCATAGGTACAAGGACGACCGTAGCTACATATTCTTACAGTCTGGATAGAGTCAAAGTGGTCGATTATTGTATTTATACGTTCGGTCTTTGATTGTGAAACTTGTATGATGGTTGCTTGTTTGGATACATTGTTTTGATAATTCAATACTCTATTTAAATAATATGTTTGATTTGATTAATAAATTACATAAGCTTACCCTTATTTTCCTGTCATGTCTATCGATTCCATACGGTCGTTCTTTTCACTACGATGATCATCCTTTGGATAGGAGCAGAAGGGCAGAAGTATTTGTGGAGCAAGCGCCGAGAGGTAAATCCCTATCGTCTAAAGTTAATGAAGAAGACCAAGAGGTAAATCCCTCTCGTCAGAAGTTTATATTGAAGGCCGAAGAGGTAAATCCCTCTCGGTTCCTATTGAAGGCCGGAGAGGTAAATCCCTCTCGGTTCCTATTGAAGGCCGCAGAGGTAAATCCCTCTCGGTTCCNAAATCCCTCTCGGTTCCTATTGAAGGCCGCAGAGGTAAATCCCTCTCGGTTCCTATTGAAGGCCGAAGAGGTAAATCCCTCTCGGTTCATGTTGAAGGCCGAAGAGGTAAATCCCTCTCGTTGAAGAAAAAACCGAGAGGTAAATCCCTCTTTTCAACTAGAAAGTTGAAAACAAAGACCGAACGATAAATCCCTCTCGGTCGAGAGGTAAATCCCTCTTGGTTCCTATTGAAGGCCGAAGAGGTAAACCCCTCACGGTTCCTATTGAAGGCTGAAGAGGTAAATCCCTCTCGGTTCATGTTGAAGGCCGAAAAGGTAAATCCCTCTTTTCAACTAGAAAGTTGAAAACAAAGACCGAGCGATAAATCCCTCTCGGCCGAGAGGTAAATCCTTCTCGTCAACTAGAAAGTTGAAAACAAAGACCGAACGGTAAATTCCTCTTGGCCGAGAGGTAAACCCCTCTCGTTGAAGAAAAAACCGAGAGGTAAATCCCTTTCGTCAACTAGAAAGTTGAAAACAAAAATCGAGCGGTAAATCCCCCTCGGCCAGGTAAATCCCTCTCGTCAACCAGAAAGCTGACAATGACCGAATCACATGTACTCAACCGTCCGACCTAAGTAAAATACAACAACATGAAAAGCAAGCTCCTCAATATAACGAGAAAAGTCTCCCTCAAACTCATAAGTCCTATAGTTAATCATGGCTAAAGCCGAACGATTAACTCGGACTTAGGGGGCATAATGTACAGTATGATATCAAGGCCGAGCGATTACAATATATTTTATTAAAGATATTGGTAAGCAGAAAATAAAATAATCAAAGGATAATCAAGAATATCTATTTAAAGATATTTAGCAACTAGCAAGATTTTCAAGTAAGTCTGTTTATATTATATTCTGTTTATATTTTGTTGGGCTTATATCAGTTTGAGGGCCACAAGCCAGGTACCTTCAAATCATCTTCCAATCATACTCCATTCACATACTACTCACACTCCACTACTCTGAAAATATTCTACAGTAATAACAAAATCACTAAATACTCAATTATGAACTGAGGTTCATCAAACCGCTCCTAACTTGAGCGTCAGAGTACCTTTTGCAGGTACCTCCCCCCTCCATCAAAAAGAACATCGAGCGGTTAAAGAGAAGCGTGCGGTCCAGACTGAAGGAAAGCAGGCTATCCAGATAATCTAGGCATCGGAAAAGCGGTAAAGCCACGTCAGAAAATGTTAGTGTCTCGGTCTCCAAAAAATCTACCGAAACAAGGATTTTTTTATTTATTTATATAAAAAGAAATTTCAAGTATGTTTTTTAAATAAATAAAAAAGTTTTTTTTTTCAAATACATGTATTAATTTATTTAATGTTTAGGACAAAAAATTGATAAAAAATGTTAAATTATTATTTAATAATCAAATTTGAAAAACTAAATTTATTTGTTGAATAATTAAAAACAACAAAATAGTTTTAAATGATTAAACTTTTTTTCCTAATCTCTATCTTAATTTAAGGGCGAGCTTATTTTATATATAGTAAAATAAGATTTTTTTTTGAAATACAATAAGAAAGGAGAATAGAAATTAGTCAAATAATTTTTAAATAAAAGTAATGTGAAGCAATATTTTAATTAACGTAATTGCAATATCAATAGACCGTGTCTCTTCAAAATGAAATTCATTTATTTGGTTAAATAGGAAGACATGAACATGTGAACAAAAATAGAAATTATAACACACCCAATAATTTGTTCAAGAAGAAGGGAAATATAAAATGAATTAAAATTAAAATAGTTTGTTCAAAAAGAAGGAAAATATAAAATGAATTAAAATTAAAATTTGTAAAAGAATTTATTTATTTAAAAGTATGGAATAAAAAATATAATTAAGAAAATGATTCTAAAAAAAAAAATTAAAGAGTAAAATAATGTATCTGGTTGTAAAAATTTTATGAATCTCAAAAGAAAAGTGTTTAATATTTAGAACTTGAACTTGTGCTTGTCGGATAAATATATTTGAAAGAAGAGTATTTTTCATGTCAAACATCCTTTTATATGTTAATATTATAATTATTTTTCAAGATTTGAATCCAAAACCATTTATAATGTGTCAACTTGACCCGAGAGTATTTTTTTTTTCAATGTTCTTAAAAAATATATAGAATATAATTATATTGTTTTTTTAAATGATTTAAGAAGAATGTGTTGTCATCACTTTAAAATATAATCTTGCTTGATGTATTAATAAAATTGCTTATTTTAATGTGAACAAAGAAAAATTAGAGTTAATAATTATTCCATTTTAGCAATTTTCAAAAAATATTTTGACGATTGTTTTTTTAATATTAGTCCAAATCTCGTAAGAAAAATCTAAAACCACCAAAATTGTTGTGAATAGTTACCGTTCATATTCATTGCATTCATGTTAATTTTATTTTTCTTTAAGAATATTTTTTTAGGAATATACATTTCAAAAAAAAAATAATACATACTAAATTTACATTTCCACATTTACAAGATAAACGTGCGTTAAAATTTTTTATTTTTATATGCTTTAACGGAAAAGTGGACTTATAAAAATATAAAAAAAAGTAAGTTTTAAAAATTTAATGCATTTAATTGATTATATTTTTAACGTATTTTAGTACAATTAAATATATAAAATAAAGTTATAAAATAGAGTTATAAAAAAAGAAGTATGAAATTCTGTTATTAATCACATATTTGTTTTTGAAAGACAGTAGAAAACCATATATTTCCTTTAAAAATATATAAGTACACATTAGTTTGCAAAATTATATGCAGATTAAATTGTATAAATTATTAGCTTTAGAGTACTAAGAATTAAGATTAAAATGTACCGTTAGGCGTAAAATTCATAACCTTTTTTTTTTTATGAAGAAGGCTTGTATTATATATTTTTAAAAGTCAATAAGTAAAAATGTGGTTACGTCTATTTAATTTTAGGGACTATATTAATTGTTAATTTATAACTTTAAGAATTACTCATCATTTTATTTATTTTTAGAGATCAATTCAATAGCTGATTTCAACTTTAGGTACTAAAATAATAATTTTAAGAATTATTCACCATTTTATTTATTTTTAGAGATCAATTTAATAGTTGATTTCAACTTTTGGTACTAAAATAATTAATAGTATTTAATTTTATAAATTATTTATCATTCGATTGTTTCCGGAGATTAATTGGACAAGTGTTATAACTTTAAGAAATAAATATATAATTCACTTAACAAATACATGCCTGGTTGCTTACTTTTAGATAATTCATTTTTATCTTATGTTACGATTTAAAAAAAAAAAATCGATAATATACACATTATGAATTATTTTTATTATTTTCTTAATTTTGAAGTACAATTTGAGTGATAATTGTAACCCGCATAATCGATAATTTACTTTATAAATATTTGTCGAATGCAACCCACACAATATTGTGTTTTGGTAGTTTTTTTTTCTTTAATATTAATATCCACATATTAAACTATTATTATACATAAATTTTTACTTAAGTTAAATTTATAGAAAACAATTGAGAAATTAAATTAAAAATATGTAACATTGTTGGATCAGTGAGTTCCTATGTTTTGGGCTTAAAAATGATTACATACGTAGGGCAAGAAATTCACGACACCGTTTGCACCTTCTGTAATCAACTTTCTTCTCTCTCTTCTCTTTCCTTCTTCTCTCACTCACTCTCTCGAGGCAAGTTCTCTCTCTCTCTGCTTCTGAGTGTTAGCTTTCCATTTTGTACGATTTGCAGCCTGTGCCATCGTGACGCGATTTTGAGAAACTTTTTTGTGCTCCTTTTGTGATTCGAAGATACCCTTTTGCCGCGTGGCATTTTTTTTGTATATTACTTTTTGTTCTACTCACTCTTAGATTCACCTCTTCAATTGGGTAACTGAGTTTTTCACGAGTTCGATCGAGTAGGAGATAAAGTTTGGATTTTTACGCAATTCGCACTTCGTTTCAGAAAGCCCCAATTTTTTTTCGGCCTAAATCTTGATTTACTGTGAATTTGTTTTTTCATAGCAAATGAATCTCGAGCTTCTTAGTGGAAAGTTTTGTTGCATGTTCAAATTGGAATGCAAACAGAAGATAAGATGCAGATATATTGGTTACATGTATCTTATTTATTTTAATTTTTATTTCCTTTTTTATTTGTGTTTTGCTTAGGTAATTTGCAATGGCTGAACCTTCCAAGGTCATTCACGTCCGAAATGTGGGGCATGAGATATCTGAAGTAAATTATTTCTCTCATTCTTACTCTGTTTTTGGTCTGTGTTTTGTAGTTACTTGTTTTTGTTATGTGATCATGTCATTGCTTTAACATGGCATAGTTTCACTAGCTTCGGCGCTGTCATGGCCAGAATGGTAACTTCTGTAATATTTACTCGTTCTGGAAAGAAAGTGACAATAGCCGTTTCTGTACTTAGTTCTACACTTTCCGTTTCAGTTATTGATTATAACAGGTTTTTGTTGCTATACTTTGGATCACTCTAGTGGTAAAACAACCGTTCCTTGCTAACGAACCTGCTAACTTAGGTAGTGGATATATCAAACAATGTTCGACAGTATTAACTAAAAATTACTTGTTCTATTCAACATTAGTAGCTACATTTTAAAGGAAGCTGCAAGATCATGTCAGTAACGAAACTCTTGGTAATAACATGTAGTTAACTGTAAATCTTTTCATAGTTCGTTTCAGAAACAGTTATACATTATTTGTTGTGTTGCCATGCCACTCTATATTTCTTCTAGTTTAGTATTATCTGAATATTCCAGACACCCAGACACAGCTATCACTAGCGAAATGTGAAAGCAAATGAACATTGATTTCAGAATTGCGTTAATAATTTCTGATATGAATTGTCTTTTTGCGATCGTAATCTAAATTACTATTACTGATCTGTTGAGTACTACAATCCAAATGAAACCGTAAAACCTTATGAGAGGGCCTTTGATGTCAGGTCACGGAAAAAAGGAAAAAAGTTGATTTTGGAATACGTTTTAAATGAAAGAGGGATTTACAAAAGTACACACCATAGCAAACAGAAGTCCAAAATGCCAGCCTGTAGTAGAATACAAGGATGTTTGTTTACTGTGTATTGCTGACAACCGAAAAGTGTATGATAACATTTTCTAAAATTGCTTATTGAGTTATAGTTACCGTATTCCATGAGTCATAAAGTAATTGAATGCCAACAACCAATACTTTTATGTTGTTTTTATGTTTACTCATTTGTTTGAGGGAAGAGATTATTGAGCTATACTGGAATGGAATATATGTTTGCTGATGTGCAAACAAATACTTTTGATTATATTCGAGGAATCAATTTGCAATTGCTGTTGTCACAATTAATTGAAATTCTTAAAATCTTTGTATCTCTATCATGGGATAATATTTATGAAGGATGAAGGAAGGATGATATAGGATCACAGAATGGGGAATATTATTCATAAAAATAGAAGAATTTTTTTTTTAAAACATAAAGCATTCATGGCACTCCAGACCTCTAGAAAATATAACTTTGAATCTACTTAAAAGTTTGTTGATGTTAAAGGATCTTTTTCAATGCTTGCTTATGTCAAATGTAGATTCCCTCTTAGTATGTTAGGAGGGGTGGGGTCCACCTAAAGACGACACTGGCTGATTATCAAAGATGATGTGAATGAGCAATTCTTTCCCATTTTCTGCCGAGTTTAAATTTATCAAGTGATTTATAAGTCATAACTCATGTGGTTGCAGAATGATTTGCTTCAGCTATTTCAGCCTTTTGGAGTTATAACAAAGCTTGTTATGTTGCGTGCCAAAAATCAGGTTGGTGTTCTTCTTTCTTCCAAATAAAATTTTCTGTTTTCCTTACATTCTGGGAAATCTAGGCTGTTTTGTTTTATCATTTTTTTTTATTTGTACAATCTGTTGCTCTTGTAGGCACTTCTTCAAATGCAAGATATTCCTTCTGCAGTTAATGCTTTACAATTTTATTCAAATGTTCAGCCAAGCATAAGGTACAAATAGATTATCTTTTCACTAATGATTTTTTTTTGTGGTTGACTTGAATACAACTACCTCTTGTCCTATTTATAAGAATAAGAACCCACTTTCAACTGTATTAATTGGTAACTGTCTTTTATATCCTTAATTTATGTATGAAGTCTATTAATGAGACATTGACTCATTTCCCAACAAAGTAGATGCATTCATTGGCCTATTAGCAATACAAGTCAACCATTGGTTAAAACAATTATCCCTTGAGTTATGAATAGTATAATTAAATATAACCATTAACCTTTACTGAAGCCATTTACGGGGGTGGTTATTCAACTTTTTTTGTTGGTCTTGGTGGATTAGGTATTTTGTTCTTATATATTGTAAGAAAGGTAGTATTTTGATAACTTGATATTGGATGTCTTGTTAAGAGATTTGAAAAGCATTATTAGTTCCGATTGTTTCTAAGAAATTATTATTCTTTTCATAGTTATCTTATGTTATTGTTTAATTGTAGGGGGAGAAATGTTTATGTCCAGTTTTCCTCACATCAAGAACTAACTACAATGGATCAAAATCAAGCACGAGAGGATGAGGTTGGTATTTTTTGTGTTTTTTTTTTCTTTAAATGGAAAATATATGCCTCAACTTGTGGAAAAAACTGAATATTTACCTACCCCTTTTCATTTACCATTTGTATTCTTTATATTTATGCGATGTTTTGTCCCTATAATATATATGTATATTATTCTCAGACTTTGTATTGCAATAAGTATAGTGTTGATTTCTTTTGTTCTGTAGTTTTCTTTCTCTTTATCACGAACTTCTCTATTTATTCTCCTTTCTCTCTCTCTCTTCTCTTTCTCTATGCTGTCTGCTGTCGGCAACTCTCTGGATGCACAGCCAAATCGAATTCTCTTAGTTACAGTTCATCACATGCTGTATCCTATAACAGCGGATGTCCTACATCAAGTGTTTTCTCCCCATGGATTTGTGGAAAAGATTGTAACCTTTCAGAAGTCAGCTGGTCAGATTCTCTAAGATTTCTTCCTCTCTCTTTCTTTTCCTTTTAAGATTTCTTTTTGTCTTTGGGGCCTAAATGGATTGAATTGAATAGAGGATATATTGGGTTCATGTAATAATTTCTTTTGCATTATGTAAATATATGTTTTGGTAGATAAATAGGAAAATGAGTTCGTTGATATGAATGAAATTAAGTTTTTCGTTTTTCAATGTGTCAGTGTCTTTTTTTTTTTTTTTTCTTTTCACACATTATACATATACCCTGTTATTAGATATGACTATTGAGGAACAAGGACCATCACTGCATTTTTTTTTATGGAAGAAGACTGTCTTTCTATCATAGTTAATTGGTTGATGTTTTGTGCATGTGTTGTATTACTGGTTTCATCTCGTGTTTAAAAACTGTGTAGGCTTTCAGGCTCTCATCCAGTATCAATCCCGTCAAAGTGCTGTTGCTGCCAGAAGTACACTACAGGTTGTTTTGCATTTACATGGAGTTTGTGGCATTACTTGGCTTGCTAATTTCTGACGATATATATTTTTATTTGATGATTGTACTTCTGACAATTTATAGGGACGAAATATTTATGATGGTTGTTGTCAGCTGGACATTCAATACTCTAAGTAAGTTAACCTTATCTCAGCAATTTCATTCCATTGTGATTTTTGGGTTTAGTGACTTGTGTTATTCTTCTATGCTGCTGATTAATCTTGTATCCCCCATCTTTCTGCCTTGCCTTTATTTATTTATGGTTGGATAATAATTCATGTTCATTGCAGCCTTGATGAACTACAAGTGAACTATAATAATGATCGTTCAAGGTGTGACTCAATTGGTTCTTTATTTCTAGTCCTTTTTAACACTGTCTCTTTTATAACGTTGTAATTATTATAATGAGTTTATTCCTCATGCTCCACAGGGACTTCACAAACCCAAATCTGCCTACTGAACAGAAAGGTCGATCTTCACAGGTATGTTGTTTGTCACTTGTTTATTTATGAATCAAATCTTGATCTTTGTCAAATACTTAACTAATATGTATTTTTAACTTCATCTTTCATCTTCTATGAAATAGCCTGGATATGGTGATGCAGGAGGCATGTATTCTGGAGCAAGGACAGGTGCTAAATATTTTAAAGTTGCTTTGGTTGGTTTGCTTTGTTTGTTATTGTTTATTTCTTTGTATAACTAATATTTTTCGTTTGCTTTTTACAGCTGGATTCTCACAGGTGGATTTTTTTCAAGTCAAGTTGATGTCTCTTTTGCGATTAGTGATTTACAGTGGAATATACGATGAAGTTATCAACATATCATCAATTTACATGTTGTGAAAAGTAGCATTATAAATGTCTAGCGGATTAGTGGTTGATCTCTTTTTACTATATAGATCTTTTAAAGTCTAAATGTGGTAAATACTTGATTTCATAATTGTTACCCTGCCAAATGTGAGATTGAGTTTGCTGATCTTTGGCAAAGTAATTTCCAATGGGGCTTTATATTTTATTTAATTTTTCAAATGAAGTTTCACTGAAAATGTTTGTTGGCCCCTCTGCTCTGTGATCAGCTTGAGATTTTCGTCCCTTTTGTGATAAATTACAGTCATATATTATGAATCTGTTAATGTTTTCTTTATAAGTTGAGTGTTGATGTGCATCTCTTGAATGGTTTTTTCTTCCCATTTATTTTTAAAGCATGTTTGGCTTAGCTTAATTGTTTGGAAAAAAGAATCAATTTTTTATTTTAAGCTCAGTTGATTTTGATTCTAAGTCATTCTGGACATAAAATATGCCAACATCAATAAGGCGTGTGCTAACTTTGCTTTTGAATTTTAGATGGCCAATGCTGCTGCAATTGCAGCTGCCTTTGGGGGAGGTTTGCCTCCTGGCATAACTGGAACAAATGAAAGGTGTACAATTCTTGTTGCGAATCTCAGTCCTGATGTAAGTACATTGCCTTGATCTCTCTTCCCTTTTTCCATTTCTCTACACTTCTCTAAATTATATTTTACTTGTAATTTGTTTTTATTCAGAGAATAGACGAAGATAAACTGTTCAATTTGTTCTCCATTTATGGGAACATTGTCAGGATAAAACTACTCCGAAATAAGCCTGACCATGCACTTATCCAGATGGGGGATGGTTTCCAAGCTGAATTAGCGGTACATTTTCTGAAGGTTTGTTTCTTGTACACCTTGTTGGTTATATATCTTTAACTAGATCTTGTGATATCTTCACTAATATGAAATGTTATTATTGTGCCTGTGGATTCATTATATTTGTTGTTTATGCAATAAGATATTATGCTTACTAGTCTTCTTTTTGAACTTACTCGGAAACAATTCAACCATATTCATATTTTATTGTTGAAACAACTAATACACAAGTGCTTATTCAATAAGTGCTTAATTAAGCAGTTTACCAATACACATCCTTAGTGAAGAGAGCTCATTACTATGCTAATATAAATTATGTTCAACCTTCTAGACACTAATGCCTACGTGTTCTAAATGCATTGAACATGATATATACATGAAAAAACTGTCTCTTAAGCATATTTTTCAAACACCTTTTTTCCTGTCTAAACCTTGAAGTTTCCATCTAGCATCATTCAGCTAGGGAGGATAAGCTCTTTCTCTTGACTTGAGTTCAAAAACCTCGTTTTTTATATTCTCCCCTTTTGTGATCTTTGGCATCTTGTTCCTGGTCTATCCTAATACTAAGAAATTATTTCCATTTTGCATTGGAGAAACTTCTTTCTGTTTCCTTGGTTTGTTGCTCCTCTTTCCTGGTGGTGGCACCTATTCCCTCTTGCTTGATAGGCACTGCGTCCAGCTGCAGCTCAACAGTCAAAAGCCATTTTGGTTTTACCTGAATATTAGTCATAATATTGATTCTTCTGTTAATGATAGATGTTTTTTCAAGTTTATCTTCTCTAAATATTCACATTTAAGCATTCATACCTAAAAGTGAAATGGAATCCATCACCATATCCTGATATTTTTCCCACCAGCCCATTAAAAATATTACCCAACTTATACTTGTAATTTACTTGTTAATTTTTAATATAGGGTTTTATTTTCTTGTTGCCTTTGCATGCATTATCCAGCGATACTGAATTTGAAATTTGTATTTTGTAACGAGATGATATTTTTGTTTCATGACTGTTTATTCTTAACAGATTGTGCTAATAAAAACTTACACTCATTTTTATTTGTTTATTCTTTATTCTACTGGTATTGTTTGGCATGCAATGTTGATTTCTTCAATGATTAGTTTTGATAGAGATTATAGTTATAATATCCTAATAAGCTGATTTTTTTAATGCGAAATTTTAATGAGTTAAACAGTATCTTTAATTAATGGTTTGTGCTACTCCCATCAGAAAGTAGAAAATGGAGAACTGTTTGATTAAAACTGGATTGCTAGCCAATTGAATCGAGATTATATGCTGGTGCTATTGCACATTACATTGAACATGATAGATCCTCTAGTGGTCTACAAAACATTTGTGTTTATTTGATGTATTTATTCTCCATAGTTGCTGCCTGCATTTTAATCAGGCACTTTTTCAGCTCTAGCTTTAAGCCACTCACTAAAACCTTTTCAATTTGAAACACAGGGAGCCATGTTGTTTGGAAAGCGGTTGGAAGTCAACTATTCAAAGTTTGCAAACATATCCCAAGGTGCTGATACACACGAGTATGTCAATTCAAATCTCAATCGATTCAACCGAAATGCTGCAAAGAATTATCGGTATTGCTGCTCCCCAACAAAAATGATCCACTTGTCCACCCTCCCACAAGACATAACTGAAGATGAGATTGTAAGCCTTTTGGAGGAACATGGTAACATTGTCAACTGCAAAGTCTTTGAGATGAATGGTAAAAAACAGGCACTTGTTCAATTTGAGACTGAGGAGCAGGCTACTGAAGCCCTTGTGTGCAAACATGCAAGTCCACTTTCTGGATCGGTTGTCCGTATCTCCTTTTCTCAGTTGCAGAATATATGAGCATAATAACTGAAGGAAAACCGATTTATGGTTGCTACTTGCTAAGCTTATTAGGTTCTGAATTTGGGAAGGATAATTTTTATGCTGATTATGTCACCCTCATTGTCATTGTAATGGTCTCTTTGCTTGCTAATTTACTGATAAAACCTGCTCTACTTTTTCTCTTTGAATCATTTCTCTCCTCATTTGCCTCTACTAGATTATTAGGCTGCTAACATAAAGTAGTGGGCAAGCTTTATTATTGCAGATGGATGTCGCCTTGAAGAATAGAAAAGAGAGGGAAGTTAAGTTACTACCTTCTTCAGAGTTGAGGGATTTTCTTATGGTTGTTCTTATTATGATTGTTGTATATGCTCTGTAATTCAGGCTAAGTAGGTCTTTCTGTTGTATTCTCAATCCATTTCAATTTTCTTGTCCAGCTAAGTGAAAAACTATATTTTTGCTTTTGGTTTATTTATTCCCATCTGCACTTTGTAGAAGCTACATGGTTCTCTCTTCCTCTCTTTCATGTCCTACCCTTCTCTTCCCTTTCCTTCCTCGTTGCATGTTCAAGGATTGAGAACATTTTCTTTATTTCCTCTACTTTTAGATTCTCATATTTTCTTCCTTATCCCTCTCCATCTCAACCTTCAATGAAAGAATGTAAAATTCTCATTAAGTAAATGAAAGGACCTCTTATTTTATGCAATCTTTGCTAGATATGCATGGTGTTTCTCTAATTTCTTTTATATTTGGACAAATTTATGAATTACTCCTATGCTTCCTGAATGTATGTTTGGATTTATGGTAGGAAGTGGAGTGGATAAAAAGTTTACACCATTGATGAATTTATGAAACTAAAGGATAGCATCCAATCAGTCTTCCATTATTTTCTGGTACATGTCTGTGATTTAATGGTTAATCCGTGCATGGGACTGGTAAGAGTTTTAAGGAGTTCTCAGGTTTATTATTTTGTATTGGTTTAATTATTTATGTAATTTAATTTCTATAGTTACAAGTTTACTCCATACATTTAAAGAAAAAAAACGTTTATGGATTGGTATATTGAAATAGTTATTACACTGTGATTCAATTATGAACTGTTATATATATGGTAAGTTTAATCCATATATTTTAAAAAAAAATGTATGTCATCTATTTAAAAACTATCATCAGTTTGTTGATTTTTATAATAATTACTTTTCAAGGAAGGTTTGGTGACAAGGAGTTAATGACTATTTTATCATGTGGTCAATTAATACTTTGATGCACATACACTTGTCGAATTATTTATTTCCATTTTTTAATGTAATATTCAAGGCAAATATGTTAAAAAAAATCAATAAAATAGTTAACAATATTTTATTATTCTTGTGATTATTTTTAGGGTTAAATATGTTTTTAGTATCTATACTTTGAGGCGATTTTGGTTTTAGTCTTTCTTTTAAACTTAAACTAAGGTACAATTTAGTCTTTCAACTTTAGAAAACTTTTGTTTTAATCATTTTTACCAAATTTTTTTAACTTTATTTGTTGTTTACACTGTTTAATACATTTTTGCTTCAATGTTAACTGAGAAATGCATTTGAAACAACAAATAAAGTTAAAAAAATTTGGTAAAAATGACTAAAACCAGAGTTTTCTAAAGTTGAAGGACTAAATTGTATCTTAATTTGAAAGAGGGACTAAAACCAAAATCGTCCAAGTATAGGGACTAAAAACATATTTAACCCTTATTTTTATATATATAACTCATTATTATAAACTATAATAACTTTTTTTATATCACTCCTATTATTCTATTATCATCCGCATTATTACTATTATAGTCTTCGTATCATTATATTTATTGTAAAACTATTATTTATAACCGTTAACACTATTACTTCTTCTTCATTGTGATCGCAATAAGTATTATAATCATCAACATCTTAGTCATATTTTCATCATATTCTTTAGTTATACCGTAAAGATTAACAAGGAGTAAAATTATAGGTAAGGATTTAAAAAATAAAAAATTCATCCCAGTGTAATTAAAATTAGATGTTTTTTTTAATAAGAATAAATATCAAAATATTTTTAACCATGAAATGAAACTAAATCTTCTGTTGGAATAATTAATTCTATGTATCATCATTAGCCTAAGTAGGGTGTAGTGTGCTAAATAATTTGAGTTGTACTTATAGTTGTATTTAGTTCTTCACCTAGGTTTTTCTTAATCTTCAGTGTACTTTTGTATCAATTTTTCATTATAAATAGAAGATTGTGAGTTAGATGTCACAACTTCTCTAGAAATATATTTATCTATCTCGCCTCATTCGTCTGACACTAGTTATTGTTGTGTGAAACTGTCCAGCATCATTTTCTGTTGTTTGCCACTGTCTGGTGTTGTTTTGCTACTATCCAACTTTATTTGCAACTATCTATTGTAGTTTGAACCTATCCAACTCTGTCAATCATTGTTCCCTGCTGTTTCGTCGTTTGTTGCCTTTTGCCATTATAGTGTCATTAGGAAACCATCGAATCTAGATCGTCTCTCTACACGACGACCAGCCTCGTCGGTGTCGAAGCCAGTTCTCCTCCATGCACACATAATCTTTGTATGCTGTGAATAGGTGCATGTTGTTCAAGCGCCACAATTTGTTATCGGAACGACACCGCATTACCTTCATAGTTGTTGTTGGACCCCCTTCTCTCTATTATAATCTTCAAAACTTTATTTCAGTGAAGTTCATAAGCCATCCCCGTGGAAGTCCAGTGAAGTCACTTAAAGTTTCCTTCTTAACTGGTTGTTTTTTGTTTCCTTGGTCAAAAATGGCGATTGAAAGTGTTATTTCATTATCCGGAAATCTCTTAATTACTTTCGAGAAGCTAAACGGGAAAAAAATTACCTATCTTGGTTTGTTACCATTTCTTGGCCAAGGGTATTATGACTACCTGGAGCAAGATGGAAACCATGTGCCTACTGAAAAAGTTGAAGAGTGGAAACAAACAGATTTCCAATTGTGTGTCCTATTATGACAATCCGTGAAACCAATACTTCTTATGTCCCTTAGAGCTTTCAAAACTTGTCACTCCTTTTGGAAGAAATTTCAAAGCATATATGCCAATGATATTCAACGTCTCTATGATACGAAAACAAGCTTGTCTATCTCAAAATGGCATACCGTGATATGGTTTCCTTTACGAATGAAGCCTAATCAGTTGTGGAAGAACTGAAGATGTTTCTGGAAGTTGAATCTTTGGAGGAAATCAAGAAGAAACTTGACAAATGTTATATGCTATTAATCCTTCGTGCTTTACATATAGACTTTGATCATATCAGATCAACTTTCGACCAATCATGAGGTCCCTTTTAGGGAAACCTTGACCACACACCTTCTTTGTAACCTAGTGCCTCAAACTCAGGAAGCTGATGAACTAGTAGAACCATTTATCATGGTTGCCATACAAGGAAGAGGAGGACGTAGTCATAGAGGAGAAGGACGTTGAGATCGAGGGTGTCCTTAGTGCACATACTACAAAAGGACGAGTCACAGCGAAGAAAATCCTTACATGGTTTTCCTTCCAAAACAACCAATATTTCTAAGGATGAAACTACCAATTCCAAGTTCACAGAGGATGAATCTATGGTTAAAGTCTAATAGCTTGGTACAATCATCTCAATCTCCAAGTACATCAACAACTTGCATTTCTTACCCACAGAAAGTTAAAATTCACGAGTAATTGACTTAGGTACCTTAGATCACATCTCTAGTTATTTGTTCTCAACCATTTTCTTTCAAGAAAAACCTCATTTCATAACCTTTGCAAATGATTCTAAAACCTTCTCAAAGGGAGTTAACCAAGTTTCCTTGTCTCCCTCCTGAAATTTGAAGTTTGTCATTTTTGTCCTTAATTGTTCTTTCAATTTCCTTAAGCCAGTTAACCAAAACGTTAAATTGTTAAATTATTTTTCATCAAAAATATTTTGTTATAGGGTGTGGTTCAGGGAGACTGATTGGAGAAGGATATGAAGTTAGAGGATTATACCATTTTGGATCTCGTTCACAAGTGTCCTATGTTACAGCTCCTAGTCTTAAAATGTTACATGATCAACTTTATCATTCTTATTTTTCAAAATTAAAAAAAAATATATATCTTGAACTTAGTGATCTTCAGACCTTAGAATGTAAGTCAAGTCAACTAGGAAAACATGTTATATATACCTCTCCTAGCAGGTGTCAATCAATGTGTAATTATAGTTTCTTTATTATCCATTATAATATCTAAGGACCTAATCGCCTCTCCTCTTTTAATTTTATGTACTTTGTTACGTTCATTGATGACTATTTTAGATGTACTTGGGTTTATCTTATGAAAGACCACTCTAAATTGTTACCCATCTTCACATCCTTTTTTTTAATGAAATCCAAGAATTAATTTGGTCAAGTAATCAGAATCTTAAGAAGTGATCGCCAAACAATACTTTCATCCATTTTTTTTGCAATCTTGAGTTCCCATGGTATATTACATTAGTCCACTTATCCTCATACACCACAACAAAATGGTATAATAGAGAGGAAAAATAGACACTCGGTTGAAACTACTCGTACTCTTTTTGCTTGGTGCCTATATTCCTGTCCATCACTGGAGATGACATCTTAAATGCATGTATTCTTATTAATAAGATGTCCTCTTCCTCTCTCAATCATAAAGTCCCTTTCTCCATTTTCTTTCCAAATAATTATCTCTTTCACACTCTGCATTTTTCAGACAAAATTTAAAAAAAAAAAAATTATTGGCCAATAGCATGTTGACACGTGGCAGTGTCAAATAAGTGTCAAATTTATGGTGTCAAAATAACGGGATCCTTTCCAATATGTACACTTGTAACCTGAGCAGAGCATAATTTCAAATCAAACCGAAACGTTTGGTAATAAAATGGAGGCATTCCGCTTATCACATCCATTTATGCTCACAACCAACACCTTCAAGGTGCCCTCCCTCTGCACCTTTTCATTCTCTACGCATCCTCGCCGGTGCTTCAAGGTGGAAGCTGCCAGAACAGACAAGAATAACCAGCCCTTCGACGCGGCGGCGTTCGAGGCGGAGCGGCTGGCTCTCGACGCGGAGGCCCGGCGAGCCATGGCGGAAACCGCCGACCCGAAGGCCTGGAAATGGGTAATCAGAAAGAGAATATGGGACACTATGGAAGCCCGCAATTTTGCCAACAACCCTCGACCCGTTCACCATCGCATTCCCAATTTCGTTGGGGCTCCCGTCGCTGCTCAAAAGGTATTTAATTTTTAATGGAAAGTGAAGAACCCGCTTAATGAAAGAGCAAGGCATGGTTGGATTAGGATAAACATTTAATAAATAGAGAAGACAAAATGAAGGGAAAATTAAATAAATTTCAATATAATCTGATAACAGGAAATTGAATGAATGACATCTTTTAAAGTAGTATAGTATGAAACGAAATGAATAAGATTGATATAGGGAGGTTTATCTTCCATAAGAAAGCGTCTTAAGTGAAAAAAGTATCAGTATATTTACCCTGGATTTGAAATGGGTTAATTGAACTGCTTGATGTGGGTTTTGGCAGATGAGGGAGCTAGATGTTTTTCAAGTTGCTCAATGTGTAAAGGTTAATCCAGATTCTCCTCAGAAACAAGTCAGGTTTCTCACTCTTTCAGGTCTGTTACTTCATTTGGTGTTTCTTTTTTGAGTGGTGCTGAGTGGGGAGGGGAATGTTGTTTATGAACATTGGTTTTGAGTGGGGCTGAGTGGGGAGGGGAATGTTCAAGTTTCTTTTGTGTGTGGTGCTGTGTGATTGACGCCTCATTGGTTTTGTTGCAATTTTTCTGGATTTGAAGGGACTGTAGATAAGTGAGAAATAACAAGAAATGAAAAGGTTTTAGAAAGATATATGCTCATGATAAGTGGAAGAATAATGCTACTAGCACTTGCTTTTTGTAATCATACAAAACCGCACATTTAGCTACTTCTCAATATCGGTGGCACAGTTTTAAATTTTTTCATGTTAATATCTCAGGTGTTGATTAGTTGCTGTTGTTGTGAGTGCAATAGTAGTCTAAATGTCAGCATTATTCTAAGTGAAGAATATCAAAAGGAAAAATAAACGCTGCTTGACAGTTAAGTGGTACAAGTTGTTGCATGCATGACTGCATTAGTGGATTGCACCATGTAAGCTCAGGAGCATCTTCCTGAACCTGAACTGTTCCATCTAAACATAGAGGGTTTCATGTGCAAAGTTGTATTAGTATGGTGCAGCTAAAAGTGAACGATAATCAGTATGGAATATGGATTATTAATTGTCATTGTAAATCAGTATATCCCTTGTTGCAGTAAGCTACTATTAGTTTTGCCTTTAGAAGTGAGGCTTTGATAAAAATTTGTTGAGTAGATTACATTGACTATTATTTTTTGAGCAATATTGATGTGGCGTGAAAGAGTTGTGAAGATCTGGCTTAGATGTCAGTGGCTGAACTTCACATTTATTTAATATATTTATTAGTAATCAATTTGAGAGTCCTCGTTATGTTGACAACATTGTTTATCTAATCCTAAGTTATTAGGACATGTAAGATCTTGTGAAATTGAAGGCTCCAGCTAGCATACTGGATGTCTGATCACATGGATTCTAAAGCAATACAGATATCAATAATTTGATGTAAATTTTAGAATCCTTAAAAGGTGGATTTTCCTGTAACACTCAGTATTTTTGTTATTAGGCCATATAAAACCTTTTTTTGTTATGAATTTCAGATATATATGGCATGATGGTTTTTTACTGTATATCTTTTTTACTGAAAGTGCTAAATTTCACTTTGTTAAGTTTGATATACCTGCCTTCTGGTGATTGTGATGGCCTGCGATCTTTACTCTTGATTTTCATTATTATTTTGATAAGTGGGAGAGTGAGACTAATTCTTTACTGGTCCTTTATTATCTAAGTTGAGCATAATGTGAATAACATTAAGAAGCTTGAACTGGCTAAAGCATAATTTGTGATCAATTATATAAAATTATAATAATAAAATAAGACTTTAGGAATTTAGTTAATTCAGGTCTCTAGGTTCTTATCTTCTTCTCCTCAAGTTCCCTTCTGACCGTATATCTTCAATATATATCGCAGATGGTAAGAAGTTGTTGACTCCTCAACCTCGATTAAGAACAGGTTTCTTCTCGGTTCTTGAATCCAGTATGTTAACTTTGGATACCATGAAGGAAGCCTGCACTTCGGTTGGTGTTGCCAAGCATGGACGACCGATTGGGTTAGATGAAATTATAAAGGTAGATCTTATTGTCATTGGATCAGTTGCTGTTGACCCAAGCACAGGGGCTCGATTGGGAAAGGGAGAGGTAAATTTACATGTCTTGGAATTTTATTATGGCCATGTTTAATCTTTTTGTTCACTTATCGATTAAAAGGCTAGAACTACCAAAGTAGATTTTTAATGCTTGGCAACCTGTATAATCTTTGGTTTAAAATTTTTCTTTGACTTTCTATTTGCTTACATATCATGAAACTTCTTGCCATGAAATATACCTCGTGGAAGGAAACCAACCTCAGTCTAGTTTCAAAGCTTCCCCTGAAACAAAAATCCCTACTTTCCTCTGACGTTGTATGAGTGAGCCTTGAGTGACCTTTTAATCTATTAATGGACTTTTTAATTTAAATGTTCCTTCAACAAAGATGATTGAACTGCAGGGATTTGCGGAACTTGAATACGGTATGCTGAGGTACATGGGAGCCATCGATGATTCAACACCAGTTGTTACCTCAGGTAGTTTTGGTTCCTAACCTGCCTTCACCGCTTTTGTGAGCCTGCCATTTTAAAATTTTCTCTTGGACATTTTGGAAACACAATTTCAACAGTTGAAGTACCTGCATGCATGTATAACACTCAGTTAAAGTTGGTTATGGAACCTCTTTTAAGAAAAACATTTTTCTTTTAAAAGAATTATATACACTGTATGCTTGATATTATTTCTGTTTCCACACATGATTCTCTGACCTCTTATATTTAGAAAGGTTTTTTTGGGTCGAACATATTTGGGTTGCAAAACGATATCGGGAAAATAGTTTCCTTGCACGAATACTGACATGCTAACTGAATTTAGTGCAATATATTCCCCAATCAGTTCCTCCATACCATATTGTAATGTGCAGCCCAATTCATTACTTTTATTATTGTTGCCTTGGCTAAAATTTGCAATTTGCCTTCTTTTGTATATAACATTGAGAACAACCCTTGCAGTGCACGACTGCCAATTGGTGGACGACATTCCAGTCGAAAAACTACTAATCCACGACGTACCAGTGGATATTATTTGTACTCCAACACAGGTCATTTTCACACACACGACTATTCCAAAGCCTCAAGGTTGGTGAAACAATGCG
This sequence comes from Vigna radiata var. radiata, assembly GCF_000741045.1. Classification (NCBI taxonomy): domain Eukaryota; kingdom Viridiplantae; phylum Streptophyta; class Magnoliopsida; order Fabales; family Fabaceae; genus Vigna; species Vigna radiata. Next base: position 24,262,133 of record NC_028351.1, on the reverse strand, counting down.
ACCTATCTGTCTTTACGTCTTTTTCTTACCCTTTAATCTCTAAATCATTGAGATGTGAACCTTGAATTCTGTAGCATCAGTTTATCTTTCCCTTGTTGGATGTTCATAACTTCTGATATTTGTTAAAAAAACTTCTCTGCTGCAGGGATTTACTGGGAGAAGTTGTCTCCTGAGAAGCTTGGACAAATTCGTATACTGAGAGAGCTCAAGAAGAGGATTGAACAAGAGACTGGAAAGAAGCTTCCTACTGGTCCATCAGAGAAATTACCACCCACTGCTCAACGAAGTCGCAGGGGTTAGTTATATACATGTAAGTTTTGATGGATTTATGTATATATTAGAGGTGTTTAGTGTTAAGTAATGATAAAACTGAATATTTAATGTTAAAATTGTTTACTTGTATATATAACATCGTTGTTTTAGCAAAAGCGGATATGTAAAGACCACTTCAACGAAATAACCATTCTTATTGTTGAAAGTATCTAGAGGATGAGTTGGGATGAATTTGTGTTACCTAATTTAAAATTGTCAGGCTTATTTAAGCTCTATGTGAGCAAGTTTTTTTTTTTTTAATCACTATTTATAAGAAAAAAACTAGAAAAAATAAGTTAAATATTAAAATTAATTTATTAATAAGTTAAAAAATCAATTAGAGAAGCTAAGTTCTTATAACTTTTTCAAAAAAACTGATTTTAACTTCTACAATATTTAATTTATTTGTTTTTTTTTTTAATTTCTTTTTGTGAGTGCTTTTAAAAAAAATTACTCAGTCTGGTTTTTGTTAGACAAATGACAAAAATCTAAGAGGGTGAATTTTATTTGAGAATTTTTTTTTTATCTAAAAAAATATATTTCATTAAAGATGGTTACAGAATTGATTTAGTTCTTTTAAGTTGTAAAAATTGTATTATTAAACATTTCATATGATAAAAGAAAAATCTTACTTTATTGAAGTAAAAAGTACAGTTTTAATTATGCATATAATAAATAAGTAAATAAATAAAACCTTGTGTAAAAACTCCCCTTAGTCCCTTGCTTGGATATGGTAATTTTACTCCATTTCCATCATGTTCCACCCATCATTTGACATTTATCCAATTTAATATATTTCACGAATATTTATAAATACAAAATATAAAAAATAAAAATTAAACGCATGATTTAGATATAATTTTACTACCTATCATGTATCCATTTTATCCGACAATTTTGATTATTATAATTTTTTTCTACAATTTTAGTCCTTAATGACTGTTTTAGTCCTTATAAAATCATAAAATTTTGATATCAATCCTTTTATATTAGACAATTCTCGATTCTGTTTTTATTTAAAAAACTTAGTTTTTTTCTTCTCTCTCTGACTGGCAAACGTTTAGAATATAGAAAATGATATGGTAAATTATAAGACATTTTAGTCCAAATAATATATTTTTTTATGTTCAATTCAATGAAAAATAAGTAATTTTGAGTTGAGTTCTTACGTGTCTGACTTCAACATTTTCACTTGAATATGTAATATATTATTATTATTATTATTTATTAGTCTTAGTAGTAGTGTTAAGATCACACGTGCATAGTTATTGAAAATATATTGGATTAGAAAGTCCAAAAAAGTTTTTGGATATCAAATCAAGGGGTATGTGGGATGGTGAAAGTTTGTCTTAATGTACATCAGTTAATTAGAATTGGAATTACTTAGTTTTGCAATCAATTTCTCAATTAGAAGGGTTGTGATTCACACATTGTATTCGTATGATGAGATGATCAACCAACCATATTCACACTAACATAAAATCACCGTGATTTAAAAGACATGTTAATAACATTCTTTAACTTCCTCGTCACCCTTTCCATCCCATTTTTCTTTCTCTTATTTTCCAAGCACATATGAATGCAGAGATCACATGTGCATAGTTATTGAAAAATATTGGGTTAGAAATTAGATATAGTATGTAGAGTGGTGAAAGTTTGTCTTAATGTACACAATTATCCATTAATTAGAATTAGAATCACTTGGTTTTGCAACATTTTTAGTACGCCTTTGTTGAATTAGGTCGTTGGAATTGAACTGTTGCTTCAAAGATGCACAAGCAATTGGGAGTGCTTTTGATGTGTTGTATTGTATTAGATTTGGGCCTGTAACTTAACTAATACAGTGAGTTTTGGAAAGCTACTTTTGGGGTAAAGGCAAAGGAACTCGTTCATTTGGGATTTAACTAATTCCCTGACCCAGAAGGTAAGGTTCATGTGTAAGAAAAAGAATGCGTTTGCTGAAATGACGATTCAAAGACACGAAACATCGACTGTGTCATGCTTTTGGTTTGTTAGAGGTTTTGCCAGCGGAGAATTAAAAGAAATTATTTTGCATAAAGTTTACATCTGTTCTGAGGCAGAATTAAACAATTTACTATTTTTGCATAGAATAGAAGTGTTTTTACTCTTGTGCTATTTGAATCTGCTTTTTCATAATTATATCATATGAAAGAAAATGGGATCCCGTTTGGCCTTCTTAGTCGGTTGACAAGGCTTCACAGTTGTTCACAGTTCATTGTTCACACACATATACTCTTTACTCAAAGTTGATCTTTAATTACATTGAGAAGTTCTCAAATGCTTATTGTACTTTCAATCTGTTTATTTTACAGCTTGGTAGAGAGTGCACAAGTTGTAACTGCACAATAATTGACAATATTAATCAGTTTTATGTCCGTTGATCATTCTTTACAGAGCTTGAAAGGAAGCTGCAAGAGCAACATGTTAGCTTTTAAATGTTTTGGTAATTTACATGAACACCTTCACTTGTATAAACTTGTGGAATTTTTTATTGGTCAAATGAGAGTTTCTTGTTGTTGAGCTTGACTGTATTTTTTATAACTATGTTGTGGTCTAGACTAAATATTGATTGCTTAGGTTTCTAAGCTTTTTTTATTTTTATATTTGACCATTCCATTATTTATTTTTACAAAATTTATTCAGATATTTAATCTTTTATCCAAATATTTGTAGGGTTTGTGATGAATTTAGAATATAAAATCATTGTAAAAGTTTAGAAGCATAACATTTAGTAGAAATTGTAAGTTTTTGAAGTGTTTTATCGGGTTCAAATAGGAAATATTATAGTTGTTTCTTTCTTCGTGCCCGTTATGATCATTATTTCGTAGTTTCTTCATGTACTTCCATTTTTTTCCTGCACCCCCATAAAACTAACTCGAAATTATTTTTCACTAAAATTATAATAAAAAAATCAAAGTTACATTTGCATTTCCATTTTTAATGTATTTTACAATATATTTTTAGATTCAGAAATATTTTGGAATATATTTTTTAAAATATATTAAAAAATATATTTTGAAATTTATTGAAAAATATATTTGAATTGCATAAGATAAGAAGAAGAAATAGAAAATGTGTATACCTCTCAAATTAGAGGTTTTAATACATTTTAATAAATTTTAATAGAGTAAAATTGAGATTTTAGAATTTTAGAATTTATGAGGGTGAGGAAGAAAAAACGGAGGTGTAAGAGGAAACTTTCTTATTACTAATTGCACCTTATAGTGAAAAGATTAAAATACTCTTCATACTGCGTCATGAAATGTTTGTCTTTCTTACCATGATTACAGGCTATTATGAAAATTTTAGTTTCTATGTAAGTGGATTTTATAAGGGGAGTGGCCGGTCGGGTAGGAATGAATTGAATGACAATTATTCAAGAATAAGATGGAAGATGGGGCTGACCGGTCGGGTCCTTGGCGAAAGACCACGCTTGTGCGGCGTGAAGAGATTTTAGACCGGTCGGTCAAGTATAGGAAGGGTGTGAGCATAGTGTTGAAGGATGACTAATGATTTTAATGAGCGAATATCACGAAAAAGGAAACTTACACGATGTGGCGGTTACGAGTAATGGGCGAATATTACAGAACACGGTGCAACGGTTACAGGAAGTTAATGCTCATTATTGGGCCTAATGTCTATAAATACATACATGTTAGCCAAGTACTTTACTTTTGGTCTGATCATACTTACACTAAAATTCGTTGTGACTCTGCTGACTTGAACGTCGGAGTGCTAACTTGCAGGTCGCAACCGTTCGGTGCAACGGAAAAAAGAGTTGAGGGACTTCGGAAGTATGAAAAAGGAAGGGAGAGCTTGAAATGTCTTTGGTCTCGGATCCCATACCCGAAACAACATCAATTGTATAATGTTCTAAATAATTTATATAAATTATTTAGAACATTATTAAAGTTATTTTCATTAGTGGTCATTTCTAAGATAGTAAAAAAGAATCACCGTAAAATAAATACGATACAAAATTCTTAATAAATATTTCAGAATATGAATGATAATTTTATTATTATAGATATATTGTTATAAAAAGAACTGGACTAGATTAAAATGAGCATAATCCTTTGGGTGTTGCTCCTTCCACCACCACCCCTTGTTCCATCTATCTCCCCAACTTTCTACAATTTTTTTGAATTACAAAAATAGCTTCTTCATTTTTACTTTTAATCCTATTTATTTACTTTTTTCTGAAACCCTAAATTTCTACCTATTTTTACTCACCCATTTTCATTCATGCAGCCCCACCCTCTAACTCTCACCAGATCCGTTTCTTCTCATCTTTCAACTCTTACTTTTTTTCTCCATATCCGTTTGGTTCTTCCCCATATTCTTTTCTCCATATCCGTTTGGTTTCATAGTGCGGTGGTGCGACTTTTCGTGGTGCGGCAATGCGGGGTGTTTGCAATGGTCATTCGACGGTGCAACGGTTCCAAACGATAATGAATATTTTATGACTAACAATAATGAATATTTTATGACTAACATCATAAAAAAATAATTTTATTGACATTGATAAAAAATTCTAAATGACATCAATGTAAACATATATCATTAATGTTGGTAAAAAAATGATTGCAAAATAAATCTGGAATTTAACCACAATCGATGGTTAGTTAGTAAAATGTGTTAAAGTACCTGTATATCAATTTCAAAACAATAACGGAATAAAAAAAATGAAAAATTTATACATGAATTAATTAAAAAAATTTCAAAAGTTCAAAATTCTTACTATTTAATTATAATTTAAAATTTTCTAAATTTAAATGATCAAAATTCCTCTCTTAAAGTTTTAAAATTTCAATATTTTAATTTTTTTTATTTAAATGATTATATAAAATGTTTCTACCTTTTTATAAAATTAACTATCCTCCACAATAGTTTTTCTGACACATTGCGACATATATTTATTTTTCGTGTATCAACATTTTTTTATGAGATTGTTTAACTCTTCGTACGTTGGTGTGGTAAGATAAACAATCAGAAAGTTCAAAATATACAACAATGGAAAGAAGCATAAAAAACAGAGAGAGAAGAAAATGAAACATAGAAACATGGGTCCCCTATTAGAATGGTTGTGTTGTTTGGGTGATGAGATCGAAGAGAGAAAGAAACAACATAACTGTCAATAACAAATGCTTGTTGGTTAAACATAAACCAGACCATTGCAATCATGTAGGAGATTAGAGTGGGTAGAAGTTAAAAAATATTAACCCTAAAAATAAAATTGTACTGAAGGGTAAAACAAGAATAACAAAGTAGAGGGAAGGGTAAAACATGAATGGGGAGGTGGAGGGAGCAAAGGGTGGTGGTGGAGGGAGCAACACCCTACTCCTTTTCACCCTAGTCATAGTCCATATTTTCTATGTAATTGGGCTTGACTGGTGCATTTGGGGCTCATCGTTTTTGCACAATATCTTGTCATTGCCACTTTCTTGTTATTATTGTCTCTTGCCTTGCTATTATCCTAATTTGTATGTGGATTAAGGAAAAAAAATATGTTTTGTATTGAACAATTTAAAAATTATTTTTTTCATAAAAAAAGCTAGATGGTACAATTTAGAAGAAAATTTTCAATTATATGACTCCATAATTAAAAAATGACTTTTGAATTTGAAAGACACTTCTTGAAAGGTTTTTCCATGAGCATGTTTTATTCCATGAAAAAAGAAGTTTTGTTTTCTTCAATAATCTTAATCACTAAGGGTGTGTTTATTTTGGAGGATGAATTTGGGGGAGAATGAGTGGATGAATTTGAGAAGATTTAAAGGTGAATCAATTATTGTTTATTTGAGTGAATTTGGAGGTAAATGAGAGTCGATTTGGAAGTAAAATTTCTGAGAATTAGTGTAGGATTTGATTAATGTGATTGATAAAAAAAAATTTGTTTAATTGGTAGAAATTGAAGATTACCAAAATGTCCCTAGTTATTAAAGTAATATAAAATGATAATTGTTAATGTTATATTTACTTGTAAAAATATTTATAAAGAGTAAAAAGTTAACATTAATTATTAAAATTATTTTGTAAAAATGTAAAAAATTGTAATTTAGTAAAATAAACTTATTTTTAAATGTAATATTTTTGTAATATAATTTACTACCAAGTGGTATGATTTTATTTGTTATCAAAGTGAAATTGAATATTTTTGAAGAAACAAATAATTAAACAAAGTTAGAATATTACATGACATAAAAAAGTGCAAACATGATAACATACAAATATATTTGTCATAGTTTATGATGAAGTTGCTTCAGTGAGGTATGTAAGCAATATATTGAAACGATATTGTATTGGCATCCCTGTTAGACATCTTGTATGGAATGGATGTGAAGATAGAAAGTCAAAGCACTGTCTGAATAAATTATCATCTTGAATGATCATACTCCGTAATAAGTTATGAATTTCTTCTAAAGTTGGATTAGATAAATGAGTCATAGCCGTTAACAGCGCATTTTGACGCTCCATGGCCTGTACTTGTTGTTCAAGAATTGCACATAGTCTTCTTCTTTCAATAATTCCCTTTTCCAATTCATCAATGATTTGAGAATCCATCTAATTTGTAGTTCATTAAGTTGAAAATTGTCAACACCCAATTTCGTCCAGGGTAAGTAAATAAATAAAAATAAAGAATAAGAGATTAATAGTTAATGGTGGGTAAAGAAAAAGGAAGAAGAAAATAATAAAATAAATTTTCTTAAAAAAAGGTATATGTAATACATGGCACGTCACTAGAAAATATTTTTGAAATATTAGTTTCTAGATAAAGGAATCTTTAATATGATAATAATTTGAATAAATATTATGCCAATAATTATAAGCAACAATTAAAAATAATATATTGATATAATTTGATATGGTGTTTATATTGATATAATTTGATAAGGTATAATGAGTTACACAGAAGAATAAACATCAGTTTGAAATAAGTTGTGCATGCATCTTAGAGAAATAACATATAGTTGTGAGATTACAGTGCCACTTAAATTTGGAAGATAATAAATGGCACATAGAGAAATGTCATACGTACATATTGTTGCATAGAAGTGCTCCACACTGCAATGAAGGCAGCGATGAATCCTCTAGCGTTAACACTCACATCAGTAACAGTGCAAACACCAACACCCAAAAGAATAACACCTATGCTCAGTTTCGTGTCTCTTGAATACCGAATCTTGTCGAGAACAACTTCAACAGGCATGATACAAGGATCATACTTAACTTTACAATCTGCGAATGGTTAAAAAGTGGATATAACTTCTGAACACATTAACAAACAAACCAATAGTTAAAGTTCAACCCAACTCACTTGATAAAATCCAACCGAGTTCCACATTAAACTAATATTCATTCCAACAATAGAGAAGTTGGCAAAGACAACAAATTTTAAGAGTTCTGGCAAGGGTATATGAGAAGGCTGGACAACTCCCAACATCTTTAGTATGATTGTCATTAAAGTTGTGGTAGCGAAGTGCATGCCTGTTAATGTTGTAGTTGCAAGTGGTGATAGACAAAATGCATTAAAAAACTAAACGCCGCTACGCCGCAACGCAAAATGTTGTCCAGCAGAAATTCTGACATCTGTTGTTCCGACATCGCCGCCATCACCTTTTCCTCAGCGGCATCGAAGTTGAATTCGATCTTATGTCTAAGGTCGAACCCCGGATCCCACATCCCCAAGGGAAGCGAACGTTCCTCGACCAGATCATCGGGTACGGTCGCAATCTTCTTCCCCTTTTGTGTGGCACTAGAGGACCCGTCTGCCCCGCCGGCTTTCCTCTTACGGGTCAACGACTGCTCCGGAGACGGCGGAGCGTCATCCAAACACACGATCGTCGGCTACTGCGTGGACGAACTGCTCTGACGTACGGTTAGAGAACCGTCTCCTTTGGTGGTCACCCGGGAATGCTTGAACCAATCACGACCACCTCTTTGCGCCATAACTTCTGCAAAATTTTACACACACAGATTAAAATATGCATAGCCCAATAACAAAATATTAGGCAAAGAAACCTACCGGACACCTTCGACTTGAAGTCGTTGTATTTGAGGCAACTTACTCTCTGCCGTGAGGAAACCGGACGGGGCAACCCAACCAACCTATCCAAATCTCTCCGCTCTACATCGCTCATATCCTCTAGGGGCCAAGAAGTTAATGTTCGGGGTTCTTTGGTCCAGTATAAGGGAAATCTAGGACTACCATCATTATTCAGGAAGAAAGGCCGACCCAGTTCGGTAATGGATACTTTAAAAAAGTGGTTCTTGAAGTCTTTATACGACTCGACAAATAGGTGAAAAATATAATTTTTCGACTTGGAACTTAGAGATACCCAACCCCTCTTTGCATTAGGGCGGGTCTTAAAGACATGCAGAAACATTTTAGCCATCGGTCTAATACCTAAGGCCTGACATAATACACCGAACGCTTGAATATAGCCCCAACTATTGGGATGCAATTGGGAGGGGGCTACGTTCAAGCATCGCAAGACTTCCATCTGAAACCTAGTCAAGGGCAGTCTAACATACATATAATTCAAAGCATACATATAAATATAGAAGCAGTTTCCCCCCGCTATGTCCTCCCCATGGAAGACTCTTTCATCTTTTGATACAAGATGGTCTAAGCCCAATAAATAAAGACCAACAACCCAACCCAAGGAGAAGGGTAAAAGAGTCCTTTCGACCAAGGGAGGGGGGGG